>NC_141874.1:678202744-678505775 GCF_056163025.1 Triticum urartu | reverse complement strand
GGCTTATGAAGCTGGCCCGCTAGCTGGGAGGCGACCTTCATGGAGCTACCGGGCCAGGTCGTTGTCTCAGGCCGGGAACGCAGCCGTCTCCCGGCTTCGGGTGATGATCCAGTCGGAGGGCCTGACCGGAGCCGACTTGGTGGCCGCCTTCGTGGAGCGCCGGGTTCTTCCCCTCCAAGGCCGGCCTCACATGGTTTGTCAGATGAGCGGCCGCTTTGACCCAAGCCGGCTGAGCACCAGGGAGATGCCTCATGCGGAGGTCTCCTACATGGTGAACTATATCTCCAACTGCAAGCTCATCGAGGATTGGCGATACGGCAAGGAGCCGTATTCCCGCGCCAACCCTCCGCCTGCCGTAAGTTCTTTCTTCTTTTCTTCCTTTGGTAGCCAGCCTCATGATAGCCGGCCTCTGATCAGTCGGTTTGCCCCTAGCAGAACCCTCTCCTTCCGTCGATGACCAGGGCCGTAGGGATAGAGCGCCAGCTCGTCCCTGACCGCACGGTGGACGACGCCGACGACCCGGACTTGGGAGCGGCCGCCATGGAAGACGCCATTGTGGGGGAAAGCGACGAGGTCAGAGGTGCGGGGCTCATGGCCGGCTTCGAGGACTGGCCGGATGATGCCGAGGTCGAAGTCGCCCCGCGCCGCCAGCTGGCGCCTAATCATCAAGGTGCGAGCTCGTCCGCCGCGCCGGCTGCTGGCGGCGGCGCCCAGAAGCGCCGGGCCGTGTCGATCCTCTTCGGCAGCCGGCCGAAGAAGTCCAAGGTTTCCGCAGCGGTGACCAAGCGAGATGAGGCGGCCGCAAAGGCGTCCCGCTTCTGCAAGGCGGTGAAGCAGCCGCAGGCGATCTCAGTGTAAGTCGTCAAATGCTTGGCCACATATTTTTTGTTGTTCTTTTCGATTGAAAACTCTTCTAAACCTTTCTTTGCTCGCTGGACAGGGTGCCGCTTTCCCTTGAGCGGGGTCCGGGCGGCTCCGTAGTCAGGCCGACTGGAGGGTCTTCGGGCTCCCGCCGCATGGATCCCTGCGCCGACCTCAGGGAGGCCACAGAGCGAAACGCACGAGAGGTGCGGGAGGAGCAGGAGGCGGCGGAGCGAAGGGCCACCCAGGCGACGAAGGAGCGGGCCGATGCAGCAGCCAAGGCCCGGGCGGAGGCGGCAGCTGCGGAGACGGAGGCGGAGGCTTCGCACAACCAGCCTCCGCTGCTAGCCATTCCCCTCCGCGCCGTGGCCCCCAACATTCCTATGCCTCCACTGGAGGAGGTCGACCAAGAACCGCCGGTGATGGAGCGGAGGGAGGACTCCGTGATCTTTGTGGAGGGGGCGCCGCCGGCAGCGCCAACCGGAGCGGGCCAAGGCGGCCAGTCGGCTGTGGCGCCAGAGCAGCCGGCCGGGGGTGAGCCGGAAGCAGGAGCCGGCCTCGAGGTGCAGCCGGCAATGCGCCGGCGCGCAGGGGGAGGCACCACTGCGCCGAAGCCGCACCGAGCTACGGGTGCCAGCCAGACGGCGGAGGCCTTGGAGGCGGCCAGCAACGGCACGTCCGAGTGGACTCCCAGCGGCGGGACAGGCGAGCTAAATGTGGCAGCCCAAGAGGTTCGGAACCGGCTTCAGGCCCAAGCCGCCTCGCTGCAGCAATACACCCAGGAGTTCCTTGCGACACGGGCCGTCATCCGGGTGAGTCTTCTATCTTTGGTTGTTTTGTTCTCTTGATTTCTTCCTTGGGGGCGCATCAGCGCACCCACTGGGTGTAGTCCCCGAGATTCAGGCCGACTGCTGAGCAGTCGGCTCGGATCTTCCTTGACGACTACCTTATTCTCGCCTCCTGCCTAATCTTCCAGGAGTATCATAACCTCCGCGCTACCACCTTCAACTCCCAGGCTCAGGAGCTGGGTCGGAGATCCGAAGACCTGATCAGCAGCCGGAGTACGTACTTGGTTTCGTTCATCTCTTGTGGGGGCGCGTCAGCACACCCACTGGGTGTAGTCCCCGAGATTCGGGCCGACTGCTGAGCAGTCGGGTCGGATCTTTCCTGACGACTTCACCTTACTGGTTTTTCTTTTGTCTTTGATGCTCGCAGAAGCCAATGCCGACCTAAGGGGGCAGCTCAGTGAGGCGCAGGCCGCCCTTCGCTCCAAGGAAACCGAGTATGACGCCTTGGTCATGGAGCGTGACCGCCTGGCCAAGAAGCTGGCTGACCAGGAGGAGAGCCACAAGGCGGCTCTGAAGAAGCCGCAGGATAACGAAGCCGCCCTGAAGGCCGAGTTCGAGACTGAAGCGGCGGGCTGGGCTGAGACCAGGCAAGCGCTGAATGAAGGCTTCGGCCGTATTGAGGATTTAATCGACGGTAAGCCGCCTTTCTCGCTCCTTGCCTGCCCCTTGCCGCCTGACTTGTGTTCTGACTTGAGCTACTTTTTATTCTCTGTGTAGACTACTTTCAAGCTACTTCGTCTTCGCCGCCCAAACTAGCTAGGCCCATCACGAAGTGCGCCGGCAGGCGGGGGCTGAAGTCGCGCCGGACGCGAGTCGGTCGCTCGAAGAGCAACTCTTGGCGGTCCAAGCGCGGCTGCAGCCGGCTCATCGTATGCTCCGCCACATCCAGCGCGCCGGAGCGCAGGTGTTGGCCTCCCTCTGGCCAAGCGAGACGATTCCCCGCACCCCGAGTCGGACTGCCGACTAGCTGGAGGTTGCGGTTGGCCGCTTCGAGGCCTGGAAGGCGTCGGCGGCCCGGCTTGGAGCTGGGCGGGCGCTGGAGTTCGTCCGAGCTTGGTATCCGGGGCTGAACCTGGACCAGCTGCGCACCTGGCGGCTGGAGGCCGACGAAGAGCTAGCGGAGGTGCGGCCGGCTATCGCCCAGCGCGCATCGACAATCGTCGAGTGTACTGACATCAGCGTCTTTGCTCCCGAGATTAATGATGATGGCGTTGCCCAGCCGGAGGAGTGGTTCGGGCTGGACCCGGCGGCGGGTGAAGACTCGGTAGAAGAAATCGCCTCCAGCGATGAAGGCGAAGACGACGAAGGAGAGGAAAGCGAAGACGTCGAGCCGGCCGGTGGAACAGCCAGCCAGCCTCAGCCTGACCGTGCCTCCAGCAATGGGGCGCGTGCGAGCGCGCCCTCTGCGGGAGGCGGTGATCATGCCGAGGTTCGCCAGTCGGCCGCTCCTCCAGCCGGCACTGTCGTCTCCACCAACCTGCCCGGCTCGTCAGTCGCCCCGCCGGCTTAATCTTTCGTCCTTGTTTTTTCCTGCCTGTTGCCTTCTGAACAATTTTATTAAGCTTCTGCAGTTCCACCCACTAGGGGTGTATCCAAACTATGTTGAATGCTGGCCTTTTGAAGGTCTTTTATGTAAATATTAACTTGTGCATGTTTGGTTTCCATTCACGTATGCTTTTTATCCTTAGGCTATTTCCTTTGCCGCTTTCCCCTTTTGGGGAGGCAAGTACTCGAGCTTTCTTGGATTGAGGTGAAGTGAATGGAAGCCGGTCGGCCGGCTACTCTCGTAGCCGGTCGGCGGTGGGAGAAAAACCGGCTTTTGTTATATTAGTCCGTTAGTCCCTAGCCGTTTTTCGTGTGGGCACCCGTTCCTGCCCTTAACTCTTGTCAGCCGGACAGCCGGTTCTTCGAACTGTGACTTTTAGCAAGAGAAGGCTTGGGAGCCGGCACACTACTTGTCTGACTGCGGGTAGGACTTCTAATATAACTCCAGGCGGCCAGTCCCCGAGCCGACTAGTCGAACCCGATGCCGGACGGAAAAAAGTGAATGCAATGACAAGGCCATAAGCATGATACTTTTCATTTATAGACAAAAGATCGCAGTCCCCGAGCTCTCCTCGGGGGCCCTATTGTCTCGTACTTAGTACAAAATTTAGCATGATACATACTGCATTTCAGCTGTAAAACCTTCGGAGGAGGTTGGCGTTCCATGGTCGTTTCGACTCTTTGCCGGAGTCGTCTCTCTTTCGTGCCTTCGGCTTCTGCGCGTCGATCAAGTAGTAGGAGTCGTTGCCTAAGGCTCTGCTGATGACGAAGGGGCCCTCCCAAGGGGCCGAGAGCTTGTGCTGGCCGGCTGTTCGCTGGATCTGCCGGAGCACAAGATCGCCCTCTTGGAAGGATCTTGGCATGACCTTCCGGCTGTGGTAGCGGCGCAGGCCCTGCTGATAGATGGCGGACCGGCTGAGGGCTAACAGCCGGCTTTCTTCCAGCAGGTCGACGTCGTCTTCTCGTGCTTCCTTGGCCTCCGCTTCCGTGTACATGGTTACTCGAGGCGAGTCGAACTCGATGTCAGTTGGGATGACTGCCTCGGCACCATACACGAGGAAGAAAGGGGTGAAGCCGGTTGACTTGTTTGGTGTAGTGCGCAGACTCCAGAGGACAGCCGGCAGCTCATCGAGCCAACAGCCGGCTGAATGCTCCAGTGGTACGATCAGTCGGGGCTTGATGCCGGAAAGGATGAGGCCGTTGGCTCGCTCGACCTGGCCATTTGACTGCGGGTGGGCGACGGATGCTAGATCCAACCGGATGCCTTGCGTCGCGCAGAAACGTGCCAAGGCTCCCTTGGCAAAATTTGTGCCATTGTCGGTGATGATGCTGTGTGGCACGCCATACCGAGTTGTTATATCTGCGATAAATGTGACGGCAGTCGGCCCATTCAGCTTCTTGATCGGCTTTGCTTCAATCCATTTGGTGAATTTGTCCACGGCGACAAGCAGATGTGTCATGCCGCCGCGCGCCGTCTTGAATGGGCCCACCATGTCCAGTCCCCAAACGGCGAAGGGCCAAGTGAGGGGAATGGTCTTGAGTGCTGAAGTCCGCATGTGTTGCTTGGAGCTGAAGAGTTGGCACCCTTTGCAATGTTTGACTAACTCCTTGGTGTCATCCAAAGCAGTCGGCCAAAAGAAACCATGGCGGAAGGCTTTGGCGACGAGTGATCTTGAGGCCGCATGGTGGCCGCATTCTCCTTGGTGGATGTCTCCGAGGATTGCAATGCCCTTCTCTTGCTCGACGCATCGCTGGAGGACTCCAGTGACACTGCACTTGATGAGCTCTCTATTGACGATTGTGTATGCTCCGGTTCGGCATTGGCCTTGTCTTGCCTCTACTTCGTCTACCGACAGATCTTGGTTTATTAGGAAGTTGAGGATGGATTGAGCCCATGACGGAGCTGCGACTTCTTCTATTGACAAAACGGCTACTGCGACCAGGGCGGGCGGGCGGGCTGGGCGGTGAAATGCTGGAGTCGGCCGCCGCCTGTTGTGTTGGTGTAGTTTCCGGGCCGACTACCGCAATCCCCGAGCCGGGTGAGGCAGTCCCCGGGTCGGGCGTAACTATAGAAGTCCCCGAGCCGCCTGCTGATACCCCCTGGCCGACTATCGAAGTCGCCGGGCCACCTGCTTGGCTCTTCGAGCCGGACCCGGCCGCGTCGGGGTCAGACGGCATGAAGATGGAATCGGACTCTGGAGACGGCTTGATAGACGGCTTGAGGAGGCATTGTAGAGAGACGCCGGTTGGTATTGCTTGCCGGGTGGAGCCTATTCGAGCCAGAGCATCAGCTGGTTCGTTGTCGGCTCGTGGTACGTGGAGGAACTCGCATCCTTCAAAATACCCACTGATCTGCTGAACGAGGAAGCAGTAGCTTGCCATATTTGCGTCCTTGGCGTCCCAGTCGCCGGATGATTGCTGGACCACCAAGTCCGAGTCGCCATAACATAGGATCCGGCGAATGCCGAGCTCTTTAGCAAGCCAGAGCCCGTGTATGAGCGCCTCGTACTCGGCTACATTGTTGGAGGCGGCAAAGTGGATTTGCAGCGTGTATCTGAGCTTGTCGCCTTTGGGAGAGGTGAGGACGATGCCGGCTCCCAAGCCGGTGCGCATCTTGGACCCATCGAAGTGCATGCGCTAATGAGTGGAGTCGGGAGCCGGCGGCAGGTACTGGGTCTCGGCCCAGTCGACGAGGAAGTCGGCCAATGCTTGGGATTTGATGGCGGTACGAGGCTGGTAGAAGATCGCGTAAGGGGCCAGCTCGATGGCCCATTTCGCCACCCGGCCAGATGCATCCCGGCTGCCTATGATCTCGGCCAGCGGGGAGTTGCATACAACCGTGATGGGATGTTCTTGGAAGTAGGGCTTCAACTTCTTGGTGGCGAAGTACACGCCGTAGCACATCTTCTGGTAGTGCGGGTAGTTCTGCTTCGAGGTAGACAGCACCTCGCTCAAATAGTACACCGGCCTCTGGACCGGCTGGGCTCGGCCTTCTTCTGGGTGTTGGACTACGATGACGGTGCTGACCACCCGGCTGGTTGCGGCAATGTAGAGGAGCATGGGCTCTTTCTCAGTCGGCGCCGCCAGGACAGGCGGCATGGCCAGCATCTTCTTCAGCTCGTGAAAAGCTTGATCGGCTTGGTCATTCCACTCGAAGTGGTTGGTCTTCTTCATGAGGCGGTAGAGAGGAAGAGCTTTCTCTCCGAGCCGGCTGATGAAGCGGTTCAGGGAGGCCAAGCATCCGGTAAACTTCTGGACGTCTCAAAGTTTGGTGGGAATCGCCATTCTCTCAATGGCCTTGATCTTTACTGGGTTGCATTCGATGCCGCGTTCGGAGACCAGGAAGCCTAGGAGCTGGCTGGCTGGCACTCCGAACATGCATTTCTCGGGGTTAAGCTTGATTTGGAACCGGCGTAGGTTCTCAAATGTTTCCTTGAGGTCTTCCAGCAAGGTGCCGCGCTTCTCCGTCTTCACCACAATGTCGTCTATGTAGACGTGGGCATTTCTGCCGAGTTGCTTGAGGAGGCACTTCTGCATGCAATGCTGAAAAGTGGCACCGACATTTCTCAAGCCGAATGTCATAGTCAGGTAGCAGAAGGCTCCGAATGGCGTGATGAAGGCGGTCTTCAGGCGGTCAGCCGGATCTAACTTTATCTGGTGATACCCTGAGTAAGCATCCAAGAAACTCAACAGCTCGCATCCGGCCGTGGAGTCTATCACTTGGTCAATCCTTGGCAGGGCAAAGGGATCTTTGGGGCAGGCCTTGTTGAGGCTCGTGTAGTCTATACACATGCGCCACTTGTTGTTCTTCTTTAGCACGAGGACCGGGTTGGCGAGCCACTCTGGAAAGAAAACTTCCATAATGAAGCCGGCTGCCAGAAGCCGGGCTATCTCCTCTCCCACAATCCTGCGTTTCTCCTCCGACAGTCGGCGGAGGGGTTGTTTGACTGGTTTGGCGTCTTGTCGGACGTGTAATTTGTGCTCGGCGAATTCCTTCGGAACACCCGGCATGTCTTTGGGGGACCATGCAAAGATGTCCCGATTCTCACGGAGGAAGTCGGCGAGCTCGCCTTCCTATTTGCTGTTTAGGTTTGACCCGATGACGGCAAACCTCTCTGGGTGCTCGGGGTCAAGAGGTATCTTCTTCGTCTCCTTGGCCGGCTGGAAAGATCCTTGGGCATCATGCTCCTTGGGATCGGGGGACAGGGCCGACTGCTTGCCGGCCATGGCCACGACCCGGTCCAACATCTTCTTCTCTTCGGCAATCACAAGGGACTCGGCTAGCCGGCTGCTGGCTGATGCGCACTCGGAGGACTTCTTGTAATCGCCGGCTACGGTGATGACGCCTTTGGTGCTTGGTATCTTCATCTTGAGGTATGCATAGTGGGGAATTGCCATGAATTTTGCCAAGGCAGGTCGGCCAAGCAATGCATGGTAAGGGCTCTCCAGGTCCACCACTTCGAACCAGATCGCTTCCCGGCGGAAATGCTCCTTGTCCCCAAAAAGTACATCAATCTTGATCTTGCCAATGGGGGCGCAGGACAGGCCGGGTACGATGCCATGGAACACTGTCCGAGTAGGTATGAGTTGCTTTGTCTTGACGTTCAGCTTCTCCAGGGTGTCGCGGTACAAGATGTTGATGTTGCTCCCGCCGTCTATCAACACACGGGAGAAGCGAGCGGCGCGTCTATCCGTTGCAAGGGTGGCATCCAGAACCAACGCATAAGAGCCGGGAGATGGCATCACCTCTGGGTGATCGGCCCGGCTCCAGCTGATAGGTTTTTCTGACCAGTGCATGTGCTTGGCGGGGTTGGCAGCAACCATGCTGACTTCCTGGTTCTCTCAGCGTTTGCTGCGCCGGTCTTCGGGCTGGCTTGTAAAGACGATATAGGCGGCATGCTCATCGGGGAATGCACGGCTCTGACTGCGGGCCGAGCGGCCGACGACTGCGGAGCCAGAGGCGGCGGACCGGCAGGTGGAGGCGGCGTGAGCCCTTCGCCTTTGGAGATTCGGGTGAGCCAATGGCACTTCCGGGTTGTGTGGTTGGACGGCTTCGTGCCGCTGTGGAACTTGCACGGGGCGTCGAGAGTTTGCTCGTAGGAGAAGGCCGGCTGCCAAGCCGGCCTGCCGCCCTTGGGTTTCTTGGGCGCGGGCCACCCTTCGGGCGGCACGTCTTCGACTGTGGCCACCTGCCGACTGGCGGGAGGCGGCGCGGGGCCCTTGCGCTTGTGGTCATTCGAGTGTGGGCGTCGGCCGGAATCCCCAGCCGGCGTCTTGGGCGCCGGGTTGAGTACTTTTCCGGACGCGTCTACCCAGAGCTCGGTCTTCATTGAGGAGTCGGCGGTAGCGTACTTGTCCGCTATGTCCAGAAGCTCGTCAAGGGTAGTCCGCTCGTCGCAGAGGAGCTTGTGCTTGAGGAGGGTGCCCTCTCGGCACCCGGCAGTGAAGTATTCTATGGCTTGCACCTCGTGCACCCCTTCGCAAGAGTTGCGGAGGTCGGCCCAACGCGTGAGGTAGTCGCGAGTTGACTCGGCGGGGCCTTGTACGCACAAGGAGAGCTGTCTGGGCTTGGGAGCCCGCTTGTAGGTGCTGGTGAAGTTGCGGACGAAAGCTTCTGTGAAATCTAGCCAGCTGTTGATGCTGTGTGGTTTGAGGCTGTTGAGCCAGGTCCGCGCCATGCCTTGCAGCATGAGGGGCACGTACTTCACGGCAACGCGCCGGTTGCCGTTGGCTATGCTAACCGCCGTGGAGTAGTCGATCAACCAATCTTCCGGCTTCACGGAACCGTTATACTTGGGCGTGTCTCTCGGGAGCGAGAACCCTTTGGGGAAGGGCTCGTCGCGGATGCGGGGGCCGAAGCAAGGTGGACCGACATCGTCTTCTTCTTCCAGCGCCAGGGATCGCGCCAGGCGGTCGATCCGATGGCGGGCGTCATTCTCGCCGACTCGTTCACGGCGACCTAGCCGGCCGCTGAGAGTCGGATGCGCAACAGGCGGCGGGGTGGGATATCTCTCTCCACGGGGCCGAGGCGGAGGCGGGTTGCCCCACCACTC
This sequence comes from Triticum urartu, assembly GCF_056163025.1. Classification (NCBI taxonomy): domain Eukaryota; kingdom Viridiplantae; phylum Streptophyta; class Magnoliopsida; order Poales; family Poaceae; genus Triticum; species Triticum urartu. The sequence goes on along the minus strand of NC_141874.1, from coordinate 678,496,468 downwards.
CACAGCCCGAGGGTGGCCTTCTGCGTCTCGCTCGATGGAGATCCGGGTTTGGCTTCGGCTGGCAGCCGGCTCTTTCTCGCGCCGCGCGCGGTCTCTACCCGCAGTCGGCGTCCGGGACGTCACGCCGTGTTCTCGGCGTGGGGGAGGGCTTTCCGCGTGGGCGTCCGCTTCGTGCCGCTGCGCGGCTGCATCGATCAGCTGCTGGATGCGTCGGGTCATGTGGGGGAGTTCTTCGGCCCCCAGTCCGTCTAGCTCGTCTACGGCCGCCTGGGCGGCGCGCAGGTTCTCGAGTGGAGTGGCGTAGACTGGGCGGTCGACCCCTAACGTGTCGGCAACGACAGCGCCACGCTGTCTGACAACGCCGGCCCGGCTAGGCCCGCCTGGGGGCGGCGTGCCAAAGGCGGCGCGGTCGGCCTCGCGTCGGTGGGCCTCAGCGAGGCGTCTCATGGAAACCAACTTCCGGCCCTCCACGAGGAGGGCGAGGCGGCGAGCCTCCAATGCTTCAGCGTCGGTGTCGGCCGGGAGGGGGATGGACAAGACGTGGACCGCCGCGTGCGGGGCGTCGTGGGCGCTCTCGTCGGCTGCGCCATCGTGGCCGATGACCATCACCTCGGTGGTGACAGCGTCGCAGCCATCGGCTCGGGGAAGCGGGTCGTTCTAGATCGTGACGTTGGTGGGGAAGGTGTCGAATGAGGCCGTGTCAGAGTCGACAGGCATCGGATCGGTGGAGCCAACCGACTCCAAGTCCGCAGCAGGCTCGCCGGAGACATGGAGCCGGCCGAGGAGGTTGACGAGGTGGTCGGTGCCCGCGTCGGAGGCGAGCTCGTCGGAGATGAGGGTCTTGTTGAGGAGATCGACGAGGCTGCTCGCTGCGCAGGCGTTGGTGACGCCTTGCAGCGCGTCGTGGCAAGCGCCATCGGGCATGCCGGGCTGGCTACGCTCGTAGGGGAGGAAGAAGGTTCCCGTCCAAAACAGGTCTCCGGACGACTGTGCACCTAGCCCCACGGTGGGCGCCAAATGTCGGATGGTAGGTGCGACATATGCCAACGGGTGGCTTATCATTGTGGGAGCCAGTAAAACATTGCCGGTGCCTGGAAACGGGATGAGGCGAAGACATGCACACCGGCGAATCTTACCCAGCTTCGGGGCTCTCCGTGGAGATAACACCCCTACTGCTGCTCTGCAGGGTCTCCGCATGATCACTCGATGAACAAGTAGCTACACGGTGCTCCTTGAGCTGTTTGGCGAGAGGAGGAAGAAGGGCTCTGCTTGCTCTCTTCTCCTCCCTACGTGGTGTCTAAAACTAGCAGGGATCAACCCTTTGCATGGGTGTCCCGGGGGGTTTATATAGGCCTACCCCCCGGGGGTACAACGGTAATCCGGCTGGGCGCGGGGCCCAGCCATCTGTGTCTACGCTCTCCGACTTCTGCGCCGGCTGCTGGGGCCCGCCGGCTAGTGGGTCCCACCGGCTGCCGGCCCCTTGGTCGACAGGAAGGCCCCACTGTCCAGGGCCTTGTCGGTGGCTGGTTACTGTTGCTCAATCTTGGTGACGAGAGCTTCGCCGAGGTAAGCGTGGCTACAGTGCTGCCGTCCGGTGGGTGACCACTGTAGCCTCACCGCGTCTTGTCTCCTTAATGGGGCGTCTCCTTCGAGGGGGTGGCAAGCCGGCTGGAGAGAGCCGGCTCCGTCTTGGGCTGACTGGGGGAGGCCAGGCCGCCTACGGGTGTCTCTCTGCCCGAAGGGCCCACCGCCCGTGGGCCGTACTAGTAGCCCGCCGTGGATGACATCAGGGTCAACGTGGCAACAGTGCTGCGCCGGACGGGTCATGGCCACCCGTACGGCGCACTGTGCCAGGCGCGCTCCGGGATTCGGGGGTGGCAGACTTCACTGTAGCCACGCCCCGTCACATCGCCATTAGGTGGATGCAGACTTCGAGGGTACGGTCTTGATCGCTTTATGGGAGCCGGCTCCTTGGAGTCGGCCTTCTCGCAGTCAGCTCTTAGGAGCCGGCCCTCCCGCGGCTTTCTTTATGAGGGCTGAAGTCAGGCGGCCTTCCAATAGCCGGCCTGGGAGATAGCCGGCCAGGGGAAGGCGGCCCCATGTCTTGGATCCTTGAGAGCCGGATCAGCTCGTAATTTTTTCAGAAAGGCCAGGGGGAGCCAGCTAGGCTACCCGTGGTCACTTACTCCGACAACGCACATCCAAGGAGGAAGGTTATACATACATAGAGTCACGGGCCAGGTGCTGTGATTGCTGCTCTGCTCCCCGAAAGGATTAATGCCATCCGCGCTTAAAGCAAACCATACATTCCTTGGGTCCTTTGCAAACTCATGCCAGTACTTTCTCTCGATTTTTCTCCACTGCGACCCGTCAGCGGGTGCTCTCAACTTCCCATCTTTCTTCCGGTCCTCACTGTGCCATCGCATCAACTTGGTATGCTCTTCGTTTCTGAACAGACGTTTCAACCGTGGTATTATAGGAGCATACCACATCACCTTCGCAGGAACCCTCTTCCTGGGGGGCTCGCCGTCAACATCAGCAGGGTCATCTCGTCTGATCTTATACCGCAATGCACCGCATACCGGGCATGCGTTCAGATCCTTGTATGCACCGCGGTAGAGGATGCAGTCATTAGGGCATGCATGTATCTTCTCCACCTCCAATCCTAGAGGGCATACGACCTTCTTTGCTACGTATGTACTGTCGGGCAATCCTTTATCCTTTGGAAGCTTCTTCTTCAATATTTTCAGTAGCTTCTCAAATCCTTTGTCAGCCACAGCATTCTCTGCCTTCCACTGCAGCAATTCCAGTACGGTACCGAGCTTTGTGTTGCCATCTTCGCAATTGGGGTACAACCCTTTTTTGTGACCCTCTAACATGCGATCGAACTTTAGCTTCTCCTTTTGACTTTCGCATTGCGTCCTTGCATCGACAATGACCCGGCGGAGATCATCATCATCGGGCACATCGTCTGGTTCCTCTTGATCTTCAGCAGCTTCACCCATTGCAGCATCAATGGGCACATCGTCTGGTTCCTCTTGATCTTCACCAGCTCCCCCCGTTGCAGCATCACCGTATTCAGGGGGCACATAGTTGTCATCGTACTCTTCTTCTTCGATGTCTTCCATCATAACCCCTATTTCTCCGTGCCTCGTCCAAACATTATAGTGTAGCATGAAACCCTTGTAAAGCAGGTGGGAGTGAAGGATTTTCCGGTTAGAGTAAGACCTCGTATTCCCACATTCAGTGCATGGACAACACATAAAACCATTCTGCTTGTTTGCCTCAGCCACATCGAGAAACCCATGCACGCCCTTAATGTACTCGGAGGTGTGTCTGTCACCGTACATCCATTGCCGGTTCATCTGCGTGCGTTATATATAATTAAGTGTCCAAATTAATAGAAGTTCATCATCACATTAAAACCAAAGTGCATACATAGTTCTCATCTAACAACATATATCTCTCCAGAGCATCTAATTAATTAAACCATACATTGAAACTATGTAAAACATTTCAATGCAGAAAAAAATGCAATCATAATCGCAACCAAGGTAACAATTGATCCAACGGCATAATGATACCAAGCCTCGGTATGAATGGCATATTTTCTAATCTTTCTAATCTTCAAGCGCATTGCATCCATCTTGATCTTGCGATCATCGACGACATCCGCAACATGCAACTCCAATATCATCTTCTCCTCCTCAATTTTTTTTATTTTTTCCTTCAACAAATTGTTTTCTTCTTCAACTAAATTTAACCTCTCGACAATAGGATCGGTTGGAATTTCCGATTCACATACATCCTACATAAATAAAATCTATGTCACGTTGGTCGGCATAATTTTCATAAACAATAAATGAACCAATAGTTATAAAGATAATATATATACCACATCCGAATCATAGACAAGACGAGGGCCGACGGGGGCGGATACCAAAACCATCGCACTATATAAGATGCAATAATAAAAGTAAGAAAATAATACAAGTATCTATGTAAACATACAAGTAAGAATATTGTTTCCTTTCAAAAAGAAGATAAGAACAAGAGGCTCACCACGGTGGTGCCGGCGATGAGCTCGGCACGGGTGATCGACGGCGGTGAAGACGGGGATGGGGCGTGACGGACCGCTAAACCTAGACAAATATTGAGGAAAATGGAGCTTGAAGGTCGAGCTTGGAGAGGAGAAAGCTTAAGTAGTGTGGCTCGCGCATTCCATCGAACACCTTGTGTGCATAGGAGGTGAGCTAGAGCACCACCAAGCCCTCTCCCCCTCGGCCAGAAAAAAACAGAGTAGTGTGCTCTGCTCTTACGCGAGGGGGTATATATAGGCACCTCATTAGTCTCGGTTGGTGGCATGAACCGGGACTAAAGGGGAGCCTTCGGACCCGGTTCATGCCACCAACCGGGACCAATGGTGGTGGGCCAGGAGCGAGGCCATTGGTCCCGGTTCGTCCCACCAACCGGGACCAAAAGGTCCAGACGAACCGGGACCAATGGCCCATGTGGCCCGGCCGGCCCCCTGGGCTCATGAACCGGGTCCAATGCCCCCATGGGTCCCGGTTCTAGACTGAACCAGGACTAATGGGCTGACCCGGCCTGGACCGTTGCCCCCCTTTTCTACTAGTGAGGCAGTGTGTACTCCAGGCTGCCCTTGGCTGCTTAAGGCTAGCTATGACAATAGGACTGGAGGATTTGTCATAAAGGCTTACAATTCAGAGCATGTCTGCCAGAAGAAATGGAAACTAAAAGATTTGACAGCTAAATTCTTGTGCAACTTTTTTATAGATGAGTTCAGAGATGACCAGAAGATGTCACTTGGCACATTTTCAAGAAAATGCACTAGTGAGTTCAATTGTACCCCTAACATATGGAAGCTAGCAAGGGCTAGAAAGCAAGCACTTAATCAGATCCATGGTGATGAGGAGGAGCAGTTCAGCAGGTTAAGGGATTATGGGCATGAATTAAGGACCAAAAATCATGGGTCTACATTTCTGGTTACTACTGAACTTGTCAAGGATACCAAGTTTCCATTGGGCAGGAAGTGTTTGAAAACATTGTATTGGTCTTATGATGCATGCAAAAGAGGGTGGCTAAAGGGCTGCAGGCCAATTATATTCATTGATGGCTATCATATGAAAACAAGATTCAAAGGAGTGCTGCTTAGTGCTGTAGGTATTGATCCTAATGACTGCATATTCCCAATTGCAATGGGTTGGGTGGAGGTAGAATGCACTGGTTCATGGGAGTGGTTTCTGACCAGTTTAAAAGATGATCTAAACATCATGAACACTGCTCCCTACACAATTATGAGTGATAAGCAAAAGGGTTTAATAAATGTTGTGCATAAAGTTTGGCCTGATTCAGAACACAGATTTTGTGTGAGGCACATCTACCAGAACTTCAATGAGAAGCACAAAGGGGAGGTTCTGAAGCTAGACCTGTGGGCCATTGCAAGATCACCTAACAAAGTTAAGTGGAGAGAAAATTGTAAGAAGATGGACGATCACTGCCCAGCTGCATTTCATTGGACTAAAAGGCTAGAGCCAAAGACTTAGTGCAAAACATTTTTCAGTGATTTTTTAAAATGTGATATTCTGCTCAACAATAACTCTGAAGTGTTTAACAGGTGAATTAGTTGTTAAATTTGGTTTTTAACTCTGTGCTTTGAACGTGTAAGTAGTACTGTTATGCACATCACACATAACTGAATTCTTCCACTCTTTGTTCAGCTACATCCTTGGTGGCAGAGAGATGCCAGTGCTTAGTGTGCTTGAATACATTTTTTACAAGATCATGCACATGCTAGTGAGTAAGCAGAGAGAAGCTATAGAAAAGTGGACTCGCCAGAGGATATGCCCTAAGATCAAGAAGAAATTGGACACGAATATTGAGTTTGCTGCAAATTGCCATGTATCAGAAGTTGGCGAGTAGATCTTTAAAGTTCAGTCAGGTAATTCCAGCTACACGGTGAACCTATGCTTGCACACTTGTGATTGCAGGAGATGGCAGTTAGGGGGAGTACCTTGTGGGCATGTTGTAGCTTGTTGCAGGGAGGAGAGAATTGATCCTGAGACAATGGTTCATGAATGCTATACTGTTGAAACATATCTCAAGGCATATGGGTACACTCTAGTCCCTCTAGGAGACCCAAAGGAGTGGGAGAAATAGAATGGACATAAGATATTTCCACCTGTCTTCACTAAACAGTTGGGGAGGCCCAAGAAGAACAGGAAGCAGAGACCAGAGGAGAAGATTAAGAATGGTGTCAGGGTCTTGAACAGAAAAGGTCTTACAATGCACTGCTCAATTTGTGGTAGAGCTGATCACATCAGAAAAGGTCACTATGTTGGGGAACGTAGCAGAAATTCAAAATTTTCTACGCATCACCAAGATCAGTCTATGGAGTAATCTAGCAATGAGGGGAAGGAGAGTGCATCTACATACCCTTGTAGATCGCTAAGCGGAAGCGTTCAAGTGAACGGGGTTGATGGAGTCGTACTCGTCGTGATCCAAATCACCGATGATCCTAGTGCCGAACGGACGGCACCTCCGTGTTCAACACACGTACAGCCCGGTGACGTCTCCTACGCCTTGATCCAGCAAGGGGAGAAGGAGAGGTTGGGGAAGACTCCATCCAGTAGCAGCACGACGGCGTGGTGGTGGTGGAGGAGCGCGGAACTCCAGCAGGGCTTCGCCAAGCACTACGAGAGACGAGGAGGAAGAGAGGTAGGGCTGCGCCAAGAGGGAGAGGATCTCGTGTGTCTTGCAGCCTCCAATACCTCAAGTATATATAGGGGAAGGGGAGGGGCTGCGCCCCCACCTAGGGTTCCCTCCCTAGGGGTGGCGGCAGCCCCCAGATCCCATCTGGGTGGCGGCCACAAGGGGGAGAGGGGGAGGCGCACCTGGGGTGGGCCTTAGGGCCCATCTGCCCTAGGGTTTGCCCCCCTTCCCTCTTGGAGGCGCCTTGGGCCTTGGTGGGAGGCGCCCCAGCCCACCTAGGGGCTGGTCCCTTCCCACTATTGGCCCATGTAGGCCTCCGGGGCTGGTGGCCCCACCTGGTGGACCCCCAGACCCCTCCGGTGGTCCCGGTACACTACCGGTGATGCCCGGAACACTTCCGGTGGCCAAAACCATACTTCCTATATATCAATCTTTACCTACGGACCATTCCGTAACTCCTCATGACGTCCGGGATCTCATCCCGGACTCCGAACAACATTCGGTAACCGCGTACATACTTTCCCTATAACCCTAGCGTCATCGAACCTTAAGTGTGTAGACCCTACGGGTTCGGAAGTCATGCAGACATGGCCAAGACAACTCTCCGGTCAATAACCAACAGCGGGATCTGGATACCCATGTTGGCTCCCACATGCTCCACGATGATCTCATCGGATGAACCACGATGTCAAGGACTTAATCAATCCCGTATACAATTCCCTTTGTCCATCGGTACGATACTTGCCCGAGATTTGATCGTCGGTATCCCGATACCTTGTTCAATCTCGTTACCGGCAAGTCTCTTTTACTCGTTATGTAACACATCATCCCGTGATCAAATCCTTGATCACATTGTGCACATTATGATGATGTCCTACCGAGTGGGCCCAGAGATACCTCTCCGTTTACACGGAGTGACAAATCCCAGTCTCGATTCGTGCCAACCCAACAGATACTTTCGGAGATACCTGTAGTGTACCTTTATAGCCACCCAGTTACGTTGTGACATTTGGCACACCCAAAGCACTCCTACGGTATCCGGGAGTTGCACAATCTCATGGTCTAAGGAAATGATACTTGACATTAGAAAAGCTTTAGCATACGAACTACATGATCTTGTGCTAGGCTTAGGATTGGGTCTTGTCCATCACATCATTCTCCTAATGATGTGATCCCGTTATCAACGACATCCAATGTCCATGGTCAGGAAACCGTAACCATCTATTGATCAACGAGCTAGTCAACTAGAGGCTTACTAGGGACATGGTGTTGTCTATGTATCCACACATGTATCTGAGTTTCCTATCAATACAATTCTAGCATGGATAATAAACGATTATCATGAACAAGGAAATATAATAATAACCAATTTATTATTGCCTCTAGGGCATATTTCCAACAGTCTCCCACTTGCACTAGAGTCAATAATCCAGTTCACATCGCTATGTGACTAACACTCAAGGTCACATCCCAATGTGACTAACACCCAAAGAGTTTACTAGAGTCAATAATCTAGTTCACATAACCATGTGATTAACACTCGATGAGTTCTGGGTTTGATCATGTTATGCTTGTGAGAGATGTTATAGTCAACGGGTCTGAATCTTTCAGATCCGTGTGTGCTTTACAAATCTCTATGTCATCTCCCAGATGTAGCTACCACGTTCTATTTGGAGCTATTCCAAATAACTGTTCTACTATACGAATCTAGTTTACTACTCAGAATAATCTGGATTAGTGTCAAAGTTTGCATCGGTGTAACCTTTTACGACGAACTCTTTTACCACCTCCATAATCGAGAAAATTCCTTAGTCCACTAGTTACTAAGGATAACTTTGACCGCTGTCCTGTGATCCATTCTTGGATCACTCTTGTACCCCTTGACTGACTCATGGCAAGGCACACTTCAGGTGCGGTACAAAGCGTAGCATACTGTAGAGCCTACGTCTAAAGCATAGGGGACGACCTTCGTCCTTTCTCTCTATTCTGCCGCGGTCAGGTTTCGAGTCTTACTCAATGTTCACACCTTATAACACAGCCAAGAACTCCTTCTTTGCCGATCAATTTTGAACTCCTTAAAAATCTTGTCACGGTATGTATTCATTTGAAAGTACTATTAAGCGTTTTGATCTATCCTTATAGATCTTAATGCTCAATACTCAAGTAGCCTAATCCAGGTTTTCCATTGAAAAACACTTTTCAAATAACTCTGCATGCTTTCCAGAAATTCTACATCATTTCCGGTCAACAATATGTTAACAACATATACTCATCGGAAATTCTATAGTGCTCCCACTCACTTCTTTGGAAATACAAGTTTCTCATAAACTTTGTATAAACCCAAAATCTTTGATCATCATCAAAGCGTATATTCCAACTCCGAGATGCTTACTCCAGTCCTTAGAAGGATTGCTAGAGCTTTGCATACTTGTTAGCATCTTTCAGGATTGTTAAAAACTTCTGGTTGTATCACATACAACCTTTCCTCAAAAAAATCGTGAGGAAACAATGGTTTTTGACATCCTATCTGCAAGATTTCATAAATAATGCAGTGACTACTAATATAATTCCAACAGACTCTTAGCATCGCTATGAGTGAGAAAGTCTCACCGTAGTCAACTCCTTGAAATTGTCGGGAAACATCTTAACGACAAGTCGAGCTTTCTTAATGGTGACATTTACCATCATTGTCCGTCTTCCTTTTAAAATCCATCTGTACTCAACAGCCTTACGACCATCGAGCCGTTCTGACAAAGTCTACACTTTGTTTTCATACATGGATCCTCTCTCGAATTTTATGGCCTCGAGCCATTTATCGGAATCTGGGCCCACCATCGCTTCTCCATAGCTCGTAGGTTCATTGTTGTCTAGCAACATGACTTCCAAGACAGGATTACGTACCACTCTGAAGTAGTACGCATCCTTGTCGTCCTACGAGGTTTAGGAGTGGCTTGATCCGAAGTCTCATGATCAATATCATAAGCTTCCACTTCAATTGGTGTAGGTGCCACAGGAACAACTCTTTGTGCCCTGCTATACACTAGTTGAAGTGACGGTTCAATAACCTCATCAAGTCTCCACCATCCTCCCACTCAATTCTTTTGAGAGAAACTTTTCCTCGAGAAAGGACCCGATTCTAGAAACAATCCCTATTGCTTTCGGATCTGAATTAGGAGGTATACCCAACTGTTTTGGGTGTCGTATGAAGATGCATTTTATCCGCTTTGGGTTCGAGCTTATCAACCTGAAACTTTTTCACACAAGCGTCGCAGCCCCAAACTTTTAAGAAATGACAGCTTAGGTTTCTCTAAACCATAGTTCATACGGTGTCATCTCATCGGAATTACGTGGTGCCCTATTTAAAGTGAATGTGGTTGTCTCTAATGCCTAACCCATAAACTATCGTGGTAATTCGATAAGAGACATCATGGTATGCATCATATCCAATAGGGTGCAGTTATGATGTTCGAACACACCATCACACTATGGTGTTCCAGGCTATATTAGTTGTGAAACAATTTCCACAATGTCTTAATTCTGTGCCAAACTCGTAATTCAGATATTCATCTCTATGATCATATCATAGATATTTTATCCTCTTGTCACGACGATCTTTCAACTTCACCCTGAAATTACTTGAACCTTTCAATAATTCAGACTCATGATTCATCAAGTAAATATACTCAACATCTACTCAAATCATCTGTGAAGTAAGAACATAACGATATCCACTACACACCTCAGCACTTATTGGATTGCACACATCAAAATGTATTACTTCCAACAAGTTGCTTTCTAGTTCCATTTTACTGAAAACGAGGCTTTCAGTCATCTTGCCCATGTGGTATGATTTGCATGTCTCAAGTGATTCAAAATCAAGTGAGTCCAAACGGTCCATTTGCATGGAGTTTCTTCATGCATATACACCAATAGACATGGTTCGCATGTCTCAAACTTTTCAAAACGAGTGAGCCCAAAGAGCCATCAACATGGAGCTTCTTCATGCGTTTTATATCAATATGACTCAAATTGCAGTGCCACATTTGTGTGGTACTATCATTACTATCTTATACCTTTGGCATGAAAATGCGTATCACTACGATCGGGATGGTATTATTCAAATAAACAGAGTAACCATTATTCTCCTTAAATGAATAACAATATCGCGATAGACATAATCCAATCATGTCTATGCTCAACGCAAACACCAAATAACAATTATTTAGGTTTTAATACCAATCTCGATGGTAGAGGGAGCGTACGATATTTGATCAACCTTGGAAATACTTCCAACACATATCGTCATCTCACCTTTTAGCTAGTCTCCGTTTATTCCGTAGCCTTTTGTTTCGAGTTACTAACACTTAGCAACCGAACCAGTATCTAATACCCTGGTGCTACTAGGAGTACTAGTAAAGTACACATTATAATGCATATCCAATATACTTCTGTCGACCTTGCCAGCCTTCTCATCTACCAAGTATCTAGGGTGGTTCTGCTTCAGTGACTGCTCCCCTTATTACAGAAGCACTTAGTCTCGGGCTTGGGTTCAACTTTGGGTTTCTTCACTAGAGCAGCAGGTGATTTGCCATTTCATGAAGTATCCCTTTTTGCCCTTGCCCTTCTTGAAACTAGTGGTTTCACCAACCATAAACAATTGATGCTCCTTCTTGATTTCTACTTTCGTGGTGTCAAACATCGCGAATATCTCAAAGATCATCATATATGTCCCTGATATATTATAGTTCATCACGAAGCTCTAGCAGCTTGGTGGTAATGACTTCGGAGAAACATCACTATCTCATCTGGAAGATCAACTCCCACTTGATTCAAATGATTGTTGTACTCAGACAATCTGAGCACAAGCTCAACAATTGAGCTTTTCTCCCTTAGTTTGCAGGCTAAGAAAATCGTCGGAGGTCTTATACCTCTTGACGTGGGCACGAGCCTGAAATCCCAATTTCAGCCCTCAAAACATCTCATATGTTTCGCGACGTTTCAAAACGTCTTCGGTGCCTCAACTCTAAACCGTTTAACTGAACTATCACGTAGTTATCAAAACATGTATGTTAGATGTTCGCAACACCCACAGACGACGTTCGAGGTTCAGCACACTGAGCGGTGCATTAAGGACATAAGCCTTCTATGAAGCAATGAGGACAATCCTCAGTTTACGGACCTAGTCCACATAATTGCTACTATCAACTTTCAACTGAAATTTTCTCTAGGAACATGTCTAAACAGTAGAACTAAAGCGCGAGCTATGACATAATTTGCAAAATCCTTTTGACTATGTTCAGGATAAACAAGTTCATCTTATGAACTCCCACTCAGATAGACATCCCTCTAGTCATCTAAGTGATTACATGATCCGAGTCAACTAAGTCGTGTCTGATCATCACGTGAGACGGACTAGTCATCATCGGTGAACATCTTCATCTTGATCGTATCTACCATACGACTCATGCTCGACCTTTCGGTCTCTTGTGTTCCGAGGCCATGTCTATACATGCTAGGCTCGTCAAGTTAACCTAAGTGTTTCGCATGTGTTCCGAGGCCATGTCTATACATGCTAGGCTCGTCAACACCCGTTGTATTCGAACGTAAGAATCTATCACACCCGATCATCACGTGGTGCTTCAAAACGGCGAACTTTAGCAACGGTGCACAGTTAGGGAGAACACTTCTCTTGAAATTTTAGTGAGGGATCATCTTATTTAAACTACCGTCGTTCTAAGCAAATAAGATGTATAAACATGATAAACATCACATGCAATCAAATAGTGACATGACATGGCCAATATCATATTGCTCCTTTTGATCTCCATCTTCGGGGCTCCATGATCATCATCGTCACCGGCATGACACCATGATCTCCATCATCATGATCTCCATCATTGTGTCTCCATGAAGTTGTCTCGCCAACTTATTACTTCTACTACTATGGCTACCGGTTAGCAATAAAGTAAAGTAATTACATGGCGTTGTTCAATGACACGCAGGTCATACAATAAATAAAGACAACTCATATGGCTCCTGCCGGTTGTCATACTCATCGACATGCAAGTCGTGATTCCTATTACAAGAACATGATCAATCTCATACATCACATATCATTCATCACATCCTTTGGCCATATCACATCACAAAACACTTGCTGCAAAAACAAGTTAGACGTCCTCTAATTGTTGTTACAAGTTTTTTTACGTGGCTGCTATAGGTTTCTAGCAAGAACGTTTCTTACCTACGCCAAAACCACAATGTGAATTGCCAATTTCTATTTACCCTTCATAAGGACCCTGTTCATCGAATCCGATCCGACTAAAGTGGGAGAGACAGACACCCGCCAGCCACCTTATGCAACTAGTGCATGTCAGTCGGTGGAACCGGTCTCACGTAAGCGTACGTGTAAGGTTGGTCCGGGCCGCTTCATCACACGATGCCGCCGAATCAAGATAAGACTAGTAGCGGCAAGATAATTGACAATATCGATGCCCACAACTACTTTGTGTTCTACTCGTGCATAGTAACTACGCATAAACCTGGCTCATGATGCCACTGTTGGGGAACGTAGCAGAAATTCAAAATTTTCTACGCATCACCAAGATCAATCTATGGAGTAATCTAGCAACGAGGGGAAGGAGAGTGCATCTACATACCCTTGTAGATCGCTAAGCGGAAGCGTTCAAGTGAACGGGGTTGATGGATTCGTACTCGTCGTGATCCAAATCATCGATGATCCTAGTGCCGAACGGACGGCACCTCCGTGTTCAACACACGTACAGCCCGGTGACGTCTCCTACGCCTTGATCCAGCAAGGGGAGAAGGAGAGGTTGGGGAAGACTCCATCCAGCAGCAGCACGACGGCGTGATGGTGGTGGAGGAGCGCGGAACTCCAGCAGGGCTTCGCCAAGCACTACGAGAGACGAGGAGGAAGAGAGGTAGGGCTGTGCCAAGAGGGAGAGGATCTCGTGTGTCTTGCAGCCTCCAATACCTCAAGTATATATAGGGGAAGGGGAGGGGCTGCGCCCCCACCTAGGGTTCCCTCCCTAGGGGTGGCGTCAGCCCCCAGATCCCATCTGGGTGGCGGCCACAAGGGGGAGAGGGGGAGGCGCACCTGGGGTGGGCCTTAGGGCCCATCTGCCCTAGGGTTTGCCCCCCTTCCCTCTTGGAGGCGCCTTGGGCCTTGGTGGGAGGCGCCCCAGCCCACCTAGGGGCTGGTCCCTTCCCACTATTGGCCCATGTAGGCCTCCGGGGCTGGTGGCCCCACCTGGTGGACCCCCGGACCCCTTCGGTGGTCCTGGTACACTACCGGTGATGCCCGGAACACTTCCAGTGGCCAAAACCATACTTCCTATATATCAATCTTTACCTCCGAACCATTCCGGAACTCCTCATGACGTCCGGGATCTCATCCGGGACTCCGAACAACATTCAGTAACTGCGTACATACTTTCCCTATAACCCTAGTGTCATCGAACCTTAAGTGTGTAGACCCTACGGGTTCGGAAGTCATGCAGACATGGCCGAGACAACTCTCCGGTCAATAACCAACAGCGGGATCTGGATACCAATGTTGGCTCCCACATGCTCCACGATGATCTCATCGGATGAACCACGATGTCAAGGACTTAATCAATCCCGTATACAATTCCCTTTGTCCATCGGTACGATACTTGCCCGAGATTCGGCCGTCGGTATCCCGATACCTTGTACAATCTCGTTACCGGCAAGTCTCTTTTACTCGTTCCATAACACATCATCCGTGATCAACTCCTTGATCACATTGTGCACATTATGATGATGTCCTACCGAGTGGGCCCAGAGATACCTCTCTGTTTACATGGAGTGACAAATCCCAGTCTCGATTCGTGCCAACCCAACAGATACTTTCGAAGATACCTGTAGTGTACCTTTATAGCCACCCAGTTACGTTGTGACGTTTGGCACACCCAAAGCACTCCTACGGTATCCGGGAGTTGCACAATCTCATGGTCTAAGGAAATGATACTTGACATTAGAAAAGCTTTAGCATATGAACTACATGATCTTGTGCTAGGCTTAGGATTGGGTCTTGTCCATCACATCATTCTCCTAATGATGTGATCCCGTTATGAACGACATCCAATGTCCATGGTCAGGAAACCGTAACCATCTATTGATCAACGAGCTAGTCAACTAGAGGCTTACTAGGGACATGGTGTTGTCTATGTATCCACACATGTATCTGAGTTTCCTATCAATACAATTCTAGCATGGATAATAAACGATTATCATGAACAAGGAAATATAATAATAACCAATTTATTATTGCCTCTAGGGCATATTTCCAACACACTACACATGGCAGGAAACTAACATTCAGGAGGGTGTATAAGAGGTTGATGAAAACTATGATGACCCATCTTTTCTCCAGGTAATTTCAGTGTTCAACTTATATGCTGAACTTAACTGAATTTAAATTTAGTTAAGTGAACTTAACTAAATTTAAATGAACTTACCTGAACTCTAACTGAACCTAACTGTATTTGAACCCTAACTGAACTTAACTGTATTTAGCTAAACTTAACTGAACCTAACTGTATTTTGCAGAACATCTTCCCTAGCCACCCAGATCCTAGGTTGGACCCAACTGAGTCACCAACCAGTATGGTGTTCAACATGGCTCAAAGAGAGAATGCAAGAAGAGGTGCTGAAAGGGTTCATGTGCCACTGCCTGAGCTTTCTTCATTTGTTGTTGCTGCTGGTGCTTCCATGCCTTAGCCAAGAGTGACTACAGAAATGCACATAGGGAGGCAAACAAGGGCAAGCACACAAGCTGAAAACAATGCAACTGCAGGTGCTAGGGGAAGAGGAAGGAAAAGAGCTAGAAATTCAGATGTTGCTGCTGCTGGAGGAAGAGGAGCAAGTGCAACTGGAGGGAGAGGCAGAGGAGCAAATGCAACTGGAGGGAGAGGCAGAGGAGCAAATGCAACTAGAGGGAGAGGAAGAGGAGCAAGTGCAAGTGGAGGGAGAGGCAGAGGAGCACATGCAGATGACCAAGTTCCATTTGCAGGGAGAGAAGGAGCGCCAAATGCAAATGCATATGCTTGGACAGGAGGAGCACCAGATGCAAATGCATATGCTTGGAGAGGAGGACAAGCAAATGCAACTGCTTGGGCAAAAGGAGCAGCATATGCAAATGCAAATGCTTGGCCAGGAGGAGGAGCAAATGCAACTGCTTGGACAGGAGGAGAAGTTCCATCTGTAGGGAGAGGACCAACAAATGTTCCATATTCAGGATGGAGATGGCTACTGTTTGGAGACCAGAGGACAGTTCCTGATCTCAATGCTCCTGCTGATGGTTTCATGGCACCACATCAATGATTGCCTGCCATTTGGTGGTAGTGATTGCCTGCCATTCTTTTTTCATAAGCAAACAGTGGCATAAACTGCCTCTTTTTTGTTAAGCAAACAGTGGCTTAAATTGCCTGTTTTTTATGGCAAACTATGGCTCACAATGGCATTCATTGCCCTTTTTGTAACTAACTTTTATGATGAATTACCAGTGATTTAGTTAATTTAGGATGTGCTGCTTATGATTCATGGATGTGTTACTGAACTGAAGATGCAGATAACTGCAAATGCAGATAATTGAAAAATGCAGATAACTGAAAAATGCAGATAACTACAAATGCAGTTAACTAAAAGTGCAGATAACTGAAAATGTAGATAACTGCACATCCATTTAACTGAAAATGCAGATAAAATGCAGATATGCAGTATCAAAAATGATTGTGAAACACTGTTTTCTGCCAAATCTGCTAAAATTAGGTGAGAAGGAAAAAAATCAAAAAAAAAATTAAAAATGGTGTGCCCGGGGCTTGAACCCAGGACCTGTTGTTACAATCGCTGAGAACATGCCAGTAGAGTAGAAGTAGTGATTTGTTAGGTTGTAGGTAAGTAGGTAGTTATTATGGGCCATCGTTTCGTCCGCCCGTTCAGATTCCAGCCCTTTAAGACCACCCACGGCTGAACTTTCCCACTCAACCAGCCCCACTCCCTTGCCCAGTCCACCCACGTCTCTTCGGTCTCGCTGCTCCACAAACTTCCACGCCTCGCATTGAAACCCTCGCCCGCCACCAATCTCGCCGCCGCCGCTGACGCCATGGACAACACTCCATCGTGGCACCGAGCGATCGAAGATCTGGCCCGTGATGATGAGGCTGCCCACGCGGATCTAAGGGAGATCGCGTGCTGGTTTCCTAACATCGGCATGATGCGCCACCATACCCGCAGCCTCATCAAGGTCATGACGGACGACGAGAAGCGGCGGGCAATGCCCCCCGGGCCGGGGGTTGCGCCTCCGCTGATCCTCCGCTTCGCGATGATGGAGACGCGCTCCGACGACCTGAGGCAGCGCACGAGGTGGTGGATGTATCGCTCCGCCACCACGCCCTCGCCACACCCAGATCCGTTTCGCGTCGCGTCCAGGGCGCAGAGCGTGCGCGACATCGTCCTGGCCCTCCCCGCCCCGGTGAACACCGCCTACCAGGATAGATTCCAACCCGAGCTCCTCGTCCATGATGACATCTCCGACGCGGAGTCGTCTGACGACGACGACTCCGAGTACTGCAAGGTCGACTCCGACAACGACTCTGGCTATAGGGGGGACACTGGCACATTTGATGAGGAGGAGATAGAGGTCGTCGTCCTGTCAGACGACGAGCCGGAGATCCAGATGGTGGTGCCCGTCGTCTACCCCAGGGAGGGTGGTCACAGGGCTCGTCCAATCCAAGTGGACCTGCTTCCAGACATGCCCGACATCGTCAAGCAAGAGCTAGTGGAGGAGGCAGCGCAGGACGCGGTGGCGGAGCCGACAAGGATCGGCAACAAGGCTGTCAAGAGGTCTTCTGCAGGGGAGGTGCACCGCTCCGAACGTCTCAAACGCCTGAAGATGTGAAGAAGAATGAAGACTGAAGAAGAAGATGAAGTAGTTAGGTATGCTGCCTATAAGTTCAGCATATAAGTTAGAACTATTTTGCGTTTAGTTAAGTTAGGTGTGCTGCTTATATATTCAGCACATAAGTTATTTGTAATGCTGCTATGGGAACCGCTGCAAGTTTATGGCTGAACTGATGCAAGGTTATCGTTGAACTGCTATGCTATGATAATCAAGTGATGATATGTTGCAATGTTGCTATTTTGTTGTGTTGCTTCAATTTGTTTACAATGCTGTTGTTGTGTTTGCCATGCTGCTGTGTTTGCCATGCTTCTGTCTTTGCTATGCTGCTGTCTTTGCCATGTTGCTGTCTTTGCCATGCTGTTGTACAAATATGGTGTGGATAGCATGTGTTGTTCTGTCCAAAAATAGCATAAACTTAACATTGTAGATTCAGCAGATACTTAATCTGTACTAGTTCATCTTTGTTTAGTTCAAATTCAGGACATGTTGATCAAAGTGCCAATTCATTTAAATTCATCTTCAGTTAAAAAAATACAGTTAACTCATACAAATTGAGCTAACTAAAACTGCAAACAAATACAATTAACTCATACAAATATGTGAGTCTTCAGTTAAACTCATAGTCCATTTAACTACAGATTCAATTAACTGAACATGCAAAAAGAGCCAAATTGAGTTAACTGAATTTAAAAGTAACTGAATCTTCAGTGAACTGGAAATTCAGTTTACTGAATCTTCAGTAACACCTTGCAACAACATAACTTGGGCAGTGATACAAATGCAGTAAACTAGAATCAGTCATACAAATGCAGTGCACTAGAAGCAGTCATACAAATTCTGTGCTCCAACTTAACTGGCATAGAAATGAACCAACTTCACTAAAGGAGTACAACTAATTAATAGCTCCAACTTAAGGCAGCATTACACAAACAATGAATTACTCAAATTCATCTAAGATCTCCTTCACCCTCCTTATCTTGCTCTTGGTCTCCTCCTTGTGCCTGAACAGATCACCAATCATGTACTCTAGTTTCTTCTTCTCCTTCTTCAGCTCATCCCTCTGTGACACCACTTTGTCCATCTCTTCCTTCATGTTATCCATCTGTTGCTTCATCTCATCCCTCTCTTTCTCTGCCTTAGCCCTCACAACCTGATGAATGCTAGTGCTAGATTTATCAGACAGCTTCTTCTTCTCAAGCTCTTGCTTTAGGTCAGAAAGAGCAAGTCTTGCATTCCCCAACTCAGTAATTGCCTGCTCCTTGTCAGCCACCATCTTAACAAAATCTAGTTTAAAAAACCTCGGATCTTTTTCCATTTTTTCCTTCTCTCTCACAACCCTAAGATTTTCTTCAGCAAGATGTAAATTCTCACTGATCCTTAACTTGTTCTCATCATCATACATGCCCCAAACCCTGGCTAAACTCATCTTTAGAGTGGCAGGCCATTCAGGGTCAATCCACTCCACAAAGTTGCATTTAGGTATTTCCTACCAAATAAGAAAGAAAACAACTTTAGATAAATGAAAAGTGGTTCAGTAAATTAACAAACAAGATGTTCTTAAGTTCAGTTAAGCTAAGTTAAGCTCAGTTAAGTTCAGTTAGTTCATTTAAATTCAGTTAACTACACAAATAAGATGCTGCTAATGAAAACAATTCAGTTAAATTCACAAACAAGATGTTGTTAACATCCTAAGTTACATGCCACAAGTTAATAACGGTGAGATGACACATTCCAAGTTTGATTCAACTGTAGATCTACTAACCTTTTGTGCACAAGCAAGATACCTCCTACCACTATCAACTAATTCAAATGAGACAAACTTCTCATAGACACACTGGTGTTCACATCTAGCTGCAAGATCTGGAGCAAGTCCTGTCCACTCAGAGCAGAAAATGATGGCAGGAACAGGAGCCTACAACAAAATATAGTCAGCAAAATTCCCCATTCTTGCCCTAACCCTAACTCGTAGAGGCATAGTGACGAACTGACTTCGCTTGTGACAGAGTAGCCGTCGGACGAGGAGCTGGATCCTTCACTCCAAGATACCATGGCGGCGAGGAGCTGGAGCAAGGGAAGGAAGCGAGGGAGCAGAGAGATGAGTGGAGGGTGAGCTGCCGATAGGATAGAATATTCCAACGAATATACCAACACAGCTGCCACTTGGTGCTGAAGTGCGGGTTGAAAAGGCAAGAAGGCAGGGGGCTAAGTGTAAAAAGCCGTGCGCTGACCAGCCAGGCCACTTGGCATCCAGTTGGCGAGTTGTGATTGGTCTAGGACTAAATTTGCACATCCATTGCAAGTTCAGGGATGAAATAATCAGCTTTTTCAACTACAAGGACTAAACCATCATCTGACATGGAAGTTCAGGGACCTAGGGTGCTATTACCTCGTGATAGTAGTACTTGGGATATCTAGCGGTCTTGGATATTATGGACCCCTCCTGTAAAAGCTGCGTTGGACCGGGACGTTTGACAGCCTCGTGACCCGACGCGACACACTCCTGCTCTCGAACGTACGTGCTTCCAAAGAGTAGCGGTGCATGTAAGGGGGGAGATGCTCTCTGCCGGAGCGGCAAACGTGCACGTGAACCCCTTCATCTTTCGGGCGGGTGCAGCGTGGCGTAGCGGCCCATTCCGCTCGTCACGTTCTTCCCCTGATGCCATCGGCGTGCGTAGCCAGCCACTCGCTCCGGTCACTCACGCCAAGGCTCTCGCCCGTCACCGGTGCTACGTGCGTTGACCGGGCCAGGAGGAAGCGACGCGTCTTGGTCACTTCACGTGCCCTCGGGTTCCAGAAGCGGCTGCCCTGCCCTACTCGCAGCGGCGCGTGCAGCATCGCATCCGCAAGTAATCACGGCCTCACGGGCACGCAACAAAAGTTCCCACGTACGTACCCGAGGAGAGAAAGAAAAAATTGCCGTGGCGGTGTGGGCGAGGAGGACAGAGCCTCCTCTCCTCCTCTGCTCGACCAGTTTCTTCTCTTCTGGCCTCTTCTGCTTCACAATTCACGTGTCACGTCCTCTTTAAGCCCATTGAAGATCGCCCCAGGCCCCAACCACCCGGAGTAGAAAGACAACGCACCGGAGCCCGACGTCGTCGAGTGTGGTTTCGTGAGCACGGCCGCTCTCGAACCTGCCGCATGCAGCACGCTGTTTTCAACGGGGCCTTGAAACGGGCGCGCCGGACGTGGACGGGCATACGGACATGCCCGGAGCCCCGTGATCTGGGACTCGGAGACGGTGGCGGGTGGGTGACGAGATGCTTCCCTCGAGTATCGGTGGCAGCTGCAAATGCCATCGCCTTCTCCGAGTCGGCTGTCGGTACCTCGATGAGTGCGCTCGTTTTGTCGTGCCACGGTCCGGCTGCCTGCCTGCCTTTGTGACGCGGGTACGTAGTACGGCTGCCCGTTTTCTTCCTCGTCGTGAATCCGTGAATGGATGGATGGACAGCTTTGCTTTCGGTACGTACGTCCCCTTTCGAAAAGCTTGTGGTTCTGGGATGTAGATCGACGGCGGAGATTAAACCGAGTCTATGAGTTGCAAGGCATAACGAAGGTCGAGCTCTCGTTTGACACGCGTCTCTTGCTTCTTTGAGTTTATTTTCTCCCTCTCAATTTTGTAACTTGTTGTTCATCCTCTCCGGGTTCCAGTCTATTCTTTCTTTTTGTGCATCCAACGTTAGCTTATACCTCTCCTCTCTTTTTTTTCTTCCTTCTGGAAAAAATGTCCACCCATGTGGCAGACATTTTAGTCGCCGCGGCGTCACGGACGGCCTCCCCTTCTCCCGCTTGTTTCCTATCAGTTGATGGTTCTTCATTGGCATGGTGGCTCGTCAATCCTCCCCCACAACTTTTTTTCTCTTCGTCATCCAATGAATGGATTATTGGAGCTTGAGTCATCATTTTTGTTCAACCTCCTGAGGCCATCCATAAGGTGTTATCACTTTGGTTTGCCATTCAATTTCATCCAACAATGACTTAAATTGATTAGTTGTTGCAAAGTATCTACTCTTGGTTGTCCGCGCCCGTTGGAGTAGCGGCGAGTCACACACCGTCTTTGGTGCCTTCGGCCGCGTCCAGCCGTCTGGAGTCTCCCCCCATTTGAACGACTGGACGTTGTCTCTCGCGAGCGGGGTGGACCTTGTTGGCGGCAGGTAGGATGCGTGAGGGGCTGCCGATCGGCGACACATCCACGTCGATGGCATCCACTTCCTTGGCTGCAACTTCCTTCGCTGCCGCTTCCCACTCACACTGGCGGCACACCGCTCCCTCCAGGTGAGGTTCTCCTTTTTTTCAGTCGACCATCACGGCGGAACAGAAACACTCTATCGAGGCATCACTCATGTCGGTGGTGGGGGCGGCGTACTCGGCGACAACATCTACGGTAGCGGCTTGAATGGAGGAGCAAAGGTGGAGGGTGGCGATGTCTCAAATGCGGAAAATGGTGGACGGACGCAGGAGGACGCCGATCATTTGGTGGACTCAATCAATTTGGTGGAATTTGGAGTGGGCCATGTCTGTGTGGTACGATGTGACGGGCGTGCCCAAGCACGTCCGGGTCTCCCCATATCCGCCCCAGGTAGGGATCGGATATGGGGGTGTCGGTTAGCCCAGACGGATAGGGTTTGTTTGAGGGGGGCTAGCCCGATCGCGATTTTGTGAACAATCACTGATCGGACCGTTCGCTCGGACGTATAGGAGGCATTTGAAGAGACCTGTAGATGCTCTTGGTTCAATTGATTACTAGATACATGGACACCTGGTCTTTCTTATATGTGTATCCATTCACATCATCAAATACATTAATAGATGTATGAATGAATCTTAATTCAAGCACCACTTCATCTCATGGCTTGGTACTCCGAGAGAAAATCAAAGCTATCCAAAATAAAACCATGGCGGTTGCCACTGGCAGCCAAACACCGGTGACTTGAGATCTTACAAACAAATGGTGGAGATTAAAAAGAGTTGAGGTTTAAAGGGATAATATTTTTAGTTTCATCCAGCGCAGATCCAGTCAACTTCAATCTGCTAACATCATCTCTGAACTATGTATTTCTCGTCTCAGTTAGTTCCATTGATTACTGGAGTATATCAACATCGGTTATTTGATTTTGTATGTGTATCCGTTCACATCATACATAACATACTGGTCAGAGGTGGAGAATAAATAGAGTACTAAAGTTTTAAGGGATAATACTATCAGTTTCATATGGTGCAGATTGGGTCGACTTCGATCTACTAACGCCACAATCGATCTTCGTATTTCTTGCGGCAGTTAGTTCAGTTGACTATGAGATTATGGACATATGTTTTTTGGTTTATGTATGTAACCATTCACATTATCAAATACATTGATGAATTGATGTGCAGCTGGATTTAAATGCAAACTGGGCCACTTCATTTGTTGGATTGGTACTCGATGAGGAAAACTGCTCTGCCAAGATGAAGCCACGATGGTTGCCACCGGACACCAAAACATCGATTATTGAGACCATGTAAACCACAGAGATAAACAAATGGAGATTGAAAAGAGTCTTGAAGTTTTAAGTGGTAGCATTGCACATTTGATATGGTTCACACCGGTTAACTTCGACATACCAATACCACGACAGTTTTCCTTATTTCTCGTGTCAGTTAGTTCCATTGATTGCTAGATATATCTACATTCTTTCTTTGGTTCTACGTGTGTATCGGTTCACATCATCAAATACATTAATGAATGGATGTATGTGTGAATCAAAAATATCCAAGATTAAACCATCACAGTTGGCACCGACCAACGCCGGTGACTAAGACCATACAGATCAATGATATAGATTAGAAATAGTATTTAAGCCTTAAGGAATAATATTGACAAGTTCATATGGTGCGGATCGGGTACTTCCATCAACTGACGCCATGGTCGATCTCCTTATTTCCCGCGTCAGTTAATACCATTGATTACTGTATATATGGATGCCAGATCTTCAGTTATATGCGTGTATTCATTCACATCATCGATAGGATGATGAATAGATGTATGGGTGAGTAATGTAACGCCACGACCGATCATATGGTGCACATCGAGTCAACTTGATCTACCAACGCCACAACCGATCTCCTTGTTTCTTGCTTCAGTTAGTTCCATTGATAGATAAGTATATGGATGTCGGTTCTTCGGTTCTATGCATGTATATGTTTGCATCATTAAATACATTAATGAACCGATGAACCGTTGTACAGTTGAATTTAAATGCAAATGGGCCACTTCATCTGCTTGATTCGTATTAGACCAGGAAATCAAAGATATCCAAGATAAAACCATGACTATTTCCACCGACCAGCGAAACAACGGTGATTTAAGATCATACAGATCAATGATGAAGACTAAAAATAATATTTAGGTCTTAAGGTATAATATTGTCAATTTCATATGATGCGAAAGGGGTCAATTTCAATCTAACCTTCTCCATTTCTCATATCAATAGTTCTGTTGGTTACTGGATATATGGACACTCGTTTTTCAGTTATATGCTGATATGCATGTATCCATTCACATTATTGAATACATTAATGAATGGATGTATGGGTGAATCTAAATGCAAGTGTCGATTCATCTGATGTATTGGTACTAGAAGAGGAAATCAAAGATAATACGAATAAAACCATGGCAGTTGTACCGCCCATCAAAACGCCAGTGATTTGAGACTGTATATATCAATGATTGGGGTTAAAAGAGTACTTAAGTCTTAAGGAATAATATTGCCAAGTTCAAACAATTTGGATCTGGTCAACTTTCATGTACTGACGTCATGGTTGATCTTCTCTTTTTTCGCGATAGTTAGTTCAATTGACTACTATGTATATGTACGTCAATTCTTCTGTTATATGTGTGTATCCATTCGCATCATCAAAATACATTACCATGAATGGATGTATAGGTGAATCTAAATGCAACTATCATTTCACCTGGTGGATTGCTAGATAACCACGGTAGTTGCCTCCGGCTAGCGGAACATTGGTGATTTGAGACCATATAGATCAGCGATGGAGTTTAAAAAGATTTGTTTAAGTCTTAGTGAATCTAAATGCAACTATCGTTTCACCTGGAGAATGGAGTTTTAGTCATCTTGCCCATGAGGCATGGTTCACAAGTATCAAATGATTCATAATCAAGTGATTCCAAAAGTCCATCTGCATGGGGTTTCTTTATACGTTTTACACCAATATGACCTAAACAGCGGTGCCACAAATATGTTGCATTATCATTATCAATTTTGCATCTTTTGGCATCAATATTATAAATATGTGTATCACTACGATCGAGATTCAACAAGAATAGACCATTCATCAAGGGTGCATGACCATAAAAGTGTTGGGGAACATAGAAATTTCAAAAAAACTCCTACGCACACGCATGATCATGGTGATGTATAGCAACGAGAGGGGAGAGTGTCGTCCACGTACCCTCGTAGACCGTTAAACGAAAGCGTTATGACAACGCGGTTGATGTAGTCGTACGTCTTCACGATCGACTGATCCTCGGTACCGAACGTACGACACCTCCGCGTTCAGCACACTTTCAGCTCGGTGACGTCCTGTGAACTCACGATCCAGTAGAGCTCGGGGAAGACTTACGTCAGCACGACGGCGTGGTGACGATGTTGATGAAGCTACCGTGGCAGGGCTTCGCCTAAGCACCGCTACAGTATGATCGAGGTGAAATATGGTGGAGGGGGGCACCGCACACAGCTGGGAGAGATCTTTGTGATCAACTTATGTGTCTAGAGGTGCCCCCCTGCCCCTGTATATAAAGGAGTAAGGGGGAGGCCGGCCGTCCTTGTTGGTGCTCCAGGAGAAGGAATCCTCCTCCTAGTAGGAGTAGGATTCCCCTCTTTCCTACTCCTACTAGGAGGGGGAAAGGAAGGGAGAGAAAGAGAAGGAAAGGGGGGCGCCCCCCCCTCTCCTAGTCCAATTCGGACCAAAGGGGAGGGGGTGCGCTGCCTGCCCTAGGCCGGCCCCTCTCTCTTTCCCTTATGGCCCAACAAGGCCCATTAGCCTTCGGGGGGGGGGGTTCCGGTAACCCCTCCGGTACTCCAGTAAAATCCCGATTTTACCCGGAACTCTTCCGATGTCCAAATGTAGGCTTACAATATATCAATATTCATGTATCGACCATTTCGAGACTCCTCGTCATGTCCGTGATCATATCCGAGACTCCGAACTACCTTTGGTACATCAAAACATATAAACTCATGAAACCGGTCGTCATAGAACTTTAAGCGTGCGACCCTACGGGTTCGAGAACTATGTAGACATGACCGAGACATTTCTCCGGTCAATAACCAACGGCGGAACCTGGATGCTCATATTGGTTCCTACATATTCTACGAAGATCTTTATCGGTCAAACCGCATAACACTATACGTTGTTCTCTTTGTCATCGGTATGTTACTTGCTCGAGATTCGATCGTCGGTATCCCAATACCTAGTTCAATCTCGTTACCGGCAAGTCTCTCTACTCGTTTCGTAATGCACTATCCCGCAACTAACTCATTAGTTGCATTGTTTGCAAGGCTTATAGTGATATGCATTACCGAGAGGGCCCAGAGATACCTCTCCGACAATCGGAGTGACAAATCCTAATCTTGATCTATGCCAACTCAACAAGTACCATCGGAGACACCTGTAGAGCACCTTTATAATCACCCAGTTACGTTGTGACGTTTGGTAGCACACAAAGTGTTCCTCCGGTATTCGGGAGTTGCATAATCTCATAGTCATAAGAACATGTATAAGTCATGAAGAAAGCAATAGAAGTAAACAAAAACGATCAAGTGCTAATTTAACGGAATGGCTCAAGTCAATCACATCATTCTCCTAATGATGTGATCTGATAACCCACAAGTATAGGGGATCGCAACAGTTTTTGAGGGGAGAGTATTCAACCCAAATTTATTGATTCGACACAAAGGGAGCCAAAGAATATTCTCAAGTATTAGCAGCTGAGTTGTCAATTCAACCACACATGGAAACTTAATATCTTCATCAAAGTATTTAGTAGCAAAGTAATATGATAGTAGTGGTAACGGTAGCAAAAGTAATGTTTTTGGTATTTTGTAGTGATGATAGCAATAGCAACGGAAAAGTAAATAAGGGAAGAACAATATATGGAAAGCTCGTAGGCAATGGATCAGTGGTGGAGAATTACGCCGGATGCGGTTCATCATGTAACAATCATAACATAGGGTGACACAGAACTAGCTCCAGTTCATCAATGTAATGTAGGCATGTATTCCAAATATAGTCATACGTGCTTATGGAAAAGAACTTACATGACATCTTTTTTCCTACCCTCCCGTGGCAGCGGGGTCCTAGCGGAAACTAAGGGATATTAAGGCCTCCTTTTAATAGAGTACTGGACCAAAGCATTAACACATAGTGAATACATGAACTCCTCAAACTACGGTCATCACCGGTAAGTATCCCGATTATTGTCACTTCGGGGTTAACGGATCATAACACATAATAGGTGACTATAGACTTGCAAGATAGGATCAAGAACTCTCATATATTGATGAAAACATAATAGGTTCAGATCTGAAATCATGGCACTCGGGCCCTAGTGACAAGCATTAAGCATAGCAAAGTCATAGCAACATCAATCTCAGAACATAGTGGATACTAGGGATCAAACCCTAACAAAACTAACTCGATTACATGATAGATCTCATCCAACCCATCACCGTCCAGCAAGCCTACGATGGAATTACTCACGCACGGCAGTGAGCATCATGAAATTGGTGATGGAGGATGATTGATGATGACGATGGCGACGGATTCCCCGTTCCGGAGCCCCGAACGGGCTCCAGATCAGCCCTCCCGAGTGGTTTTAGGGCTTGGCGGCGGCTCCGTATCGTAAAACGTGATGAATCCTTCTCTCTGATTTTTTTCTCCCCGGAACCAAATATATAGAGTTGGAGTTGAGGTCGGAGGAGCTCCAGGGGGCCACGAGGTAGGGGGCGCGCCCTAGGGGGGTAGGCGCGCCCCCACCCTCGTGGACAGGTGGTGGGCCCCTGGTCTTCATCTTTTTCAAGGATTTTTTATTATTTCCGAAAAGAGTTCCGTGAAGTTTCAGGTCATTCCGAGAACTTTTGTTTCTGCACATAAATAACACCATGGTAATTCTGCTGAAAACAGCGTCAGTCCGGGTTAGTTCCATTCAAATCATGCAAGTTAGAGTCCAAAACAAGGGCAGAAGTGTTTGGAAAAGTCTATACGACGGAGACGTATCAACTCCCCCAAGCTTAAACCCTTGCTTGTCCTCAAGCAATTCAGTTGATAAACTGAAAGTGATAAAGAAAAACTTTTACAAACTCTGTTTGCTCTTGTTGTTATAAATATGTAAAGTCAGCATTCAAGTTTTCAGCAAAGATTATGAACTAACCATATTCACAATAACGCTTAGGTCTCAAGTTTACCCATATCAATGGCATAATCAACTAGCGAGCAATAATAATAAATCTCAGATGACAACACTTTCTCAAAACAATCATAATATGATATAACACGATGGTATCTCGCTAGCCCTTTCTGAGACCGCAAAACATAAATGCAGAGCACCTTTAAAGATCAAGGACTGACTAGACATTGTAATTCATGGTAAAAGAGATCCAGTCAAGTCATACTCAATGTAAACTAACAGTAATGAATGCAAATGACAGCGGTGCTCTCCAACTGGTGCCTTTTAATAAGAAAATGATGACTCAACATGAAAGTAAATAGATAGGCCCTTCGCAGAGGGAAGCAGGGATTTGTAGAGGTGCCAGAGCTCGGTTTTGAAGTAGAGATGAATAATATTTTGAGCGGTATACTTTCATTGTCAACATAACAACCAAGAGATGGCAATATCTTCCATGCTACACACATTATAGGCGGTTCCCAAACAGAATGGTAAAGTTTATACTCCCCCTCCACCAACAAGCATCAATCCATGGCTTGCTCGAAACAACGAGTGCCTCCAACTAACAAGAGTCCCAGGGGGAGTTTTGTTTGAAATTATTTTGATTTGATTTGCATAAAGCATGGGACTGGGCATCCCGGTGACCAACCATTTTCTTGTGAGTGGGGAGCGGAGTCCACTCCTCTTGAGAATAACCCGCCTAACATGGAAGATACGGACAACCCTAGTTGATACATGAGCTATTTGAGCATACAAAACAGGATATTTATTTGAAAGTTTAGAGTTTGGCACATACAAATTTACTTGGAACGGCAGGTAGATACAGTATATAGGTAGGTATGGTGGACTCATATGGAATAACTTTGGGGTTTATGGAGTTGGATGCACAAGCATCATTCCCGCTTAGTACAAGTGAAGGCTAGCAAAAGACTAGGAAGCGACCAGCTAGAGAGCGACAACAGTCATGAACATGCATTAAAGTTAATCAACACTGAATGCAAGCATGAGTAGGATATAATCCACCATGAACATAAATATCGTGAAGGCTACGTTGATTTTATTTCAACTACATGCATGAACATGCGCCAAGTCAAGTCACTTAAATCATTCAGAGGAGGATACCACCCTATCATACCACATCACAACCATTTTAATAGCATGTTGGCACGCAAGGTAAACCATTATAAGCTCCTAGCTAATCAAGCATGGCACAAGAAACTATGATCTCTAGTTGGCATTGCAAACATGTTTATTCATAATAGGCTGAATCAGGAACGATGAACTAATCATATTTACAAAAACAAAAGAGGTCGAGTTCATACCAGCTTTTCTCATCTCAATAAGTTCATCATATAATCATCATTATTGCCTTTCACTTGCACGACCGAACGATGTGGATAATAATAATAGTGCACGTGTATTGGACTAAGCTGGAATCTGCAAGCATCCAATAAACACAAGAAGACAAGGCAATATGGGCTCTTTTGTCAGATCAATAATAATGCATATAAGAGCCACTTCAACGATTTAATTATGGTCTTATCCTATCGACCCCCAAAGAAAAGAAATAAAACTATTTAGACGGGAAAGTTCCCAACAAGCAAAAGAAGAACATGAAATATTTTGGGGTTTTCTTTTTAATTACTACTACAGGCATGGAAAGTAAACTAATTAAAAGCTACAACTAAATTTTTTTCCCTTAAGGTTTATCAAACACACAAGAAGAAAACATAAAAAGGAAAATAAACTAGCATGGATGATACAATGAAAAAGTATGAGCACCGACATTTAGCAATGAGTGTGTGAACATGAATATAATGTCGGTGAGAAATACGTACTCCCCCAAGCTTAGGCTTTTGGCCAAAGTTGGTCTATGGCCACGGTTGGCCTGGCGGATATCCATAATAATAGTTGGGATCGTACTGAGATGCAGCGGCTATCGCCTCCTGAGCTGCAGTGTGGCGACGAGCGGCCTCCGCCCTCCTGTCGTACTCATCTGCCTCCTCTCTGGTAATAACATATCTTCCTTTTGCGTGAAGATGAAAATTCAAACCTCCTCACAAAGGAACTAGTGAGATAATGATACTAGCTGCACTTTTCTTCCTCGAAGCTCACAAGATTAGCGTTACGCAAATATGCGTTAAATTCTTCCTTAATTCCCGCTCGATCCATAAAATTTTCCGAAGGCCATTCACAAGGACGCACTGGAGCGTTTCTTGGTGGCTCATCATCAACATCACGCATTGCAAGCCTGGGCTCTTGTTTCCTTGAAGAGCCACCTTGGTACATTTTCCTAAACATATTTCTTCCTCTGAAAAATTTCTGAAATTTTTAGGAACTTCAAAATAAAAGTGAACAAAGCTCAATGATATTGATAGCAACTACTCCTACAAGTGCCTAGAGCCTATATCATGCATCAAAACTACTTTTAACCATACAAATTTGACATGCAAGCTCAAGAACAGGGTCACCTAAGAAGCACAAATTTGCAATGAATAAAGCACTAGAACAAAAACTAATTGGACCAATGGAGGAGTCACATACCAAGGAACAATCTCCCCAAGTAGTTTTGTGAGAGGTGCTTTGAGCAAGGATATCAAAAATCGCAGCAAAATGAGCTAGAACTCGGGTTTGAGCTGGATATTCGTGTTTGTGGGAGGAAGAAGGAGTGTGTGGGTGCAAGGATAAGTGGAGGAGGGCCACCGTGGGCCACGAGGCAGGGGGCGCGCCCCTGACCCTCGTGGCCAGGTGCCAGCTCCTCCTGCTGTATTCTCAGTGCCAAATATTCTCAAATATTCCAGAAAAAGTCATATTTAAATTTCAGGGCATTTGGAGAACTTCTATTTTCGGGGTATTTTTATATTGCACGGATAAATCAGATAACAGACAGAAAATACTATTCTTATTTTATTTAATATAAATAACAAAAATTAAAAGGAGGGTACAGAAGGTTGTGCCTTCTAGTTTCATCCATCTCATGGTCATCAAAAGGAATCCACTAACAAGGTTGATCAAGTCTTGTTAACGAACTCATTCCGAATAACATGGAACCGGAGAAATTTCGAATAACACTATGTTACCTCAACGGGGGTATGCACATCCCCAATAATAAGAATATCATATTTCTTCTTGACAGTAGGAAGAGGAAATTCAAAACCTCCAAATATAATCGATGAAAATTTTCCAATAGAGTTGATACTATGAACTTGAGGTTGTTTCCTCGAAAAGTGTACCGTATGCTCATTACCATTAACATGAAAAGTGACATTGCCTTTAGTGCAATCAATAACAGCCCCTGCAGTATTCAAAAAGGGTCTTCCAAGAATAATAGACATACTATCATTCTCGGGAATATCAAGAATAACAAAATCCGTTAAAATAGTAACGTTTGCAACTACAACAGGCACATCCTCACAAATACCGACAGGTATAGCAGTTGATTTATCAGCCATTTGCAAAGATATTTCAGTAGGTGTCAACTTATTCAAATCAAGTCTACGATATAAAGAGAGGGGCATAACACTAACATCGGCTCCAAGATCACATAAAGCAGTTTTAACATAGTTTCTTTTAATGGAGCATGGTATAGTTGGTACACCGGGATCTCCTAGTTTCTTAGGTATTCCACCTTTAAAAGTATAATTAGCAAGCATGGTGGAAATTTCAGCTTCCGGTATCTTTCTTTTATTTGTAACAATATCTTTCATATACTTAGCATAAGGATTCATTTTGAGCATATCAGTTAATCGCATACGCAGAAAGATAGGTCTAATCATTTTAGCAAAGCGCTCAAAATCCTCATCATCCTTTTTCATGGATGGGTTGGGAGGAAAGGGCATGGGTTTCCGAACCCATGGTTCTCTTTCTTTACCATGTTTCCTAGCAACAAAGTCTTTCTTATCATAACGTTGATTCTTTGATTGTGTGTTATCAAGATCAACAACAGGTTCAATTTCTATATCATTATCATTGCTAGGTTGAGCATCAACATGAACATTATCACTAGTTTTAGGTTCATTACCAGATTGTGTTTCAGCATCAGAAATAGAAATATCATTTGGATTCTCAGGTGTTTCAACAATAGGTTCACTAGAAGCATGCAAAGTCCTATCATTTTTCCTTTTCTTCCTATTAGAAGGACTAGGTGCATCCACATTATTTCTCTGAGAATCTTGCTCAATTCTCTTAGGATGGCCTTCAGGATACAGAGGTTCCTGAGTCATTCTACCACCTCTAGTCATAACTCTAACAGCATTATCATTATTCTTACTGTTCAATTCATTGAGCAAATCATTTTGAGCTTTAAGTACTTGTTCTACTTGAGTGGTAACCATAGAAGCATGTTTACTAATAAGTTTAAGTTCACCTTTGACATTAGCCATATAATCACCCAAGTATTCAAGCGTATCGGAATTATATTTCAATTGTTTACCAAAATAAGTATCAGAATTATATTTCAATTGTCTACCAAAATAAGCATTAAAGTTTTCTTGTTTAACAATGAAATTGTCAAACTCATCTAAGCATTGTCTAGCAGACTTATAACGAGGGATATCACCTTCATCAAATCTATAGAGAGAATTTACCTTTACTACCTGTGTCGGGTTATCAAAACCACGAGTTTCTTCAATAGGTGATGGATCAAGATCATATGTTTCTTCAACAGGCGGTAAATTAAGACCATGTATTTCTTCAATAGGAGGTAAATTCTTAACATCTTCAGCTTTAATACCTTTTTCTTTCATAGATTTCTTTGCCTCTTGCATATCTTCAGTACTGAGAAATAGAATACCCCTCTTCTTTGGAGTTGGTTTAGGAATAGGCTCAGGAGTTGGCTCAGGAAGTGTCCAATTATTTTCATTTGTAAACCTATTATTCAATAGAATTTCAGCTTCATCCGGTGTTCTTTCCCTGCAAACAGGACCAGCACAACTATCCAGGTAATCTCTGGAAGCATCAGTTAATCCATTATAAAAGATATCAAGTATTTCATTTTTCTTAAGAGGATGATTAGGCAAAGCATTAAGTAACTTGAGAAGCCTCCCCCAAGCTTGTGGGAGACTCTCTTCTTCAATTTGCACAAAATTATATATATCCCTTAAAACAACTTGTTTCTTATGAGCAGGGAAATATTTAGCAGAGAAGTAATAAATCATATCCTAGGGACTACGCACACAACCAGGATCAAGAGAATTCAACCATATCTTAGCATCACTCTTTAATGAGAACGGAAATATTTTAAGGATATAAAAGTAGCGAGTTCTCTCATCATTAGTGAATAGGGTAGCTATATCATTTAATTTAGTAAGATGTGCCACAACAGTTTCAGATTCATAGCCATGAAAAGGATCAGATTCAATCAAAGTAATTATATCAGTATCAACAGAGAATTCATAATCCTTATCAGTAACACAGATAGGTGAAGTAGCAAAAGAAGGGTCAGGTTTCATTCTAGCATTAAGAGATTGCTGCTTCCATTTAGCTAATAACCACTTGAGCTCGTATCTATCTTTGCAAGCTAAAATAGCTAAAGAAGCTTCTTTATCAAAAACATAACCCTCAGGAATAACAGGCGAGTCTTCATCATCACTTTCATCAATATTATCAGATTCAATATTTTCATTCTCTCTAACCCTAGCAAGTTGTTCATCAAGAAATTCACCAAGTGGCACAGTAGTATCAAGCATAGAAGTAGTTTCATCATAAGTATCATGCATAGCAGAAGTGGCATCATCAATAACATGTGACATATCAGAACGAATATCAGAAGCAGGTTTAGGTGTCGCAAGCTTACTCAAAACAGAAGGTGAATCAAGTGCAGAGCTAGATGGCAGTTCCTTACCTCCCCTCGTAGTTGAGGGATAAATCTTGGTTCTTGGATCTTTCAAGTTCTTCATAATGATAAGCAGATATAAATCCCAAGTGACTCAAAGAATAGAGCTATGCTCCCCGGCAACGGCGCCAGAAAATAGTCTTGATAACCCAAAAGTATAGGGGATCACAACAGTTTTCGAGGGTAGAGTATTCAACCCAAATTTATTGATTCGACACAAGGGGAGCCAAAGAATATTCTCAAGTATTAGCAGCTGAGTTGTCAATTCAACCACACCTGGAAACTTAATATCTGCAGCAAAGTATTTAGTAGCAAAGTAATATGATAGTAGTGGTAACGGTAGCAAAAGTAATGTTTTTGGTATTTTGTAGTGATGGTAGCAATAGCAACAGAAAAGTAAATAAGCGAAGAACAATATATGGAAAGCTCGTAGGCAATGGATCGGTGATGGAGAATTATGCGGGATGCGGTTCATCATGTAACAATCATAACATAGGGTGACACAGAACTAGCTCTAGTTCATCAATGTAATGTAGGCATGTATTTTGAATATAGTCATACGTGCTTATGGAAAAGAACTTGCATGACATCTTTTGTCCTACCCTCCCGTGGCAGCGGGGTCTGTAACACCCTTGATGCGACTATATCTCCCACGTGTCGAGGCACGACTTAGAGGCATAATCGCATTGAAGGCATATGTCGCAAGTTAGGCAATCTTCACAACATCCCATTTAATATGAATAATAAAGGGGAGATAACATAGTTGGCTTACACTCGCCACGTCAAACAAGTACATAAATAACATTACATCATACAAACACTCATGGCCCGACTACGGCGCCAAAATAAAAGAGAACCCAACATGCGACAACGCTCCCGTTCACCCCCAACTGGGCACCACTACTGATCATCAGGAAAGGAAACATAGTAACGTTGAGAGTCTTTGTCGAACTCCCACTTGAGTTCAAGCGCGTCTCCTGGAGCGGAATCATTCGACCCTGCATCTGGTGTAATAGTAATCTGTGAGCCACAGGGACTCAGCAATCTCGCACCCTCGCAATCAAGACTATTTAAGCTTATAGGTAAAGGCAAGGTAAAATATGAGTGGAGCTGCAGCAAGCGACAAGCAAAATATGGTGGCTAACTTATTCGCAAAAGAGAGCGAGAAGAGGAGGCAAAGCACGAGCGAGAAACTAGAGAACAACCTGCGCAAACATTACTCCAACACCGTGTCCACTTCCCGGACTCCGCCGAGAAGAGGCCATCACGGTAACACACTCAGTTGATTCATTTTAGTTAAGTTAAGGTTCAAGTTATCTACAACCGGACATTAACAAATTCCCATTTGCCCATAACCGCGGGCACGGCTTTCGAAAGTTCAAATCCCTGCAGGGGAGTCCCAACTTAGCCCATGACAAGCTCTCACGGTCAACGAAGGAATAGACCTCCTCCCAAGACGTTCCGATCAGACTCGGTATCTCGGTAATTCAAGACACTTCGACAGGTTAAAACAAGACCAGCAACACCGCCCGAATGTGCCAACAAATCCCGATAGGAGCTGCACATATCTCTTTCTCAGGGCACACTCAGATGAGCGCTCCATACAACTAAAACCAAACCTTGAGTTTCCCCGAGGG
The DNA here is from genome assembly GCF_056163025.1 of Triticum urartu. Classification (NCBI taxonomy): domain Eukaryota; kingdom Viridiplantae; phylum Streptophyta; class Magnoliopsida; order Poales; family Poaceae; genus Triticum; species Triticum urartu. The sequence goes on along the minus strand of NC_141874.1, from coordinate 678,460,883 downwards.
GGCGCTGCACAGGACTCTAGTTTGGACCAACACTCAGAGGAGCACTGGCCCGGGGGGGGGATTAAAATAAGATGACCCTCGGGCTCCGAAAACCCAAGGGAAAAAGAGGCTAGGTGGAAAATGGTAAGACCAAGGTTGGGCATTGCTGGAAAAGCTTTAATCAAGGCGAACTATCAAGGGGTTCCCATTATAACCCAACCGCGTAAGGAACGCAAAATCCGGGAACATAACACCGATATGACGGAAACTAGGGCGGCAAGCGTGGAACAAAACACTAGGCGAGAGGCCGAGCCTTCCACCCTTTACCAAGTATATAGATGCATTAAGATAACATAGCAATATAATGATATCCCAACAAGTAAATAAAAGTTCCAACAAGGAACGGCCTCCAAAATCTTCACCTGCAACTAGCAACGCTATAAGAGGGGCTGAGCAAAGCGGTAACATAGCCAAACAGCGGTTTGCTAGGACAAGGTGGGTTAGAGGTTGACATGGCAATTTGGGAGGCTTGAAAGCAAGTGGTAGGCATCGTAGCATTGGCATAGCAAAAGAGCGAGCAAGCTAGCATAGCAAAGATAGTAGTGATTTCGAGGGTATGATCATCTTGCCTGCACAGTTGTTAGAGTTGACTGGATCCTCGAAAGCAAACTCAACGGGCTCCTCGTTAGCGAACTCGTCTCCCGGCTCTACCCTAACAAGACAAACAAGCAAACGGAACACAATCAACCACGTGCAAGGATCAAGCAATATGCTTGCAATTGTATTTTCTGATCCCTTTTGGCTCAAGGTCACTAAGGGACTTTTGTTAAGGGACTGTGTTGTTGTAGGAGAATTCAGCATAAGTAAGACAATCCTCCCACTTCATGCCGAAGGAGATCACACAAGCCCTGAGCATATCTTCAAGAATCTGGTTGACACGCTCGACTTGACCGCTAGTTTGAGGATGGAAAGTTGTGCTAAAGCGGATGTTCGTGCCCATGGCCTTCTGAAAAGAATCCCAAAACTTGGAGGTAAAAATGCTGCCACGGTCTGAAGAGATCACTTGAGGAATACCGTGCAGAGAGACAATCCGAGAGGTATAGAGTTCCGCCAATTGAGCTGCAGTGATCGACTCTTTGATAGGCAGAAAGTGAGCCACTTTAGTGAGTTTGTCGATGACAACGAATATAGCATCATTGCCACGCTTGGACTTTGGAAACCCAGTCACAAAGTCCATTTCAATGTGGTCAAACTTCCATTCTAGAATGGCAAGAGGTTGGAGGAGACCTGCTGGCCTTTGGTGTTCTGCCTTCACTCTTCTGCAGACATCACACTCATTCACGAATTGAGCAATCTCGCGCTTCATTCGAGTCCACCAATAAGCTTGCTTAAGGTCCTGATACATCTTCGTGGTCCCAGGGTGGATGGAGAGGAGAGAATTGTGATCCTCGTTCATGATCACTTTACGGAGGTCACCTTTGGGTACCACAATACGATCCTCGAAGAAGAGAGTGTCCTTGTCATCAAGGCAGTAGCACTTGTACTTGGGTTGACTCTTGGTAATCCCAATCTTCACCTTTTTCACCATAGCATCAAGAAGCTGAGCTTGGCGAATCTGGTCTTCCAAGGTAGGAGAGACTTGAAGGTTGGCGAGGAAACCTTGAGGAACAACTTGCAGATTAAGTTTGCGGAAAGCTTCACAAAGCTCAGGTTGATAAGGCTTGAGAATCAGACTGTTGCAGTAAGCTTTCCTGCTCAATGCGTCAGCAATCACATTGGCCTTGCCTGGAGTATACTCAATACTCGGATTATACTCTTCAATCATTTCGACCCATCGAGTTTGTCTGAGGTTGAGATTAGGCTGAGTGAAGATATACTTGAGACTCTTGTGATCAGTGAAAATGTCCACTTTTCTTCCCAATAGAAGATGTCTCCAAGTCAAAAGAGCATGCACAACTGCCCCCAACTCGAGATCATGAGTGGGGTAGTTCTTCTCATTGGGCTTCAACTGGCAAGAGGTATAAGCAACAACTTTCTTCTCTTGCATCAATACTGCGCCGAGACCTTGGAGAGAGGCATCACAAATGACCTCGTACGGCTTGGATTCATCAGGCGGAGTCAGAACTGGAGCAGTGATCAATTTCTCTTTCAAAGTGTTGAAAGCAATATCACACTCTGGAGACCAAACGTACTTGACATGCTTCTGGAGAAGATTTGAGAGAGGCTTTGCGATCTTAGAAAAGTTTTCAACGAATCTTCGGCAATAACTTGCGAGACCGAGGAAACTACGGAGTTGCTTCACGTTCTGAGGAGGTTCCCAATTCACAATTGCAGACACCTTCTCAGGATTCACGGCAATGCCCTTGGCAGAGATGATATGACCAAGATAAAGAACCTCATCGAGCCAAAATTCACACTTGGAGAACTTGGCGTAGAACTGATGTTCTCTCAACTTATCGAGTACCAAACGCAAGTGCTTGGCATGATCTTCCTTGTTCTTGGAGAAAACCAGAATGTCGTCGAGATAGACCAAAACGAAGTCATTGGTGTAGGCGTTGAAGATGAAGTTCATCATGCGAGAGAAAGTCGGAGGAGCGTTGACGAGGCCAAAAGACATGACAGTGTATTCATATGAACCAAAGCTTGTCCTGAAAGCCGTCTTGGGAATATCTTGCTCACGAATTCGAATCTGATGATAACCCATACGGAGATCATGCTTGGAGAATACTTGGGCACCCTTGAGTTGTTCGAATAGCTCATTGATGTTGGGAAGTGGGTATTTGTTCTTGATGGTCTTCTTGTTCACTGGACGGTAATCAACACAAAGTCGGTCCGTTCCATCCTTCTTCTTCACAAAAAGAACACCACAACCCCATGGAGAAGAACTAGGCCGGATGAGACCCATTTTCTCTTGAATATCGAGTTGCTTCTTCAGCTCCTTCAACTCTTCAGGTCCGAGCTTGTAAGGACGTTTGCACACAGGTTCCGTACCAGGCTCAAGATCAATAACGAATTCAACTGGCCGGTGCGGAGGCATTCCTGGAAGCTCTTCTGGAAAGACGTCTTGATATTCGCAAACGACTGGAATTTGAGAGATGGCATCCAATTCACCCTTGTCATTGAGAGAAAACAGACGGATGGTATCATCACGAGCGGCAAAGACAATTACATCCTCGGACGAATGAGTCAATTGAATATGCCTGGCAGCACAATCAAGATGCGCCTTGTGCTTAGTAAGCCAATCCATTCCAAGAATAAGGTCAATATCCGAGTTACCAAGAACCACCGAAGAAGAGAGAAACTTGTAGTCGCCCAACGTGATAGAGACATCCGGGATGCAATTGTTAGAAGTCATTTGCTTGCCCGGAGACACAATCTTCAACGGAACAGGAATCCTTTTGGTCACAAAATCATGCTTGGCCACAAATGGTGTTGAAATAAAAGAAAGCGATGCACCGGTGTCAAAAAGAACTTTTGCAGGAACATCATTAACAGGAAGGTTACCCATGATGACATCTGACGAATCCTCTGCCTGAACTGCATTCAGCAAATTGACCTTGGCGTGCTTGGGGTTATGCTTGACCACAGCTGTACTTGCCGATCTGACAGGAGGAGGAGGAGGAAGACGCCTCTGGTTGAAACACTTGTTGGCATAGTGACCCTTCTATTGGCACTTGTTGCACGTGACTTCTGAAAGCGGACGGTGATACGGAGCACTCGATCTTGGAGCTTGAGACGAAGCCTTGTTCTGAAAGCCAGGGTTGGGTGGGTGGGAAGAACCACTGCCACCTTTGCTCTTCTGCTGATACAGCTGACGGAACGGAGGAGGAGGAAGCCAATACTTCTGCTGCTTGGCCACTTGAGTAGAGGAAGAAGGAGTAACATCTCTGACTCGCTTCTTGGAAGCATCACACCTCAACTGAGCAGCCTCTTGCTTCAATGCCATGTTGTAGAACTCATCGTACCTCAAGGGCTCAAAGAGAACAAGAGCGAGCTGAATTTCTTCTCTGAGACCACCCCTGAACTGATATATCATGCTCTTCTCATCAGGGACGTCCTGCTTGACAAAGCGGGCGAGCTTCTGGAACAACTTGTTGTAGTCATAGACAGACAAAGAGCCTTGCTTCAGGTTGCGGAATTCCTCACGCTTGCTTTCAACCACGCTCTGGGGAATATGATGAGCTCGGAAATCTCGACGGAAGTCATCCCAAGTGATAACACGTCCACCTCTGGAGTCCTTGTACTGCTGGAACCATTCTGCAGCTTGATCTTTGAGTTGGAAGGAAGCGAACTTGACAAAGTCCTCAGGCCTGACGTTACTGCACTCGAAATGCTTGCACAGATCCACTAGCCAATCGTCAGCATCGGTTGCCTCAACACAATTGCTGAAAGTCTTTGGCCTGTTAGCAAGGAACTGGTTGAGTGAAGCAAAGTGATTCTGATTGCTGCCTTGGTTGCCTTGATTGTGCTCTTGAAGAATTTGCATGATCAACTGTGTGTTTGCATTGGTTGCGGCCATCACAGCTTGCCATGCCTCTGGAGGAGGTGGAGGTGGTGGCGGATTAGGATTCGGAGTCGTGCACGTTGGAGGAGCCATCCTGAAGAGGTTGACCACCATTAGCACCTTGATAGATAATTATTGAAGCTGAATCCAATGGAATGAAAATTGCAACATATAATCTTCACATCCGAACAAAATGAACGAATGCATTCCTCTTGAAATGGTCACATATCCATAAATTGAGAAGCCACGTAGAATTAAGGTAGAGAAATAAATCAACAAGGTACGGATCAAGAACGAATACTCGGTAAGAAATCCCAATCTCAAACCAATATCCGTGGAAGAAGAACTAGAGCTACAAGAATTCCCACCTATGAAACTCCCGAACCTTTCCGGTTATGCAATCAGGTGTTGGGGATACAGGGGAAGCATAATATCTCACCCAAATCTAGCAAATCCTACATCCAGCTGTATCCATCCTTCAACACATAACCAAGAAACCTTCGGAAACCATCTACCTCAACCTTCGAAAAGCATCCATTATACAAGTTATGGCGATACTCCCAAACTCCCGCCCCAGTACTGGGTGGCGTCGAGGTTATCTCACCAACGAACTGCATAAAGAGATTTTCGATGTCGGCGTACTAAACTCAGGTATTCCAGAACTGCAACGATAAAATTATGATGACAACACCTCAGAGCTCAACTCCCTAGGACACTTCCACTAAACCCCTGACAGGAGGCACCAAGACAATGTTCTCATCATAAAACCATCGGAACGATTCCAAGATACCCGCGTGATCCTAAATTTTTTTTTAGTGAAATTTGAGAAGAGAAGAGTCAAAACTCTACGTCAGGATGCCTTACCAGAGCGATGAGGAGACTGGGAAGTAAAAAGAATTCCTAAACTCTCTGATATATAATTCCTAAAAGACTCAAAACATTTTTCTAGACACAAATCGGCCGCTAAAAACGATCAAGCAATGGGGCTCCTAACGTCGGGGAAGGCTCTGATTACCAACTTGTAACACCCTCGATGCGACTATATCTCCCACGTGTCGAGGCACGACTTAGAGGCATAATCGCATTGAAGGCATATGTCGCAAGTTAGGCAATCTTCACAACATCCCATTTAATATGAATAATAAAGGGGAGATAACATAGTTGGCTTACACTCGCCACGTCAAACAAGTACATAGATAACATTACATCATCCAAACACTCATGGCCCGACTACGGCGCCAAAATAAAAGAGAACCCAACATGCGACAACGGTCCCATTCACCCCCAACTGGGCACCACTACTGATCATCAGGAAAGGAAACATAGTAACGTTGAGAGTCTTCGTCGAACTCCCACTTGAGTTCAAGTGCGTCTCCTGGAGCGGAATCATCCGGCCCTGCATCTGGTGTAATAGTAATCTGTGAGCCACAGGGACACATTAATCTCGCACCCTCGCGATCAAGACTATTTAAGCTTATAGGTAAAGGCAAGGTAAAATATGAGTGGAGCTGCAGCAAGCGACTAGCAAAATATGGTGGCTAACTTATTTGCAAAAGAGAGCGAGAAGAGGAGGCAAAGCACGAGTGAGAAACTAGAGAACAAACTGCGCAAACATTACTCCAACACCGTGTCCACTTCCCGGACTCCGCCGAGAAGAGGCCATCACGGTAACACACTCAGTTGATTCATTTTAGTTAAGTTAAGGTTCAAGTTATCTACAACCGGACATTAACAAATTCCCATTTGCCCATAACCGCGGGCACGGCTTTTGAAAGTTCAAATCCCTGCAGGGGAGTCCCAACTTAGCCCATGGCAAGCTCTCACGGTCAACGAAGGAATAGACCTCCTCCCAAGACGTTCCGATCAGACTCGGTATCTCGGTAATTCAAGACACTTCGACAGGTTAAAACAAGACCAGCAACACCGCCTGAATGTGCCGACAAATCCCGATAGGAGCTGCACATATCTCTTTCTCAGGGCACACTCAGATGAGCGCTCCATACAACTAAAACCAAACCTCGAGTTTCCCCGAGGGGGCGCTGCACAGGACTCTAGTTTGGACCAACACTCAGAGGAGCACTGGCCCGGGGGGTTTAAAATAAGATGAACCTCGGGCTCCGGAAACCCAAGGGAAAAAGAGGCTAGGTGGCAAATGGTAAGACCAAGGTTGGGCATTGCTGGAAAAACTTTAATCAAGGCGAACTATCAAGGGGTTCCCATTATAACCCAACCGCGTAAAGAACGCAAAATCCGGGAACATAACACCGATATGACAGAAACTAGGGCGGCAAGAGTGGAACAAAACACTAGGCGAGAGGCCGATCCTTCCACCCTTTACCAAGTATATAGATGCATTAAGATAACATAGCAATATAATGATATCCTAACAAGTAATTAAAAGTTCCAACAAGGAACAGCCTCCAAAATCTTCACCTGCAACTAGCAACGCTATAAGAGGGGCTGAGCAAAGCGGTAACATAGCCAAACAACGGTTTGCTAGGACAAGGTGGGTTAGAGGTTGACATGGCAATTTGGGAGGCTTGAAAGCAAGTGGTAGGCATCGTAGCATTGGCATAGCAAAAGAGCGAGCAAGCTAGCATAGCAAAGATAGTAGTGATTTCGAGGGTATGATCATCTTGCCTGCACAATTGTCAGAGTTGACTGGAGCCTCGAAAGCAAACTCAACGGGCTCCTCGTTAGCGAACTCGTCTCCCGGCTCTACCCAAACAAGACAAACAAACAGCAAGGACACAATCAACCATGTGCAAGGATCAAACAAAATGATGCAATGATGATATGCTATGCGGGATGCGATGCAGGATGCAAAATGCAAGATATGACAGGAAATGCAAGAACCTGGCCTCAACTTGGAAATCCAAGTGTGCCACTGGAAAGATGAGATGAAATCGCTTGAAAACGATATAAAGAACGCCGGAATCGGAGTTACTGTTTGGAAATGGCAAGCGATTCAAAAATGACACCAGTCTGCGATTTACAGCAAGTAGCCATTTAAATGCAATGAGATGAACATGCTATAGCACCCAAACATGACAACAAAATACATGGCAGGGATGCATACAAGATGCTTAACAAAAGTCTAGCACTGATCTACGGCCAATTCATCCATTAACAGGTTCAAACAAGCATGGCAAAAATGCATATGACAAACAGATCTCAGGCTTAGTGAAATTAACACTTGTCTGGAATTTCAGATCAGGTAGCCCTCTTCGGAGCAACAAAACTATATGCTACAGGAACTGAACATGGCAAAGTAAAGCATGGCATGGAGCTACTCAAAGAGCTTAACAAAAGTCCCTTAGTGACCTTGAGCCAAAAGGGATCAGAAAATACAATTGCAAGCATGTGAACATAGCAAAAACATAATCAGATCACAGACTTCGTGAAAACTGGCACATGCTGAAACATAACTCAAGTAGGCATGTTTACGAGCTCGATGCACTCACTACGGAGTAAGTCATGATAAGCTAAGCATACATCTATCAAGAAGGCACAAAATGCAAGCTAGACATGGCAAGAACAATAGCATAGCATGCACGGATCAACTACAACCTCATCGGCAAAATTGCAAACAAGTTGACAATCTGCCCAGATTCACAAAGTAGCAAAAGTAGAGCTCGATTGACTCAAGCTAGGTTGCTCCATAATTGCAAACAAAGACATGGATGGATAGAGCACTACAATATTAACAAAACATCCTTACTGACAATCCTCAAAAGAGGCACGGATCACTAGGAAACAACATGAACATAAGGCCATATGAAATAAACAGCTCAATGACTTAGTGGAATTGCTAAGTCCCTGAAAACAGAATTAACAAGTGCACCACTTTGCAAGCTTGCACTAGTCACCACACACATCACAAAAATACATGGGTTGCACCTCTGGAAAAATGAAAAAACCCTTAACAAAACATATGTAGAACTCATGGGCATATCATGCACAGCTAAATGGAGTAGCAGATCTGACAAATATCTCAAGTAGCCCTCTTCTAACAGCATTTCGGGCATCAAGATGCACTCAAATGAAAATGATGCAATGGAATGAAATGATGTACTCTCTGAGATGAACATTTTGATATGCTATATGCCCAAATCGGAGCTACGGATGCAAAGTTACGAGGCTATGAACATGAGCACTTGAGCTAGGGTTAGGAGGGAAAAAAGTCAACCGAAAATTCCAGATCTGAGATCTGCACGCGGATCGAGGATGGCCGGCAAGGTACTGTTCACCGGCGGGGGAGAGAGCTCGCTGGAGTCCGGCCGGAGGAGGATGAAGACAGAGAGGCGGCGCAGGCCTCGGGCGGCGTGGGCGGAGGAGACGGGCGCGGGCCCGGGCGGCGAGGCGGCGGGGCCGGCGAGGAGCTTCGGGCGGGCGGCGGTGCGCGGCGGCTCCGGTCGCCGGGCGGAAGGAGGCGGCGGCGGCGGGGCGAACGAGGCGGCGGGGCCGGGCGCGGTGCGGCGGCGGCGGCTTCGGGCCGCGGGGGCCCTCCCTGGGCCTCCAGGGCCGGCGAAGTGGGGCGAGGTGGCGGCGAGTGAGGAGGCGACACGTGGCGGCGGCGGGGTCGGCCCGGACGTGTCCGGCGCCGTCGGACGTGTCCGGCGGCGGCGGATCTGAGATTTAGGGTTTCGGACGAGGGGGGATCCGGATTTCGGGGAAGGGGTCTATATATAGGCATAGAGGGAGCTAGGAGAGTCCAAATGAGGAGAGGTTTTTGGCCACGCGATCGTGATCGAACGCTCTAGATGATGGAGCAGGTTTAGGTGGGTTTTTGGCCAAAATGGAGGGGGTTGGGCTGCAACACACACGAGGCCTTCTCGGTCCCTCGGTTAACCGTTGGAGTATCAAACGAAGTCCAAATGGTACGAAACTTGACAGGCGGTCTACCGGTAGTAAACCAAGGCCGCTTGGCAAGTCTCGGTACAATCCGGAAATGTATAAACCCCACACACGAAAGAAAGCTAGAAATGACCACCGGAGGAGAACGAAGCGCCGGAATGCAAAACGGACAACGGGGAAAATGCTCGAATGCATGAGACGAACACGTATGCGAATGCAATGCACATGATGACATGATATGAGATGCATGACAACGACAACAACACACGGAGACAAAGACCCTAACCCGAGATAATAAAATAACTTAATGCCGAAACGGCAAGAGTTGGAGTACAAATTGGGAAAGTTACATCCGCGGTGTTACAGGGTCCTAGCGGAAACTAAGGGATATTAAGGCCTCATTTTAATAGAGTACCGGACCAAAGCATTAACACATAGTGAATACATGAACTCCTCAAACTATGGTCATCACCGGTAAGTATCCCAATTATTGTCACGTCGGGGTTAACGGATCATAACACATAATAGGTTACTATAGACTTGCAAGATAGGATCAAGAAATCTCATATATTGATGAAAACATAATAGGTTCAGATCTGAAATCATGGCACTCGGGCCCTAGTGACAAGCATTAAGCATAGCAAAGTCATAGCAACATCAATCTCAGAACATAGTGGATACTAGGGATCAAACCCTAACAAAACTAACTCGATTACATGATAGATCTCATCCAACCCATCACCGTCCAGCAAGCCTATGATGGAATTACTCACGCACAGCGGTGAGCATCATGAAATTGGTGATGGAGGATGATTGATGATGACGATGGCGACGGATTCCCCTCTCCGGAGCCCTGAACGGACTCCAGATTAGCCCTCCCGAGAGATTTTAGGGCTTGGCGGCGGCTCCGTATTGTAAAACACGATGAATCCTTCTCTCTGATTTTTTTCTCCCCGAAACCAAATATATAGAGTTGGAGTTGAGGTCGGAGGAGCTCCAGGGGGCCCACAAGGTAGGGGGGCGCGCCCTAGGGGGGCAGGAGCGCCCCCCCACCCTCGTGGACAGGTGGTGCCCCCCCTGGTCTTCATCTTTTGCAAGCATTTTTTATTATTTCTGAAAAGATGTTTCGTGAAGTTTCAGGTCATTCCGAGAACTTTTGTTTCTGCACATAAATAACACCATGGTAATTCTGCTGAAAACAACGTCAGTCCGGGTTAGTTCCATTCAAATCATGCAAGTTAGAGTCCAAAATAAGGGCAAAAGTGTTTGGAAAAGTAGATACGACGGAGACGTATCATGATCCCATTGATCAAATAACAACTCATGTCTATGGTTTGGAAACTTAACCATCTTTGATCAATGAGCTAGTCAAGTAGAGGCATACTAGTGACACTATGTTTGTCTATGTATTCACACATGTATTATGTTTCCGGATAATACAATTCTAGCATGAATAATAAACAATTTCCTTCAGTCTCCCACTTGCACTAGAGTCAATAATCTAGATTTCACAGTAATGATTTTAACACCCATGGAGCCTTGGTGTTGATCATGTTTTGCTCATGGAAGAGGCTTAGTCAACGGGTCTGCAACATTCAGATCCATATGTATCTTGCAAATCTCTATGTCTCCCACCTGGACTTGATCCCGGATGGAGTTGAAGCGTCTCTTGATGTGCTTGGTTCTCTTGTGAAATCTGGATTCCTTTGCGAAGGCAATTGCACCAGTATTGTCACAAAAGATTTTCATTGGACCCGATGCACTAGGTATGACACCTAGATCGGATATGAACTCCTTCATCCAGACTCCTTCATTCGCTGAATCCGAAGCAGCAATGTACTCCGCTTCACATGTAGATCCCGCCATGACGCTTTGTTTAGGACTGCTCCAACTGACAGCTCCACTGTTCAATATAAACACGTATCCAGTTTTGCGATTTAGAATCATCCGGATCAGTGTCAAAGCTTGCATCAACGTAACCATTTACGATGAGCTCTTTGTCACCTCCATAAACGAGAAACATATCCTTGGTCCTTTTCAGGTACTTCAGGATGTTCTTGACCGCTGTCTAGTGATCCACTCCTGGATTACTTTGGTACCTCCCTGCTAGACAAATAGCAAGGCACACATCAGGTCTGGTACACAACATTGCATACATGATAGAGCCTATGGTTGAAGCATAGGGAACACTTTTCATTTTCTCTCTATCTTCTGCAGTAGTTGGGCATTGAGTCTTACTCAACTTCACACCTTGTAATATAGGAAAGAACCCTTTCTTAGCTTGATCCATTTTGAACTTTTTCAAAACTTTATCAAGGTATGTGCTCTATGAAAGTCCAATTAAGCGTCTTGATCTATCTCTATAGATCTTGATGCCCAATATATAAGCAGCTTCACCGAGGTCTTTCATTGAAAACCTCTTATTCAAGTATCCTTTTATGCTATCTAGAAATTCTATATCATTTCCAATCAACAATATGTCATCCACATATAATATTAGAAATGCTACACAACTCCCACTCACTTTCTTGTAAATACAGGCTTCTCCAAAAGTCTGTATAAAACCATATGCTTTGATCACACTATCAAACCGTTTATTCCAACTCCGAGAGGCTTGCACCAGTCCATAAATGGATCGCTGGAGCTTGCACACTTTGTTAGTACCCTTTGGATCGATAAAACCTTCAGGTTGCATCATATACAACTCTTCTTCGAGAAATCCATTCAGGAATGCAGTCTTTACATCCATTTGCCAAATTTGATAATCATAAAATGCGGCAATAGCTAACATGATTCGGACGGACTTAAGCATCGCTACTGGTGAGAAGGTATCATCGTAGTCAACTCCTTGAACTTGTCGAAAACCTTTCGCAACAAGTCAAGCTTTGTAGACAGTAACATTACCATCAGCGTCTGTCTTCTTCTTGAAGATCCATTTATTTTCGATGGCCTGCCGATCATCAGGCAAGTCAACCAAAGTCCACACTTTGTTCCCATACATGGATCCCATCTCAGATTTCATGGCCTCAAGCCATTTTGTGGAATCTGGGCTCATCATTGCTTCCTCATAGTTCGTAGGTTCGTCATGGTCAAGTAACATGACCTCCAAAACAAGATTACCGTACCACTCTGGTGCGGATCTTTCTCTGGTTGGCCTACGAGGTTCGGTAGTAACTTGATCTGAAGTTTCATGATCATCATCATTCGGTTCCTCACTAATTGGTGTAGGTATCACAAGAACCGGCTTCTGTGATGAACTACTTTCCAATAAGGGAGCAGGTACAATTACCTCATCAAGTTCTACTTTCCTCCCACTCGCTTCTTTCGAGAGAAACTCCTTCTCTAGAAAGGATCCATTCTTAGCAATGGATGTCTTGCCTTCGGATCTGTGATAGAAGGTGTACCCAACAGTTTCCTTTGGGTATCCTATGAAGACACATTTCTCCGATTTGGGTTCGAGCTTATCAGGTTGAAGCTTTTTCACATAAGCATCGCAGCCCCAAACTTTAAGAAACGACAACTTTGGTTTCTTGCCAAACCACAGTTCATAAGGTGTCGTCTCAACGGATTTTGATGGTGCCCTATTTAACGTGAATGCAGCCGTCTCTAAAGCATAACCCCAAAACGATAGCGGTAAATCAATAAGAGACATCATAGATCGCACCATATCTAGTAAAGTACGATTACGACGTTCGAACACACCATTACGTTGTGGTGTTCCGGGTGGCGTGAGTTACGAAATTATTCCGCAATGTTTCAAATGTAGACCAAACTCGTAACTCAAATATTCTCCTCCACGATCAGATCGTAGAAACTTTATTTTCTTGTTACGATGATTTTCCACTTCACTCTGAAATTCTTTGAATTTTTCAAATGTTTCAGACTTATGTTTCATTAAGTAGATATACCCATATCTGCTCAAATCATCTGTGAAGGTGAGAAAATAACGATACCTGCCGCGAGCCTCAATATTCATCGGACCACATACATCAGTATGTATGATTTCCAACAAATCTGTTGCTCGCTCCATAGTTCCGGAGAACGGCATTTTAGTCATCTTGCCCATAAGGCATGGTTCGCAAGTACCAAGTGATTCATAATCAAGTGATTCCAAAAGTCCATCAGTATGGAGTTTCTTCATGTGCACCAATATGACCCAAATGGTAGTGCCACAAATAAGTTGCACTATCATTATCAACTATGCATCTTTTGGCTTCAACATTATGAATATGTGTATCACTACTATCGAGATTCAAAAAATAGACACTCTTCAAGGGTGCATGGCCATAAAAGATATTACTCATATAAATAGAACAACCATTATTCTCGTATTTAAATGAATAACCATCTTGCATCAAACAAGATCCAGATATAATGTTCATGCTTAACGCTTGCACCAAATAACAATTATTTAGGTCTAAAACTAATCCCAATGGTAGATGTAGAGGTAGTGTGCCGACGGCGATCACATCGACTTTGGAACCATTTCCCACGCGCATTGTCACCTCGTCCTTAGCCAGTCTTCGCTTAATCCGTAGTCCCTGTTTCGAGTTGCAAATATTAGCAACAGAACCAGTATCAAATACCCAGGTGCTACTGAGAGCTCTGGTAAGGTACACATCAATAACATGTACATCACATATACCTTTGTTCACCTTGACATCCTTCTTATCCGCCAAATACTTGGGGCAGTTCCGCTTCCAGTGACCAGTCTGTTTGCAGTAGTAGCACTCAGTCTCAGGCTTAGGTCCAGACTTAGGTTTCTTCTCCTGAGCAGCAACTTGTTTGTGGTTCTTCTTGAAGTTCCCCTTGTTCTTCCCTTTACCCTTTTTCTTGAAACTGGTGGTCTTGTTGACCATCAACACTTGATGCTCCTTCTTGATTTATACCTCCGCTGCCTTTAGCATTGCGAAGAGCTCGGGAATTATCTTATTCATCCCTTGCATATTATAGTTCATCACGAAGCTTTTGTAGCTTGGTGACAGTGATTGAAGAACTCTGTCAATGACACTATCAACAGGAATATTAACTCCCAGTTGAGTCAAGTGATTATGATACCCAGACATTTTGAGTATATGTTCACCCACAGAACTATTCTCCTCCATCTTGCAGCTATATAACTTATTGGAGACTTCATATCTCTCAATCCGGGCATTTGCTTGAAATATTAACTTCAACTCCTGGAACATCTGATATGCTCCATGACGTTCAAAACGTTGTTGAAGTCCCGGTTCTAAGCCGTAAAGCATGGCACACTGAACTACCGATTAGTCATCAGCTTTATTCCGCCAGACGTTCTTAACGTCATTAGCAGCATCTGTAGTAGGCCTGACACCCAGCGGTGCTTCCAGGATGTAATTTTTATGTGCAGCAATGAGGATAATCCTCAAGTTACGGACCCAGTCCGTGTAATTGCTACCATCATCTTTCAACTTTGCTTTCTCAAGGAACGCATTAAAATTCAATGGAACAACAACACAGGCCATCTATCTACAATCAACATAGACAAGAAAAATACTATCAGGTACTAAGTTCATGATAAATTTAAGTTCAATTAATCATATTACATAAGAACTCCCACTTAGATAGACATCCCTCTGATCATCTAAGTGATCACGTGATCCAAATCAACTATACCATGTCCGATCATCACGTGAGATGGAGTAGTTTTCAATGGTGAACATCACTATGTTGATCATATCTACTATATGATTCACGTTCGACCTTTCGGTCTCAGTGTTTCGAGGCCATATCTGCATATGCTAGGCTCGTCAAGTTTAACCTGAGTATTCTGCGTGTGCAAAACTAGCTTGCACCCATTGTAGATGAACGTAGAGCTTATCACACCCGATCATCACGTGGTGTCTCGACACGACGAACTTTGGCAACGGTGCATACTCAGGGAGAACACTTATACCTTGAAATTTAGTGAGAGATCATCTTATAATGCTACCGTCAAACAAAGAAGAATAAGATGCATAAAGGATAAACATCACATGCAATCAATATAAGTGATATGATATGGCCATCATCATCTTGTGCTTGTGATCTCCATCTCTGAAGCACCATCATGATCACCATCGTCACCGGCGCAACACCTTGATCCCTGTCGTAGCATCGTTGTCGTCTCGCCAACTATTGCTTCTACGACTACCGCTACCGCTTAGTGATAAAGTAAAGCAATTACAGGGCGATTGCATTGCATACAATAAATCGACAACCATATGGCTCCTGCCAGTTGCCGATAACTCCGTTACTAAACATGATCATCTCATACAATAAATATAGCATCTTGTCTTGACCATATCACATCACAACATGCCCTGCAAAAACAAGTTAGACGTTCTCTACTTTGTTGTTGCAAGTTTTACGTGGCTGCTACGGGTTGAGCAAGAACCGTTCTTACCTATGCATCAAAACCACAATGATAGTTCGTCAAGGTAGTGTTGTTTTAACCTTCTCAAGGACCGGGCGTAGCCACACTCGGTTCAAATAAAGTTGTAGCAACTGACACCCACCAGCCACCTATGTGCAAAGCACGTCGATAGAACCAGTCTCGCATAAGCGTACGCATAATGTCGGTCCGGGCTGCTTCATCCAACAATACCGCCGAACCAAAGTATGACATGCTAGTAAGCAATATGACTTGTATCGTCCACAACTCACTTGTGTTCTACTCGTGCGTATAACATCTACGCATAAAACCTGGCTCGGATGCCACTGTTGGGGAACATAGTAATTTCAAAAAAATTCCTACGCACACGCAAGATCATGGTGATGCATAGCAACGAGAGGGGAGAGTGTCGTCCACGTACCCTCGTAGACCGTTAAGCGGAAGAGTTATGACAACGCGGTTGATGTAGTCGTACGTCTTCACGATTGACTGATCCTCAGTACCGAACGTACAGCACCTCCGCGTCAGCACACGTTCAGCTCGGTGACGTCCCGCGAACTCACGATCCAGCGAGCTCGGGGAAGAGTTTCGTCAGCACGATGGTGTGTTGACGATGTTGATGAATCTACCATGGCAGGGCTTCGCCTAAGCACCGCTACAATATGACCGAGGTGGATTATGGTGGAGGGGGGCACCGCACACAGCTGGGAGAGATCTTTGTGATCAACTTGTGTGTCAAGAGGTGCCCCCTGCCCCTGTATATAAAGGAGCAAGGGGGAGGCCGGCCGGCCCTTGTTGGTGCGCCAGGAGGAGGAATCCTCCTAGTAGGAGTAGGATTCCCCTCTTTCCTACTCCTACTAGGAGGGGGAAAGGAAGGGAGAGAAAGAGAAGGAAAGGGGGGTGCCACCCCCCCCCTCTCCTAGTCCAATTCGGACTATAGGGGAGGGGGCGTGCTGCCTGCCCTAGGCCGGCCCCTCTCTCTTTCCCTTATGGCCCAACAAGGCCCATTAGCCTCCGGGGGGTTCCGGTAACCCCTCCGGTACTCCGGTAAAATCCCGACTTTACCCGGAACTCTTTCGATGTCCAAATGTAGGCTTCCAACATATCAATCTTCATGTCTCGACCATTTTGAGACTCCTCGTCATGTCCGTGATCATATCCAGGACTCCGAACTAGCTTCGGTACATCAAAACATATGAACTCGTAAAACCGATCGTCACAGAACTTTAAGCGTGCGGACCCTATGGGTTCGAGAACTATGTAGACATGACCGAGACATGTCTCCGGTCAATAACCAATAGTGTAACCTGGATGCTCATATTGGTTCCTACATATTCTACGAAGATCTTTATCGGTCAAACCGCATAACACTATACGTTGTTCTCTTTGTCATCGGTATGTTACTTGCTCGAGATTCGATCGTCGGTATCCCAATACCTAGTTCAATCTCGTAACCGGCAAGTCTCTTTACTTGTTTCGTAATGCACTATCCCGTAACTAACTCATTAGTTGCATTGCTTGCAAGGCTTATAGTGATGTGCATTACCGAGAGGGCCCAGAGATACCTCTCCGACAATCGGAGTGACAAATCCTAATCTTGATTTGTGCCAACTCAACAAGTACCATCAGAGACACCTGTAGAGCACCTTTATAATCACCCAGTTATGTTGTGACGTTTGGTAGCTAATACGTCTCCAACGTATCTATAATTTTTGATTGCTCCATGCTATATTATCTACTGTTTTGGACATTATTAGGCTTTATTATCCACGTTTATATTATTTTTGGGACTAACCTATTAACCGGAGGCCCAGCCCAGAATTGATGTTTTTTTGCCTATTTTAGGGTTTCGAAGAAAAGGAATATCAAACGGAGTCCAAACGGAATGAAACCTTTGGGAACGTGATTTTCTCACCGAACATGATCCAGGAGACTTGGACCCTATGCCAAGAAATAAAGGAGGAGGCCATGAGGTAGGGGGAGCGCCTCCCCCCCAGGCGCGCCCTCCACCCTCGTCGGCCCCCTGTTGCTCCACCGGCGTACTCCTTCCTCCTATGTATACCTATGTACCCCCAAACGATCAGATACGGAGCCAAAACCCTAATTCCACCGCCGTAACTTCCTGTATCCACGAGATCCCATCTTGGGGCCTGTTTCGGAGCTCCGCCGGAGGGGGCATCCATCACGGAGGGCTTCTACATCAACACCATAGCCTCTCCGATGAAGTGTGAGTAGTTTACCTCAGACTTTCGGGTCCATAGTTATTAGCTAGATGGCTTCTTCTCTCCTTTTGGATCTCAATACAATGTTCTCCCCCTCTCTTGTGGAGATCTATTCGATGTAATCTTCTTTTTGCGGTGTGTTTGTTGAGACCGATGAATTATGGGTTTATGATCAAGATTATCTATGAACAATATTTAAATCTTCTCTGAATTCTTTTATTTATGATTGGTTATCTTTGCAACTCTCTTCGAATTATCAGTTTGGTTTGGCCTACTAGATTGATCTTTCTTGCAATGGGAGAAGTGCTTAGCTTTGGATTCAATCTTGCGGTGTCCTTTCCCAGTGACAGTAGGGGCAGCAAGGCACGTATTGTATTGTTGCCATCGAGGATACCAAGATGGGGTTTTAATCATATTGCATGAATTTACCCCTCTACATCATGTCATCTTGCTTAAGGCCTTACTCTGTTTTCATGCACTTAATACTCTAGATGCATGCTGGATAGCGGTCGATGAGTGGAGTAATAGTAGTAGATGCAGGCAGGAGTCGGTCTACTTGTCTTGGACGTGATGCCTATATACATGATCATACCTAGATATTCTCATAACTATGCTCAATTATGTCAATTGCTCAACAGTAATTCGTTCACCCACCGTAAAATACTTATGCTCTTGAGAGAAGCCACTAGTGAAACCTATGGCCCCCGAGTCTATCTTCATCATATTAATCTTCCAATACTTAGTTATTTCCTTTGCTTTTATTTTACTTTGCATCTTTATCACAAAAATACCAAAAATATTATCTTATCATATTTATCAGATCTCACTCTCGTAAGTGACCGTGAAGGGATTGACAACCCCTTATCGCGTTGGTTGCGAGGAGTTATTTGTTTTGTGCAGGTGCGAGGGACTCACGTGTAGCCTCCTACTGGATTGATACTTTGGTTCTCAAAAACTGAGGGAAATACTTGCGCTACTTTGCTGCATCACCCTTTCCTCTTCAAGGGAAAACCAACACAGTGCTCAAGAGGTAGCAAGAAGGATTTCTGGCGCCATTACCGGGGAGGTTCGTGCAAGTCAAGATTTGACTCCCGACAACGAGCCATTTCTGGCGCCGTTGCCAGGGAGTCTATGGAAAAGTCAACATACCAAGTACCCATCACAACCCTTATCTCCCGCATTACATTATTTGCCATTTGCCTCTCGTTTTCCTCTCCCCCACTTCACCCTTGCTGTTTTATTTGCCCTCTCTCTCTCTATCCTCCCTCTCTTTCTCTATTTGCCTATTTTTGCCCGCTTGCTTTTTGTTTGCTTGTGTGTTGGATTGCTTGCTTGTCATGATGGATCAAGATAACACTAAATTGTGTGACTTTACGAATACCAACAACAATGATTTTATTAGCACTCCGATTGCTCCTCTTACCGATGCTAAATCTTGTGAAATTAATGCTGCTTTGCTGAATCTTGTCATGAAAGATCCGTTTTCCGGCCTTCCTAGTGAAGATGCCGCTACCCATCTAAATGGCTTCGTTGATTTGTGTGATATGCAAAAGAAGAAAGATGTGGATAATTATATTGTTAAATTGAAGCTATTTCCTTTTTCGCTTAGAGATCGTGCTAAAGCTTGGTTTTCGTCTTTGCCTAAAAATAGTATTGATTCTTGGAACAAGTGCAAAGATGCTTTTATCTATAAGTATTTTCCTCCCGCTAAGATCATCTCCCTTAGAAACGATATTATGAATTTTAAGCAACTTGATCATGAACATGTTGCAGAAGCTTGGGAGAGGATGAAATTAATGATACGTAATTGCCCTACTCATGGTTTGAATTTGTGGATGATTATACAATTTTTTTATGACGGATTGAATTTTGCTTCTAGAAATCTTTTAGATTCGGCCGTGGGAGGCACTTTTATGGAAATCACTTTAGGAGAAGCTACTAAACTCCTAGATAATATTATGGTTAATTATTCTAAATGGCATACTGAAAGATCTACTGATAAAAAGGTGCATGCGAAAGAAGAAATTAATATTTTGAGTGGAAAGATGGATGTCGGTGTCAAAACCGGTGGATCTCGGGTAGGGGGTCCCGAACTGTGCGTCTAGGCCGGATGGTAACAGGAGGCAGGGGACACAATGTTTTACCCAGGTTCGGGCCCTCTTGATGGAGGTAAAACCCTACGTCCTGCTTGATTAATATTGATGATATGGGTAGTACAAGAGTAGATCTACCACGAGATCAGAGAGGCTAAACCCTAGAAGCTAGCCTATGGTATGATTTTATGTTGTCCTACGGACTAAAACCCTCCGGTTTATATAGACACCGGAGAGGGTTAGGGTTGCACAAGGTCGGTTACAAAGGAGGAGATATCCATATCCATATTGCCTAGCTTGCCTTCCACGCCAAGTAGAGTCCTATCCGGACACGAGACGAAGTCTTCAATCTTGTATCTTCATAGTCTAACAGTCCGGCCAAAGGATATAGTCTGGCTGTCCGGAGACCCCCTAATCTAGGACTCCCTCGGTAGCCCCTGAACCAGGCTTCAATGATGATGAGTCCGGCGTGCAGTATTGTCTTCGGCATTGCAAGGCGGGTTCCTCCTCCGAATACACCACGGAAGAATTTGAATACAAGGATAGTGTCCGACCCTGCAAAATAAGTTCCACATACCACCATAGAGAGAATAATATTTTCGCAAATCTAATTTGCTGACTTGTTTTGGCAGCACGACGTTATGTCATGGCTCGGTGATTATTCGAACCATTTTTCTTCAACCAGCTCCACACATAACGCGAGGCGGTTTCTTGACACGTCTTGTCGAAGCAGAGATCATGTTCCCCCAATTACGGGATTCTCATTAATACGGTCGTGGGTAACCCAACCGTGTCTAGGACTCCTAGATTATAGGTAAGTCCCAAACGGCTACGGAGAGGACGCTTGATTTTCACCCTCTTTATAAAGGGACAAGGTTTTCGCTTTTTCCCTCTCGCGCTCAATCGAACCCCTCCCCCACCTCGAGTTCTAACACCCAAAGCCCAGGTCAGGTGCTCCGCATCTTCAATTATGTCCGGATCCAACCTCAAGGCCGATGGATGCCCTCCTCCGTCACGGAAGAGGATATCAAGAAGTTGAGGGAGGCCAGATACCTGACCGCCGAGGTTTCGCATCGGCTGCCTGCTCGAGGGTAGGTTGTCCCCACTCCCGAACCCGACGAGAACGTCATGTTCGTCTCCCACTTCCTCCGAGGCCTAGGCCTCACTTTGGATCCCTTCGTCAGGGGTTTGATGTTCTATTACGGGCTAGATTTCCACGATCTAGCTCCGAACTCCTTTCTCCACATCTCGACATTTATTGTCATGTGTGAGGCCTTCCTCCGCATTACCCCTCACTTCGGCCTGTGGCTCAAGACCTTTGAAGTGAAGCCGAAGATGATCGAGGGGCAACATGCAGCGTGCGGAGGCGCGTCAATAGGTAAGATGGCAGGAGCTCTGTGGCTGAAAGGTTCCTTTCCAGAGGTGTCCGAATTATGGCAACAGGAGCGGTTTTACGTCACGGCTCCCAGAAGTGCCAAGTGGGCGGCTGCCCCTGCTTTCCGCTCGGGCCCCCCACCACAACTGATGTCATGGATTAGTAGAGGTCTGAGCTGGGGTCCAGCCAAGGACGTGCCTATACTGCAAAGCCGCATTCAAGATCTCTTCGAGGGAGATTTTAATTTGGTTGTGGTAATGCAAGTTATGTTGGTTCGTCGAGTCCAGCCTTGCAAACGCCGGCCCCTTCGCTTGTGGGAGTTCAACCCAGAAGGACCGCGTGCCATTCAAAGTTTCCTCGGCCTGACGCACGAGGAGATGTAAAAGTCATTCTTCGGACCTCAAATAGAGTGTCCGGATACTACCGAGGACGTGGGCCTGAGCAGTAACCGCGCCGCCGAACAAGTAAGAAATCTTCTAGCCGAACACACCGTCTTTTATTCATGAAGTTATTTATGAGAGATCGCTCTTTGACCAGGGACTGGCTAACAAAGGCGAAGATGATTCGGTGTTCGGCCCCCCTCCCTGAGGGTTTGGAAAATCTGGTTTTGGAAAAGATGCTCGAGCTCGCACCTTGCCCGGAGCCCTCGAAGGAAGATACAGGGGGGAATAATATGGGCGGAAGCGGGGCCCCATCGCTGCCAGCTCCAACTGAGGGAATGAGCGCCTCCATAAAGGAGGATAACCGGGGGAGGAAGAGGGCTGCTTCCGAGGATCCGGAAGCCGAGGCCTCCAAACGGGAGAAGAAGTCTCCAACAGAGGGTCCTGCCTCGGGGGGGGGGGGTGCTCTTGCCGCACAAAGTCCACGGGGGGGATCAGCCCTCCAACGAGTCGTAAGTGATCCAAAAAATACTTTAATAGTGAAGGTATACCATCTTTGTTCTGAGAAAATAACTGCCACATATATCTTACAGTTCGGGTCTTAGCCCCTCTCAGCTGAGCTCGTCTTCGGGGGATCTTCTTCCGGAGATGATGGAGAGCGAAACGCCTCCCCCGGACTCCTCCGCTCAAGAAGCGGGCGACCCCGAAGTGTCGTCACGGAGGGCCTCTCCGGATCCGGTGAGGCCAGATGATAATCCCATAGACCCCTGAAGTCCCCAGCGCCCGGCTCTCGAAGAGAGCAAACAAAAGAGTCCGGCACCGTCTGGTATGCGGTCGGACGTTCTGAGGGAGCTGGTGGGGCGAGCGGCCATCTCAGAAGAACACCGTACGCTGATGGGTACGATGATGGAGCGAATTTCGTCCGCCGAAAGCGGATTACATGAAGCCTTTACGAGTCTACTGATAGGCTTTGAGGTACGTGAGATAATATGTGATAGTACCGCACATGTTAGGTGTGCCCTGTGTAGATAGTAGCCCCTGAGACTCTGGTTGTCATCGAGAACGGCGACAAACAGAGGATCATAGTCCCAGTCAATAACCAGACTGCCTTTATGTGCAGGTGGTGGAAGCTCCGGTGACTAGCCGGACTAGTGAGTTTGCCGAATTAAAACGGCAACTGGATGCGGCAGACGCCAACATCGAGCTTGTTAACAAGAGGCTTGACGAATCACAGGGTAAGTAACGTTTTCTGGTGAATGTCACACAATAAGAGCAGCATGATGCCAGTATCTTTAATATGTTGTGACTACAGACGGAGCTGCCACCGTGGAGACCCTTCGGGCGGAGCTCGCCCGAGCCAAGGAACAAGCGAGGGTTAGTATTGCAGCTGCTTTGAAGGCGGCCGAGGAGTTAAGAGCCGAGAAGGCCGCCCATTGCGAAAGCAAAGAAAAGATGGCCAAGATGGCCGTAGAATTAAAAGGCACTGCCGACCGTTGCCAGTTCCTTGAAGAGGAGAACCGAGTGAAGGCAGCGGACCTGGAGAAGGCCACTATGGCGACCAAAGACAGTCGCTCTGCTATGAGGGCGAAGAAGGAGGAGCTGCGCAAAGCCGGGGATATTGCGGCTGGGAAGCCCTTTCTACTGCGGAGGAAGTTCGGAGATCCAAGGTATGCCCCTCTGGATCGGCTGTGGAGTTCGGCAGACGCATATATGGACTTGGCGGCGAGCGCTGTCGATGCGGTCGAATACTTCCAAGATCAATCAGGTCGTGAAGTGGACAAGCTATTCTGGTCGCAATTCAACGTTCCAGAGCGTCCACTTCCCTTGACTGATCATCTAGCCGAATGGGCCGAACTCAATAGGTTGTTCGGACTCGCAAGGTCTGTTGTAGATCAGTTGTGGCCAGAGAAGCCGAAGCCGAACAACTATTTCAGCTTAGTGCAATAGTTCCTTGGCGCGGTGCCGCGCATCAACGCGATGAAGAGGTCGGCGTGCATAGAAGGCTCGCGGATGGCCTTTGCCCGTGTCAAGGCATACTGGGCAGAGATGGATGATACCACTGTTGCGGCGCAAGGTTCGGCCATGGGCCGAGTAGCTGCCGAGCACTATTTTGAAGAGGTTCTTGAGGGTGCTCGTTTTATAGAGTCCCAGTGCTCGAAGAATATTATGTTTGAATGACATGTATTCCCATTGTAAACACAATGTTTTTATGAAATATAGTAAGGATGTATTTATACTTTTGCCGGAAAGTAATGTGATGCCTCCTGTGCGGTCGTTTATGTATATATGTATATAACCTGAAAGATTGCAGTCGTTGGCTTCAACCCCCACGCATATAATGTGGAGGTGCTCGCAAAAAACACATGTTCACACTTAACCCAACGTCTTGGTCCTATTAAGGAGGTGATAGCGCAGCGAACAAGGCAATCGGACTATAATGCTTTAACACTTTCACTTAGCCATAGGAGTTTGACAGTGGGGCTACTAGATAGCCCCTGGTGGCTCCGCACTCTCCCGATCTCGGGGTGCGTACATGCCTGGCCGGAAAACGGCCCTTCGTTAAGGTGGAGGAATTCTAACATTCCGATAGGTCATCGAGTGGTTGACCAGTCTCACGCTATATCATGACAGTCAGTTTTCGGCTTTCTCTACTGAGGTGCTCGTCCGGATGAACCAGGGCACAATCGCAGTAGTTCTCCTGGTGCTGCCTTAGCCGATAAAGTGGAACGTAAGGCACCAAAACACAGGAGCCGGGCAAACCCAACATTTGACGAAAGACAATGATTCGGAGCTGATGCATATAAGACCAAACTCGCGACGCCGAACACTCCCTAAGGTATTCGGTTTTATGGTATAGACCATGCCTAAATAGTGCCCTTTGTAAGAAGCCCCTTGTGTCTAGGTACATGCATTACACTAACGTGGCCACATGCCAAGACGTCAGCATCCTTCTCAATTGTACTGAGAATTCGAGGGATGTGTATCAACAAGAGACAGTAAAAAAAGGTTTCCGCATGGTCTTAATCTAAAAAGAATCCTTGGAGCGGGTTCCTGCTGCACGTCTGCGCCTGTGTCTCCGTTGTGCCGTATCCTGGACGGGTGTAGCACGATGATCATCTATAAAAGAGAGGAATTTAGGTGAAAAAAGTTGTCGTGCAAAAAGATAGTTTTAAAAGAAACCATGTATAACTAGAAATGAGTAGACATTGCCACTTGTCTGCGCGCGTTGAGCCCCTTGTATTTGTAATAGGGGTGTGGCCATCAATCCGGTACAAATTACATATAGCAGCGCCGGACTCGTCTAACCGCGTCCGTGGTCTTGACGACCTATCAAATGCTTTAGTTGGTGAGGCCGTTTTTAGTGTGCGGCTGCCAAGGCAGTCGCATTCTCTTCGGTGCGCAAAGATCTCTTAATACTTCCGTTCACTGTAATGATGCCACGTGGACCGGGCATCTTGAGCGTGAGGGAAGCGTAATGTGGTATTGCATTAAAGCGAGCAAAAGCTTCGCGTCCAGGTAGTGCTTGATAACCGCATTGGAACGGAGCAATGTGGAAGGTTAAATTTTCGCTACAGGAGTTATCGGGGAAGCCGAATATAACCTTTAGTAGCAGGGAGCCCGTGCAGTGAGCCCCTGGGCCTGGCGTTACTCCTTTAAAGGTAGTGTTGCTATGGCAAATTTTCGTTGGGTCTATCCCCATTTCGCGGATTGTATCCTGGTATATCAGGTTTAAACTGCTGCCACCGTCCATCAGGACTCGTGCAAAGTGGTATCCGTCAATTATTGGGTCTAATACCATGGGAGCCCATCCCGCCCGCCGGATACTTGCTGAGTAATCACGATGGTCGAAAGTGACCGGTTGAGACGACCAGTGGCACGGTTTCGCGGTGATAGGCCCTTGGGCATATTTATCTGGGAGGGCCGCTTTGCTTCCCTTGATCACGTGTAATACGTTGACTGTTTTGACTTCTGATGGAAACTTCCTTTGTTCCCTGGTGTCTTGCTTGAGAGGCTCATCCTCATCTTCGCTTGGTGTATCCTCCCCCTTGTGTATGGCATTGAGCTTGCCGGACTGCTTGAAGACCCAACATTCTCTGTGGGTATGATTAGCGGGTTTACCAGGGGTGCTATGGATCTGACATACCTGGTCCATAATTTTGTTTAGGCTGGACAGTTCATCTCTGGCACCTTTAGAGGGCGGCTTTTGTTGACCTGGCCGAGAGCTTCGGAATCCGGCGTTTACCGCCGTGCTCTTCGGGCTGTCTTCTTTATTCTGACGCTTATTATTTTTGCTGCGTCGTGATTTCCCGTTTTCATCTCTAACTTCGGATGTGCTTGGGTCGCTGGTGCTGCATCTGGCTAGCCGGCTGTCCTCACCCGCGCAAAAGCGGGTCATGAGGCTTGTTAATGCTGCCATTGTTCTCGGCTTTTCTTAGCCGAGGTGTCTGGCAAGCCATTCATCGCGGACGCTATGCTTAAAGCTGTCAAGGCTTCGGCGTCCGGGCAGTCAACTATTTGGTTCTTCTTAGTAAGAAACCTGTTCCAAAGCTTTCGGGCTGACTCTCGGGGCTGTTGAGTTATATGACTCAAATTGTCCGCATCCGGGGGTCGGACAAAAGTCCGTTGAAAATTTGCCCGAAAAGCGTCTTCGAGCTCTTCCCAGCTTCCAATGGAGTTTTCGGGGAGGCTTTTAAGCCAGTGCCGAGCTGGCCCTTTGAGCTTGAGGGGTAAGTACTTGATGGCGTGGAGATCATCTCCTCGAGCCATATGGATATGGAGGATATAGTCCAGACCCCAGGGTCTGTTGTTCCGTCGTATGCCTCTATGTTTACGGGTTTGAATCCCTCTGGAAATTCATGGTCCAGCACCTCATCGGTGAAACATAGGGGGTGTGTGGCACCCCTGTATCTGGGTGTAACGTGTTGTTCTGATGTTTGTTTTGTTACATCATATGCTGGGGCGCGCTTGCGTGGTCCATAGATGGATCTGGTTGCATCGTCCTTTTGGTGCGAGCCCTCGTGTGGATCACGTACTGGCTTGTGAGTGGCGTTGTTTGCCGCTCCATGTTGGCCGTGAGGTCGTCTATCCGGCCAGGTGGCCATTTTGATTTTTGGTTGTGGGGGATCTAGGGCCTCCTCATCGAATTCGTGTAGCAACTTCCGCTTCGGATAGCTCTTGGTGGGGCGATTACCACCATACTTCGCTGCTGTGTTGAGTACTTTACTCCATATGATTTGGAGTGTGTCCTGCGCAGCCTTGAGCCTTTGCTTCTGCTTTTTCAGACTCCTCGCGGTGGCAACAAGCCTTTGACGGGCATTCTGCTGCTCCGGGTGCCTGTCCGGCGTTATGTCATCTGGACTATTATCTTTGACAGAATTGGTTTGTTCGGTTTGATTCTCCGTATTGCCGTGGTCCGGCAGTGGTTCGCCCTGCTCCAACGCTGGGTCTATATGATCGTAATTTCTGCCGAGGCGGGATTTGGGGCGGCGCTTACGCTGCCGCTTTGACTGCTTCTTGAGGGGACAAGCCTTCGTTGCGTCCTTCCGTTCCCCGTCGTCGTCTTCTTTTGGTGTGTCCACCATGTATACGTCATATGATGAGGTGGACGTCCAGCGCCCTGTGGGCGGTGGTTCCTCTTCGCCTCCCGCATCGTCGTCCATACCGTCGATGTCTTCGAAGTCGAAGTCGAGCATGTCGGTTGAGTCATCGACAGTGGCTACCAAGTGGGTGGTGGGTGGCCCTCGAATTTCTTCGTCGTCCGCATCCCAGTCCTGCCAGACATAGTTTGGCCAGGATTCTCCTGACAAGGAGAGAGACCTTAATGAGTTCAGTATGTCGCCAAAGGGCGAGTGCTGAAAAATATCCGCGGAGGTAAACTCCATGATCGGCGCCCAATCGGATTCGATAGGAACGGGCGCAGGCGGTTAGGAGTCCGTGGCCGGAGAAGGATCCGGCAGTTTAACAACACGACTCTCGTGCAAGGCAAGGTTGATGTTCGGCTCGATCGCCGCTGAGGGTAAGGCCTCCGTGGCGGGGTCCATCCACCCGTCCGCGGAAGGCGCAACTAGCTCCGAATTGAGGGTCGGAGCGGCTGCCGGTGCGATCTCCTTAACACTGTCCGATGGGAGAGCTAAGTCATGCTCATCGTGACCGCGTGGCGCACAAGACAGAGGCTCGAATCCATCGAAGATCAAATCTCCATGGATATCGGCCGTGTAGTTTAAGCTTCCGAACTTGACCTGGTGGCCAGAGACGTAACTTTCCATCTGCTCCAGATGGCCAAGCGAATTGTCCCGCAGTGCAAAGCTGTCGAGCACGAAGATCTGTCCGGGGAGAAAAGTCTCACCCTGGACTGCATTGCTACCGATGATAGTAGGAGCCATCAAGCCTAATGGTGACGACACAGAGGAACTCTCAATGAAAGCACCAATATCAGTGTCAAAACCGGCAGATCTCAGGTAGGGGGTCCCGAACTGTGCATCTAGGCCAGATGGTAACAGGAGGCAGGGGACACAATGTTTTACCCAGGTTCGGGCCCTCTTGATGGAGGTAAAACCCTACGTCCTGCTTGATTAATATTGATGATATGAGTAGTACAAGAGTATATCTACCACGAGATCAGAGAGGCTAAACCCTAGAAGCTAGCCTATGGTATGATTGTATGTTGTCCTACGGACTAAAACCCTCCGGTTTATATAGACACCGGAGAGGGTTAGGGTTACACAAGGTCGGTTACAAAGGAGGAGATATCCATATCCGTATTGCCTAGCTTGCCTTCCACGCCAAGTAGAGTCCTATCCGGACACGAGACGAAGTCTTCAATCTTGTATCTTCATAGTCTAACAGTCCGGCCAAAGGATATAGTCCGGCTGTCCGGAGACCCCCTAATCCAGGACTCCCTCAATGGATAAACTTATGAAATTATTTGCTAGTAAGAGTGTTTCTTCTGATCCTAATGATATGCCCTTGTCTACTTTGATTGAGAATAATAATGAATCTATGGATGTGAATTTTGTTGGTGGGAACAATTTTGGTAACAACGTGTATAGGGGAAATTTTAATCCTAGGCCTTATCCTAGTAATCCCTCTAATAATTATGGTAATTCCTACAACAATTCTTATGGAAATTATAATAATATTCCCTCTAATTTTGAATCTAACATTAAAGAATGTATTACTTCGCAAAAGAATTTCAATGCTTTGATTGAAGAAAAATTGCTTAAGATTGATGAGTTGGCTAGGAACGTTGATAGAATTTCTCTTGATGTTGATTCTTTGAAACTTAGATCTATTCCACCTAAGCATGATATCAATGAGTCTCTCAAAGCCATGAGAATTTCCATTGATGGGTGCAAAGAAAGAACTGTTAGGATGTGTGCTAAGAAAGATGCCTTTATAAGAGCGTGTTCTTCTAGTTCCTATGAAAATAAAGATGAAGATCTAAAAGTTATTGATGTGTCCCCTATTAAATCTTTTTTTTTGAAATATGAATCTTTATAATGATGGGAATGAATATGATCCACCTTTACCTAGAAGGCGTTCCAAAAATTCAGAGTTTTTAGATATTGATGCTAAATTTGATAAAAGTGGGATTGAAGAAATTAAAACCCTAGATGTTGCTAAACCCACTATTTTGGATTTCAAGGAATTTAATTATGAAAATTGCTCTTTGATTGATTGTATTTCCTTGTTGCAATCCGTGCTAAATTCTCCTCATGCTTATAGTCAAAGTAAAGCGTTTACTAAACATATCGTTGATACCTTGATGCAATCTTATGAAGAAAAACTTGAGTTGGAAGTTTCTATCCCTAGAAAACTTTATGATGAGTGGGAACCAACTATTAAAATTAAGATTAAAGATCATGAGTTCTATGCTTTATGTTATTTGGGTGCTAGTGTTTCCACGATTCCAAAGACTTTGTGTGATTTGTTAGGTTTCCGTGATTTTGATGATTGCTCTCTAAACTTGCACGTTGTGGATTCCACTATTAAGAAACCTATGGGAAGAATTAATGATGTTCTTATTGTTTCAAATAGGAACTATGAGCCCGTAGATTTTATTGTTCTTGACATAGATTGCAATCCTTGATGTCCTATTATTCTTGGTAGACCTTTCCTTAGAACGATTGGTGCAATTATTGATATGAAGGAAGGAAATATTAGATTCCAATTTCCATTAAGGAAAGGCATGGAACACTTTCCTAGAAAGAAAATTAAATTACCTTATGAATATATTATGAGAGCCACTTAGGATTGCCTACCAAAGATGGCAATACCTAGATCTATCCTTGCTTTTTATGCCTAGCTAGGGGCGTTAAACGATAGCGCTTGTTGGGAGGCAACCCAATTTTATTTTTATTCCTTGCTTTTTGCTACTGTTTAGTAATAAATAATTCACCTAGCCTCTGTTTTGGTTGTGTTATTTGTGTTTAGTTAGTGTTTGTGCCAAGTAGAACCGTTGGGAAGACTTGGGGAAAGTCTTGTTAATCTTGCTGTAAAAAACAGAAACTTTAGCGCTCACGAGAACTGCTGCCATTTTTATTTGGAAAGTTCTATTTAGTTAATTATTTTTTAAGATGATTAATAGATAAATTACTCACGCCCAGAAATTTATTTTAGAATTTTTGGGGTTCCAGATCTTGCGCTAGCTACAGATTACTACAGACTGTTCTGTTTTAGACAGATTCTGTTTTTCGTGTGTTGTTTGCTTATTTTGATGAATCTATGGCTAGTAAAATAGTTTATAAACCATAGAGAAGTTGGAATACAGTAGGTTTAACACCAATATAAATAAAGAATGAGTTCATTACAGTACCTTGAAGTGGTATTTTGTTTTCTTTCGCTAACGGAGCTCACCAGATTTTCTACCTTAAGTTTTGTGTTGTGAAGTTTTCAAGTTTTGGGTAAAGATTTGATGGATTATGGAACAAGGAGTGGCAATAGCCTAAGCTTGGGGATGGCCATGGAACCCCCAAGATAATCTAAGGACACCTAAAAGCCAAAGCTTGGGGATGCCTCGGAAGGCACCCCCTCTTTCGTCTACTTCTATCGGTAACTTTACTTGGAGCAATATTTTTATTCAACACATGATATGTGTTTTGCTTGGAGCGTCTTGTATTATTTGAATCTTTATTTGTTAGTTTACCACAATCATCCTTGCTGTACACACCTTTTGAGAGAGCCATACATGATTTGGAATTTGTTAGAATACTCTATGTGCTTCGCTTATATCATTTAAGTTATATAGTTTTGCTCTAGTACTTCACTTATATTTTTTTAGAGCACGGTGGTGGAATTGTTTTATAGAAACTATTGATCTCTCATGCTTCACTTAGATTATTTTGAGAGTCTTAAATAGCATGGTAATTTTCTTAAATAATCCTAATATGCTTGGTATTCAAGAATAGTAAAAACTGTCTTATGAGTGTGTTGAATGCTACGAGAAGTTTGATGCTTGATAATTGTTTTGAGATATGAAGATGGTGATATTAAAGTTGGTGCTAGTTGAATAGTTGTGAATTTGAGAAATACTTGTGTTAAAGTTCATGATTTCCGTAGCATGCACGTATGGTGAACCGTTATGTGATGAAGTCGGAGCATGATTTATTTTTTGATTGTCTTCCTTATGAGTGGCGGCCGGGGACGAGCGATGGTCTTTTCCTACCAATCTATCCCCCTAGGAGCATGCGTGTAATACTTTGCTTTGATAACTTGTAGATTTTTGCTATAAGTATATGAGTTCTTTATGACTAATGTTGAGTCCATGGATTATACGCACTCTCACCCTTCCACCATTGCTAGCCTCTCTAGTCCCGCGCAACTTTCGCCGGTACCATAAACCCACCATATACCTTCCTCAAAACAGCCACCATACCTACCTATTATGGCATTTCCATAGCCATTCCGAGATATATTGCCATGCAACTTTCCACTGTTCCGTTTATTATGACACACTCCATCATTGTCATATTGCTTAGCATGATCATGTAGTTGACATCGTATTTGTGGCAAAGCCACCATTCATAATTCTTTCATACATGTCACTCTTGATTCATTGCATATCCCGGTACACCGCCGGAGGCATTCATATAGAGTCATATTTTGTTCTAAGTGTCGAGTTGTAATTGTTGATTTGTAAGAAAATAAAAGTGTGATGATCATCATTATTAGAGCATTGTCCCAGTGAGGAAAGGATGATGGAGACTATGATTCCCCCACAAGTCGGGATGAGACTCCGGAGGAAAAAAAGGAAAGAAAAGAGGTCATAAAAAAAGAGAAAAGGCCCAAAGAAAAAAATGAGAGAAAAAGAGAGAAGGGACAATGTTACTATCCTTTTACCACACTTGTGCTTCAAAGTAGCACCATGATCTTCATATTAGAAAGTCTCTCATTTAGTCACTTTCATATACTAGTGGGAATTTTTCATTATAGAACTTGGCTTGTATATTCCAATGATGGGCTTCCTCAAAATGCCCTAGGTCTTCATGAGCAAGCAAGTTGGATGCACACCCATTTAGTTCCTTTTGTTGAGCTTTCATATACTTATAGCTCTAGTGCATCCATTGCATGGCAATCCCTACTCACTCACATTGATATCTATTGATGGGCATCTCCATAGCCCGTTGATACGCCTAGTTGATGTGAGACTATCTTCTCCCTTTTTGTCTTCTCCACAACCACCATTCTATTCCACATATATGTGCTATCACTACAAAAAAAGACACATCCGTGACATTTTGGGTCGAACGAATTTTTTTCTATCATACATATGACACTTCTATGACGATAATTGTGACAAAACCCGGTATCATCATAGATGTGGTGGGCTCCTACTTCTATGACAAAAAATCATGACAAAAAATGGGCTTTTCGTCCTGGGCGGGCCGGAGACGCAGCTATATGACATTCTTTGGGCCGTCCATGACGGAAAAAACCATGGTAGAAGCGAGGGGAAGGAAAATTTCGGGCAGTTCCCGGTTATGGTGGGAGGTCGGGGCCGAGCGATGCGCATTTCTCTCGTACACGTACGCGCGTGTGTGCGAGGCGTTGGCTCTAACTGAACCCGAGCGAGGCGTTGGGCTCTAACTGAACCCGAGCGATTGCACTGCAGGCTACGCGTTACTGAACCCGAGCGATCGATCGATGGCTGTTAACTGAACCCGATCGAGTGATTCCTTCGCTGCTGCTGCTAACTGAAGCCGATCGATGCTGCCTCTGGATGAATAGTGAGCATTGCGGGAGGGTGGATGAACAGTTCCCGGTGTGGGTGGATGAACAGGACCCCGTGGTGTTGCCTCTGGATGAACAGGACCCCGTGGTGTTGCCTCTGGATGAACAGGATCCTGATCGATCGAGCCGGTTGGGGCTGGATGAACAGGACCCCGTGGAGGGCTGGATGAGCAGGACCACCCCGTGGAGGGCAGGATGAACAGTAGATGGTGGAGGGTAGGATGAACAGTAGCCCGTGGAGGGGTGGTTGAATAGGAGCCCATGGAGAGGGCTGGTTGAACAGTAGCCGGTGGAGTAGCGCGCGGTGGAGGCTGGATGAACAGGATCCCTTGGATGAACAATCGCAGGTGGAGGCTGGAGGAGGTCGACGGTGGATGAACAGTAGCTCGTGGAGTGATGTCTACTACACAACCTTCTTCTTGTAGACGTTGTTGGGCCTCCAAGTGCAGAGGTTTGTAGGACAATAGCAAATTTCCCTCAAGTGGATGATCTAAGGTTTATCAATCCGTAGGAGGTGTAGGATGAAGATGGTCTCTCTCAAGCAACCCTGTAACCAAATAACAAAGAGTCTCTTGTGTCCCCAACACACCCAATACAATGGTAAATTGTATAGGTGCACTAGTTCGGCGAAGAGATGGTGATACAAGTGGTATATGGATGGTAGATAAAGGTATTTGTAATCTGAAATTATAAAAACAGCAAGGTAACTAATGATAAAAGTGAGCATAAACGGTATTGCAATGTGTGGAAACAAGGCCTAGGGTTCATACTTTCACTAGTGTAAGTCCTCTGAACAATACTAACATAATTGGATCATAAAACTATCCCTCAACATGCAACAAAGAGTCACTCCAAAGTCACTAATAGCGGAGAACGAACAAAGAGATTATGGTAGGGTACTAAACCACCTCAAAGTTATTCTTTCCGATCAATCCGTTGGGCTATTCCTATAAGTGTCACAAACAGCCCTAGAGTTCGTACTAGAATAACACCTTAAGACACAAATCAACCAAAACCCTAATGTCACCTAGATACTCCAATGTCACCTAAAGTATCCGTGGGTATGATTATACGATATGCGTCACACAATCTCAGATTCATCTATTCAACCAACACAAAGGACCTCAAAGAGTGCCCCAAAGTTCTACCGGAGAATCACGACGAAAACGTGTGCCAACCCCTATGCATAGGTTCCCAATGTCACAAAACCCGCAAGTTGATCACCAAGACATACATCAAGTGAATCACGTGATATCCCATTTTCACCACAGATATCCATGACAAGACATACATCAAGTGTTCTCAAATCTTTAAAGACTCAATCCGATAAGATTACTTCAAAGGGAAACTCAATTCATTACAAGAGAGAAGAGGGGGAGGAGAAACATAGGATCCAACTATAATAGCAAAGCTCGCGATACATCAAGATCGTGCCAAATCAAGAACACGAGAGAGAGAGAGAGATCAAACACATAGCTACTGGTACATACCCTCAGCCCTGAGGGAGAACTACTCCCTCCTCGTCATGGAGAGCACCGGGATGATGAAGATGGCCACCGGAGAGGGATTGCCCCCTCCGGCAGGGCGCCGTAATGGGTCTAGATTGGCTTTTGGTGGCTACGGAGGCTTCTGCCGGCGGAACTCCCGATCTATTGTGCGTTCTAGAAGTTTTAGGTTACGTAGGTATATATGGGTGCAGGGGGTACGTCGGAGGAGCTACGGGGGCCCCATGAGGCAGGGGGCGCGCCCTAGGGGGGCGTGCCCCCACCCTCGTGAGCTCCTCCCGTATCTCCTGGCGTGGACTCCAAGTTCCCTGGGTTGCTTTCCTTCCAAAAATAACTTCTCCAGTTGATTTCGTTCCGTTTTGACTCCGTTTGATATTCCTTTTCCACGAAATACTAAAACAGGCATAAAACATCAAATTTGGGTTGGGCCTCCGGTTAATAGGTTAGTCCCAAAAATAATATAAAAGTGGAAAATAAAGCCCAATATTGCCCAAAACAGTAGATAATATAGCATGGAGCAATCAAAAATTATAGATACGTTGGAGACGTATCATGGAGGCTGGAGGGGGTCGACGGTGGAGATGAACAGTATCCCGTGGAGTCCCATTTTGCGGTACGCCACACCCCTCCTGATGAACAGGACCCCCGTTTCGACCGTAGCGCTCCAACACAAGTCCGTTTCGTCCGTTTTGCAGTACGCCACACCCCTCCCGATCAACAGGACCCCCGTTTCGACCGTAGGAGGTCCGTTTCCTCTGTTTTGCGGTACGCCAGACCCCTCCCGATCAACAGGACCCCGTTCCGAACGTAGGAGGTCTGTTTCCTCCGTTGTGCGGTACGCCAGGCCTCGTTTCCATCGCCTGTTCCGTCCAAGCCCTCCCGATGAACACGACCACGCATTCCGTTTCGACCCAGCCGGTTCGCTCCCACGCGTTCCGTTGCCTCCCCATGAACACGACGCATTTCGTTGCCTCCCCATGAACACGACAACGACGTTGTTTCTCCATTCCGACCCAGCAATGTACACGAGCCCTGACCGTACGTATGCGCGAGTAGGCGTTCGAGACCCTGCCCGTATGTACACATACGTGGCTGTATTTTCTTTCTTGCACCCTGGCCGCTGTACGTACGTGTACATGCTACGTGCGCACCTCTACTACGACACATGCGCGCCTCTACATCGACCTGTATGTACGTACACGTTCGTGACCAGAATGACAACGCTACGTACGCTTCGACCAGGTGGGTCCCGACTGTCAGGCACTTCCTTGCCTGCGAAGATGTAGCTGGTGGGTCCCAACAGTCAGGGGGCGAATCGTTTTTTTGCCCGGACGCATTTCCTTGCATGCGAAGATGTAGCTGGTGGGTCCCAGCAGTCAGGGGGGAACGTTTTTTTGCGAAATACAGTGGCCCGTCCGGTGGGTCCCATCTGTCAGGTGGAGGAATCATTATTTTCCGCGTAATAAGGAGGCACTTCCTTGCTGCGGCCGTGGACCCAGCTGTCAGCCTCTCCACATACAGTCCACGTCCGATGGAAGTTGTTCCTTGACCACGTTGACCATGCCGCGCCGAGAGCACCAGGGCGGTGGACGACGGCGAGGCCTAGGAAGGGGGCGACACGGAGGCAGGGAAGACTCGGCAGTTGTTTCCCACGCGGAGGGGAGTACGACTGTACGAGAGTTTACTAGTTCGTCTGCTGTCGCGGAGAATAACAGCAGGTGTGGGTGAGTAGAGGGATGGCTAGGCCAGCGATGGGAGTACGGTCGGGCGGTGAGGCCTGCGCGGCAGCACAGCCAGCCGCGAGGAGGAGGGAGCAGGCAATCCCGCCGGCGCTTGTTTGAGCGGCTGGAGCAGGAAGAGCAGAGATTGAAGAACCACGACGGCCGTTGTATGGACATCCAACAGTCAGTGCTTGTGTGTCAACCTTTTTTTAGGAAAGCCTCAAATCTGTGGAAAACAGCATACAACCCATCTGCCATTATTTCTAATAATTTACAGCCCATTTGTTAATTCTTAAGGTTTTTTTGGAGCCCGTATTCTTTTTGTTAGCATTACAGCCCATATTGTGGCAACGGTTAAAAAATTATACGAAATTTTGCATATTTCGGTGCGGTCCGAACTGTTTTTAATCCCGAAATTTCGACTCACATTCAAACTGATTTTAAAAATAAATGTATATCAATATAAAATCCAACAAATTCTCCACACATAAAAATTAATGTAATTTAAAATCTTGAAATGAAAAAAAAAGATATTTGAAACTAATTGCCGGTTTGATGTGTTTTAAAAATGTACAGCCCAGTTCTCATTACTGATGGGCCATTTTCTTGGCCAGCCGAATGAAAGCTCTCCTCATCTTGAAAGATTTGCAGCCCAACAAGCCTGACAAAGCGACTTACTTAGCAAATCACAAAAAAACTGTGTTGTAGCCGTGGACCCAGCTGTCAGCCTCTCCACGTACAGTACTCTTCCGATGGAAGTCATTCCTTGACCACGTTGACCACGCCGCGCGGAGAGCACCACGGCGATGGACGATGACGAGGCCTAGGAAGGGGACGACGCGGCAGTGGAAGCCCGCGCGGAGAGGACTACGAGGGTTCACTGGTTCGGCTGCGGTGTGAGGTGCTACGTCTTGAGCTTGCGTTGGTTTTCCCCGAAGAGGAAGGGATGATGCAGCAGAGTAGCGTAAGTATTTCCCTCAGTTTTTGAGAACCAAGGTATCAATCCAGTAGGAGCCCACGCTCAAGTCCCTCGTACCTGCACAAAGCGATAGCTACTCGCAACCAACGCGATTAGGGGTTGTCAAGCCCTTCACGGTCACTTACGAGAGTGAGATCTGATATATAGAATATTTTTGGTATTTTTGATATGAAGGTGCAAAGTAAAAAGTAAAAGCAAAGTAAAAAAGCAAAACAATATAAAAGTGATGGAGATTGATATGATGAGAATAGACCCGGGGGCCATAGGTTTCACTAGTGCCTTCTCTCAAGAGCATAAGTATTCTACGGTGGGTGAACAAATTACTGTTGAGAAATTGATAGAATTGAGCATAATTATGAGAATATCTAGGCATGATCATGTATATAGGCATCACATCCGTGACAAGTAGATCGAAACGATTCTGCATCTACTACTCTTACTCCACTCATCGACCGCTATCCAGCATGCATCTAGAGTATTAAGTTAAAAACAGAGTAACACCTTAAGCAAGATGACATGATGTAGAGAGATAAATTCATGCAATATGAAATAAACCCCATCTTGTTATCCTCGATGGCAACGATACAATACGTGCCTTGCTGCCCCTTCTGTCACTGGGTAAGGACACCGCAAGATCGAACCCAAAGCTAAGCACTTCTCCCATGGCAAGAACTACCAATCTAGTTGGCCAAACCAAACGGATAATTCAAAGAGACTTGCAAAGATAACCAATCATACATAAAAGAATTCGGAGAAGATTCAAATATTATTCATAGATAGACTTGATCATAAACCCACAATTCACCGGTCTTAACAAACACACCGCAAAAAGAAGATTACATCGAATAGATCTCCACAAGAGAGGGGGAGAACTTTGTATTGAGATTCAAAGAGAGAGAAGAAGCCATCTAGCTACTAACTATGGACCCGAAGGTCTGAGGTAAACTACTCACACTTCATCGGAGGGGCTAGGATGATGTAGAAGCCCTCTGTGATGACGGCCCTCTTCCGGCGAAGCTCCGGAACAAACCCCAAGATGGGATCTCGTGGATACAGAAAGTTGCGGCGGTGGAATCAGGTTTTTTGGCTCCTGTTCTGATCGTTTGGGGGTACGTGTGTATATAGGAGGAAGGAGTACGTCGGTGGAGCACCGAGGGGCCCATGAGGCATGGGGCGCTCCCTAGGGGGGGCACCCCCCACCCTCGTGACCACCTCTTTGATCCCTTGTAGTAGGGTCCAAGTCTCCTGGATCACGTTTGGTGAGAAAATCACGTTTCCGAAGATTTTATTCCGTTTGGACTCCGTTTGATATTTTGTTTATCCGAAACACTGAAATAGGCAAAAAAACAGCAATTCTGGGCTGGGCCTCCGGTTAATAGGTTAGTCCCAAAAATAATATAAAAGTGGAAAATAAAGCCCAATATAGTCCAAAACAGTAGATAATATAGCATGGAGCAATCAAAAATTATAGATACGTTGGAGACGTATCAGGCATCCCCAAGCTTAATTCCTGCTCATCCTCGAGTAGGTAAATGATAAAAAGAGAATTTTTGATGCGGAGTGCTACTTGGCATAATTTCAGTGCAAATCTTCTTAATTGTGGTATGAATATTCAGATTAGAAAGATTCAAGACAAAGGTTTATATTGACATAAGAAATAATAATACTTCAAGCATACTAACAAAGCAATTATGTCTTCTCAAAATAACATGGCCAAAGAAAGTTATCCCTACAAAATCATATAGTCTGGCTATGCTCCATCTTCCCCACACAAAGTATTTAAATCATGCAAAACCCCGATGACAAGCCAAGCAATTATTTCATACTCTAACTTTTTCAAAACTTTTTCAATCTTCACGCAATACATGAGCGTGAGCCATGGATATAGCACTATAGGTGGAATAGAATGGTGGTTGTGGAGAAGAAAGAAAGGAGAAGATAGTCTCACATCAACTAGGCGTATCAACGGGCTATGGAGATGCCCATCAATAGATATCAATGTGAGTGAGTAGGGATTGCCATGCAATGGATGCACTAGAGTTATAAATGTATGAAAGCTTAACAAAGGAAACTAGTGGGTGTGCATCCAACTTGCTTGCTCACAAAGACCTAGTGCAATTTGAGGAAGCCCATCATTGGAGTATACAAGCCAAGTTCTATAACATAAAATTCCCACTAGTATATGAAAGTGACAACATATGAGACTCTCTATATGAAGAACATGGTGCTACTTTGAAGCACAATATATGAGACTTGCTATATCATGGTGCTACTTTGAAGCACAAGTGTGGAAAAAAGGAGAGTAGCATTGTCCCTTTTTTATTTATTTATATTTTTTTGGGCCTTCTTTTTTTTTATTTGGCCTTTCTCTTTTTTTGGGACAATGCTCTATTGAATGATGATCATCACACTTCTATTTATTTACAACTCAATGATTACAACTCGATACTAAAACAAAGTATGACTCTATATGAATGCCTCCGGCGGTGTAGCGGGATATGCAATGAATCAAGAGTGATAAGTATGAAAGAATTATGAACGGTGGCTTTGCCACAAATACTATGTCAACTACATGATCATGCTAAGCAATATGACAATGATGGATGTGTCATGATGAACTAGATGGTGGAAAGTTGCATGGCAATATATCTCGGAATGGCTATGGAAATGCCATAATAGGTAGGTATGGTGGCTGTTTTGAGGAAGGTATATGGTAGGTGTATGATACCGACGAAAGTTGCGCGGTATGAGAGAGGCTAGCAAAGGTGGAAGGGTGAGAGTGCGTATAATCCATGGACTCAACATTAGTCATAAAGAACTCATATACATATTGCAAAAATTTAGAAGTTATCAAAGCAAAGTATTATGTGCATGCTCCTAGGGGGGGGTAGATTGGTAGGAAAAGACCATCGCTCGTCCCCGACCGCCAATCACAAGGAAGACAAT
The DNA here is from genome assembly GCF_056163025.1 of Triticum urartu. Classification (NCBI taxonomy): domain Eukaryota; kingdom Viridiplantae; phylum Streptophyta; class Magnoliopsida; order Poales; family Poaceae; genus Triticum; species Triticum urartu. The sequence continues at coordinate 678,420,699 of NC_141874.1, read as the reverse complement.
CAATAAATAAATCATGCTCCGACTTCATCACATAACGGTTCACCATACGTGCATGCTACGAGAATCACAAACTTCAACACAAGTATTCTTTAAATTCACAACTACTCAACTAGCATGACTTTAATATTATCACCCCCATATCTCAAAACAATTATCATGCTTCAATCTATTCTTAGTATTCAACACACTCAAAAGAAAATTTCACAAATCTTGAATACCAAGCATATTATTATTAGGAAAATTACCATGCTATTAAGAGACTCTCAAAATAATTTAAGTGAAGCATGAGAGATCAATAGTTTCTTTAAAACGAATCCACCACCGTGCTCTAAAAGATCTAAGTGAAGCACATAGAGCAAAATTATGTAGCTCAAAAGATATAAGTGAAGCACATAGAGCAAAATTATCTAGCTCAAAGGATATAAGTGAAGCACATAGAGCAAAATTATCTAGCTCAAAGGATATAAGTGAAGCACATAGAGTATTCTATCAAATTTTAATTCATGTATGGCTCTCTCAAAAGGTGTATACAGCAAGGATGATTGTGGAATACTAACAAACAAATACACAAATAATACAAGACTCTCCAAGCAAAACACAAATCATGTTGGTGAATAAAAATATAGCTCCAAGTAAATTACCGATGGAAGTGGACGAAAAGAGGGGATGCCTTCCGGGGCATCCCCAAGCTTTGACTTTATGGTGTCCTTGGATTATCTTGGGGGTGCCATGGGCATACCCAAGCTTAGGCTCTTTCCACTCCTTGTTCCATGATCCATCAAAAGAATTCACCCAAAACTTGAAAACTTCACAACACAAAACTCAAAATAGAAAACTCGTGAGCTCCGTTAGCGAAAGAAAACAAAAGACCACTTCAAGGTACTGTAATGAACTCATTCTTTATTTATATTGGTGTTAAACCTACTGTATTCCAACTTCTCTATGGATTATAAACTATTTTACTAGCCATAGATTCATCAAAATAAGCAAACAACACACGAAAAACAGAATCTGTCAAAAACAGAACAGTCTGTAGTAATCTGTAGCTAGCGCAAGATCTGGAACCCCAAAAATTCTAAAATAAATTTCTGGACGTGAGGAATTTATCTATTAATCATATGAAAAAGGAATTAACTAAATAGCACGCTTCAAATAAAAATGACAGCAGTTCTCGTGAGCGCTAAAGTTTCTGTTTTTTACAGCAAGTTCAACAAGACTTTCCCCAAGTCTTCCCAACGGTTCTACTTGGCACAAAAACTAATTAAACACAAAAAACACAACCAAAACAGAGACTAAATAATTTATTTATTACTAAACAGGAGCAAAAATCAAGGAATAAAAATAAAATTGGGTTGCCTCCCAACAAGCGCTATCGTTTAACGCCCCTAGCTAGGCATAACGAGCAAGAATAGATCTAGGTATTGCCATCTTTGGTAGGCAATTCTTCAATTAGGCATCTACCATCTTTAGGAATTTCTTTATTTTTATTAATTATCAAACTTTTAGTCACAAGATCGAAAAATTCATTTGTAATAAATGGTTCTTTAATGATAGCAAAAAGATTGGGATGAATACTTATAGATTTAAGATCAGCAGTTTCCTTACTAGATGATTCACCCTTATTTTTAGGAACATACATGAGCTTGGCAATTTTAGTAGGAGGACTAGGAGTATTCTTTACGGAAGAAAAAGTGGTTACCAAATTTGTAATGATACCCTCAAGTTTATCAATTCTAGTAGAATCGAAGTTCATCTTCTCATTCACTATGGGTTCCTTTTCCTTAATATTTTTGAAAGTCATTCCTACCTTAGATCCATATTGAGTGATTTGATTGTGGATCTTTTTATCTATATTTTCAATTGATTCAATAGTAGCAACTTTATTTTCAATAATTTCAAGTCTTTGCATAACATGCTCCAAAGTTAACATGGTTCCATTAACCAACAAAGGTGGTGAGCCAGATAAATCTATCATAGCATTATAAGAATCAAAAGTATGGCTACCCAAGAAGTTCCCTCCAGTAATGGTATCGGGGATATATCTATACCAAGGATTAACACCTACATAAAAATTGCGAAGAAGAACTAAGGTAGATTGTTTCCTGGTAGATCTATTTTGAGCATTGCAAATTCTATACCAAGCATCTTTTAGATTTTCTCCCTCCCTTTGTTTAAAATTTAGAACTTCACTCTCGGGAGACAACGGAGAAGATATGAGACTAGCCATGACGACAAGCAAACAAAGAGGCGAACAGAGAGGGAGGATAGAGAGAGAGGGCGAATAAAACGGCAAGGGTGAATTGGGGGAGAGGAAAACGAGAGGCAAATGGCAAATAATGTAATGCGAGAGATAGGTATTGTGATGGGTACTTGGTATATTGACTTGTTGCGTAGACTCCCCAGCAATGGCGCCAGAAATCCTTCTTGCTACGTCTTGAGCTTGTGTTGGTTTTCCCCGAAGAGGAAGGGATGATGCAGGAGAGTAGCGTAAGTATTTCCCTCAGTTTTTGAGAACCAAGGTATCAATCCAGTAGGAGCCCACGCTCAAGTCCCTCGTACCTGCACAAAGCGATAGCTACTCGCAACCAACGCGATTAGGGGTTGTCAATCCCTTCACGGTCACTTACGAGAGTGAGATCTGATAGATAGAATATTTTTGGTATTTTTGATATAAAGATGCAAAGTAAAAAGTAAAAGCAAAGTAAAAAGCAAAACAATATAAAAGTGATGGAGATTGATATGATGAGAATAGACCCGGGGGCCATAGGTTTCACTAGTGGCTTCTCTCAAGAGCATAAGTATTCTACGGTGGGTGAACAAATTACTGTTGAGCAATTGATAGAATTGAGCATAATTATGAGAATATCTAGGCATGATGATGTATATAGGCATCACGTCCGTGACAAGTAGATCGAAACGATTCTGCATGAACTACTATTACTCCACTCATCGATCGCTATCCAGCATGCATCTAGAGTATTAAGTTAAAAACAGAGTAACGCCTTAAGCAAGATGACATGATGTAGAGAGATAAATTCATGCAATATGAAATAAACCCCATCTTGTTATCCTCGATGGCAACGATACAATATGTGCCTTGCTGCCCCTTCTGTCACTGGGTAAGGACACCGCAAGATCGAACCCAAAGCTAAGCACTTCTCCCATGGCAAGAACTACCAATCTAGTTGGCCAAACCAAACGGATAATTCGAATAGACTTGCAAATATAACCAATCATACATAAAAGAATTCAGAGAAGATTCAAATATTATTCATAGATAGACTTGATCATAAACCCACAATTCACCGGTCTTAACAAACACACCGCAAAAAGAAGATTACATCAAATAGATCTCCACAAGAGAGGGGGAGAACTTTGTATTGAGATTCAAAGAGAGAGAAGAAGCCATCTAGCTACTAACTATGGAGCCGAAGGTCTGAGGTAAACTACTCACACTTCATCAGAGGGGCTAGGATGATGTAGAAGCCCTCCGTGATGACGGCCCTCTTCCGGCGGAGCTCCGGAACAGGCCCCAAGATGGGATCTCGTGGATACATAAAGTTGCGGCGGTGGAATTAGGTTTTTGGCTCCTGTTCTGATTGTTTGGGGGTACGTGTGTATATATAGGAGGAAGGAGTACGTCGGGGGAGCACCGAGGGGCCCACGAGGCAGGGGGCGCCCCCCACCCTCGTGACCACTTCTTTGATCCCTTGCAGTAGGGTCCAAGTCTCCTGGATCACGTTCGGTGAGAAAATCACGTTTCCGAAGATTTTATTCCGTTTGGACTCCGTTTGAAATTCTGTTTATCTGAAACACTAAAATAGGCAAAAAAACAGCAATTCTGGGCTGGGCCTCCGGTTAATAGGTTAGTCCCAAAAATAATATAAAAGTGGAAAATAAAGCCCAATATAGTCCAAAACAGTATATAATATAGCATGGAGCAATCAAAAATTATAGATACGTTGGAGATGTATCATGAGGCTGTCGTCGCCGCAGGGCCTGGCCAGCAGTGGGAATAGTAGGGGGCGGTGAGGCCTCTGTGGCAGCACAGCCGGGCACGGGAGGCAGGAGCATGTGGCACGACAGGCGCTGCTTTGGGCGGCTGGAGCAAAAAGACCAGAGGTTGAAGAAGCACTACGGCCGTTGGATGGACATCGTACGGTCACTGGAGCTAGAATCGTTCATATTGACTAAGTTGACAAAGCCCTTCGTCCCCGTCAACTTAGTAGGCCCACAAGTCAGCCTCCCAGCAAGGTGGGTCCCAGCTAGGCGGGGGAGTATTCATTTTTTGTGCGTAATAAGGAGGCACTTCCGGTGGGTCCGAGCTGACAGCGGGGGGAACATTTTTTTCACGAAATACGGTGGCCCGTCCGATGGGTCCCAGCAGTCAGGGGGAAACGGTTTTTTTCGCAAAATACTGGTGGCCCGTCCGGTGGGTCCCTGCTGTCAGGTGGAGGAATCATTATTTTCCGCGTAATAAGGAGGCACTTCCTTGCTGCCGCCGTGGACCCAGCTGTCAGCCTCTCCACGTACAGTCCATGTCCGATGGAAGTCGTTCCTTCCACGTTGACCGTGCCGCGCTGAGAGCACCAGGGCGGTGGACGACAGTGAGGCCTAGGAAGGGGACGATGCGGAGCCGGTGAAGACGCGACAGTGGATGCCCACGCGGAGAGGAGTATGAGGGTTCACTCGTTCGGCTGCGGTGTGAGGTTGCCGTCGCTGCAGGGCCTGGCCAGTGATGGGAATAGTAGGGGGCAGTGAGGCCTCCACGGCAGCACAGCCGGCCACGGGAGGCAGGAGCAGGCGGCACGACCGGCGCTGCTTTGGGCGGCTGGAGCAAGAAGACCAGAGGTTGAAGAAGCACTACGGCCGTTGGATGGGCATCGTACGGTCACTACAACTAGAATCGTTTATATTGACTAAGTTGACAAAGCCCTTGGTACGTCAACTTAGTAGGCCCACAGGTCAGCTTCCGAAACGGTGCGCCCCAGATGTCAGGGGGAGGAATCATTTTTTGGGCGGGTGAAGCTAGAATATCCGAGATTGAAGAAGAAGCACGACATCCATTGGATGGACATCCAACAGCCACTGCTGCTAGAACCTTGTGTTGACTATAAGTTGACAAAGCCTTGCATACGCGTCAACTCTGTTTTTTAGGGGACCCGTCAACTTAGTAAGGCCAGAAGTGTGTGGCAGAGAACTTATAGCCCATTTGAGATTTGTAAGAATGTGTAGCCCATTTTTGAATTCTAATGGAATTTACTACAGCCCATTTATAGTTTGTTAAAAGTACAGCCCATTTCAACCAACCGTTCAAAACAGAATTCAATAAAATTTCCCACATTTTGATGGGATCCGAAATATTTTTATCTCGAAATTTCTAGTCAGATTAAATACAATTTCAATATAAATTTATATTACGTAAAAATCCAACGAACCATTGCGCTCGCAACAATTAATGAAATTAAAATTTTCAATATCCAAAAACAATAGTTTATAAAGTAATCACGTGTTTGGTGCATTTTTTATAGTTACTGCCCAGTTTTTATAATTACATCCCATTTATTATTTCTTAAAGCTCATTTTCTTGTTAAGCCTAATGCATCCCTCCTAGGAAAGATGTGCAGCCCAGCGGGGCGGAGAATAACAACTTGACCTTGCCTGGGTATTCCTAAAAAAAGTATAGCTGGGCTAGCCATTTTCAGCTTGAAAAAATTAATATCTGGGCTGGATATCTGGCCTGGGCTAGACGGGCCACAGCCTGCCCAGTTAATACCTGCAGTGATGTTTTCGTTGTTGTTCAGAGGAGAAAAATTAATATCTAGGCTAAACATCAAAAAACTCTGCAGTGCTCACACCTCAAAAACACAAATACTGCTCGAGCTGCTTGGTCCCAGTTGTCGGCCGCTTCTTGTGCAATTCTCTCATTTATTGACTAGTACTACATAGGTTTACAATGGTGTGGGACCGTGATGTCAGGAAACCAGGGGGAAGAAAAATAAATAACTCCAGCGAGCGCTTCCACCTCTGCCTCGTTGTCTCCCGTGGAAACCCCTTTCCTCCCTTTTTTTGCTCGGGCAAGGACCAATGCATGCAGCACGTCCATGCGGTTATTAGGCAAGAAATAAAAGCGCTTTGCATGCTATGAATTACGATGGCCTGCATGGGTAGCTAATAGGGCATCCTCTTAACTGATGTGATTAAATGTTGTGTTTAGAAGAGACAAATATTCTTCTTTTCCACCAATCTTCTTGCACCTAGGTCGTGATGCACCTTCTAATACGACTTATTCACCTAGACGGAGGGAGTATAGTTTTATACATATATATAATAAGGAGGCACTTGCGTACGTGAGGCTATGGACCTGGTGGGTCCCCATTGTCATCCTCTCCAAGTAAAGTCATCTCCTCGCCCGTGCGCGCTTTCCGCCCGAAACAGTCAGCGTCGCCCGCCCCGCTTCCCGGTGCAGGCGATTGCTCCGCCTTCAAATGACACAAGTGTCGTCTGTCCGTCCATCTGCCTCCCACATTAATGATACGCGGTTGCCGAGGCGGCTACTCCGGCGCCACACGTCCGTCCCTCCGCCCGCCCACCATTGCTATATAAACTGATGCGCCGGCCATAGCCGCAGTCATCCGCATCCGTTCCCTTTCTCCTGTCCACACCACTACTACCCACCATGGCTTCCTCGTGCTCCAGCGCTCTTTGGGACCGGCGGACGACGGACCACAAGGAGATGGCAGCCATTGCTGCCGACTCGCTGGCCGGCAGGCAGCCGGAGGACGACGACGTCCCAATGGAGAACATGGTAGTCGACAATCCGGCGATAACCCCCTCCTCCGCGCCATCCGCGCTGGTGCATTGCACCATGACCATCGGCGAGGCCCGTGCCCAATATATGGACAGTGTGAGGCAGATGCGTCAGGAGTAGTTCCGGGAGGCACAGGCCGACGCCGCCTACAACCACCATCTCCTCCAGGAGCATCTGCAGGCGGAGGAGCAGATCGCCGCGGAGCGGGCGGAGCAAGAGGCGCTGCTTGACTCGTACCGCTCCGCCCGCAAGGGCCGCCTCGAACGCTGGCGGGAGCGCATGCGGGTGGCGGAGGCTGCGGCCGCCTACAAAGAGGCTAGCAAAGAGGGCGATGAAGCGGGCGAGGCGCTGTTTGGCGAGACCGAGGACGAGGCAGAGGACAATGCCGGCTTCGACGAGTCCCCGCTCCGCTGGCGTCGACGAGGCCCTGCTCCGCCGAGGCCCCGCGGCGCCAACAATGAGGCAGAGGACACCGCCGGCTCCGCCGAGGCCCCGCCCCGCCAACAACGAGGCAGAGGACATCGCCGGCTCAGCCGAGGCCCCACCCTGCCGGCAACGCAGGGGAGGATTTCCACCGCTCCGCTGAGGCGGCGCCCGCCGGCAACGAGACAGAGGACAACACGGGCTCCGCCGAGGCCCCGCCCCGCTGCCAACAAGGCCGCGCCACACAGAAAACGAGGAAGAGTAGAACACGATAGGTCGCCGCCGCTCGGGTCCAAGTAAGGCCACCGCTGCTACCCTCCTGTTGAAGCCAAGCTAGGCGGGTTGACCATTGACGGTCGGTTAGCTTCTTGGCGGCGACGTGGAGTCGGGGAGTTCTGCTGGAGAATAACGCTGCTTCTACTTAACTGCTGGTGCAGTTGGCTGACTGACACGTGGGCCCAACAGGCCACATGTCAGTTACGCAACTGCACCTGCAGTTAAGTCACTGAAGCTTCTGTTCGGCTCAGCGGGACACAGGTGGGTAGCTTCGGTTAATTAATTATACCTCTAGCGCACCCCTTTTTATATGAAATGTAATGAAATCTGGCATGTTTATATGAAATCCGACCGTGTATGAATGAATTTATTTCGATTAGTTCGAATTCTTGTATCACTGGCATTGGATGAACATGCAAAACAATATGTACTAGCATTATTCCCAGGGTGATCACCTCGTTTGCAGCAGTTTCACATGTACTCCCTCCGGTCCTTTCTAGTCTGCATAAAAGTTTTGTCTGCAGTCAAAGTATCTCTACTTTGACCAATCTTATACAAAAAAGTATGCACTTTCACAATGTGCGAAGTAAAAAGGAACAGAAGGAGTACAAAGAGTTTGAGCAGGTTTTTAGCGTTTCTGTACATTGCAATCAAACACACAGGCCTAGAAAATCATAGAGAACATTCAAAACAATTGATGATTATGCATCTCAGCGACTCACATGTCAGAGGCAATATTTACTTCACAACTAAAGAATAAAAAAATTGATCGACGCTGCTGACAGCAAGGGCGTCCCATTCGAAAATATCAAACGCATGTCTTGCTAAAATCAATGAGCAAAATTTGACAAGGTTGTCCCATTCCAAAATATCAAATGCCTACGATAGTGGAATGGGCAGGGTTTGCCATCAGTTCGGACATTGACATGGCACCTCGTGCTAAATAAATCAGCTGTTCTTTTTGTGCAGTTCCACCAAAATCAACCAAATTCGCGCGTAGCTTGTATGGTTTCGCCCTTATATGTTGCAACGCCTTGAACTTATCGGCACCTCCTTTCTTGTGGTGGAAATGAATGATTCGATGTATTCATGAACATTTTGTGCAGTTCCCATTGAAATCAAGCTGAGCACCCCTATTTGCACAACTACAAAAAAGTGATTAGTATAGAGCAAACTGTACTATGAATTGACAGTTTCAACAGGCACATACATGGTCCATGTAGAGCACACTTTTAGAAAAATGGAACTCACCAGAACGAATCCTAGAACAACATTGTACTCACACATCACAGCAAAAAAATGGAGACTTTGTCAGTCCTTCTGAGCTGAAGTTAGTTTGGTCTTGTGGGGAGTAATGTAACCATCCTTCAACTGCTCCTTCTGATGATAAGATAGACAGGGCTTCTTCATCCTGGCATAATAGGAACTAGTCACTTCACGTACTACATATTCTTCTTCAGAGGAAGATGATCTTGTTGTGCAAAGACAAGAGGACTACTAAATGCTAGCATCACTGTTTGCTCGAAAAAAAGGAAAGGAAATATTTAAAACAACATAGATGAAGCACTTCTCAAGGACAACACCACTTTTTCATGACAGCACCGGGAGTTGATTTTTGTTTTTCTTCCCCTTGTTCTTCCCCTTCATCACTTGGTTCAATAACAAAAAAGCTTCGCCTTCAATGTAAGATTTGGCATGTCAATTAGGGAGCACAAGTATAGTACTAAACTTAATTTTCTTATGAAAGTGGCAAAATACAGGCCAACAGTTGTGAAATATCCTTATCTTACCTCAATGGGATATTACGATGGACATACAGATTGAAAGTCTTGTCTCGATTTGTGCAGTTCACTAAAATCAAGCAACATTATCGTACAAGTAGCACAACATATGAATGCACACTGCAGAATCATGTTAAAGAAGGCTAGTACTGACCTCTCATGATGCAGAATTCAAACAACTCACAAGAAGAAGATCTGAACCAAATTCGCCTTAACGGATAGGAAGTAAGGTCTCCTCTTGTGCAGTTCCACTAAGATCAAGCAATCAAGCAACATTGTCGGTGTGACATTTTGGTTGAACTGCACAAAACACTCTTAAAACAAAAGTGTTTTGTGCAGTGCAACAAAAGGCACAATGGCAACGAGGTGAAGCAGATAACCCTGTTTACACAGAGGTGCAAAGGAAACAATTAGTGGTCAATAACGATGGATGACACAGAAGCCAACAAAAAGAAGCATCTACCTTATCTAAATGGGAAAGAAAGCAAGACAGTAGCATTTCTCAAACAGTGGCATTGATTAATATTAACATAGAGATTATATTAACAATAAAATTCGTTAAACATGTAATTTGCTTTTAACTGTGGCATTGCATCAATTTTCCAGCGGCATTATTAGAGGGTGTTTGTTTATAGGGACATTTTGGTGTAGGGACTAGAAAACTCTGTGTCAGTCCCATCTAAACCAAAGAGGAGGGACTTTTAGGGACTAAAAGTGGGCATTTGGGACTAAAGAAAGAAGACCCCGAGGGAGTCTTTTTGGGACTTTTTCCAACAGTTTCCCCTGCCACGCATCGCACCTTGTCTCTATTACTTCATTACTAGGGGTAACATGGTCTTTTAGCATGTCATTTAATAACCTCTAGTCCATGTTTAGTCCCTGGAACCCAGCAGGTAGGGACTAGGGAGTTTTTAACCAAACAGGGCCTTAGATTAACAATAGCTAATGAGTTGCACGGGACAGTGGACGCACCAGCACCATGTGCATCTACCGATGTATTGTGGTCATGCACAGTATGTTGCAACAAAGAACAAGCAACCAAGGAGCATATTTGTGTTGGTCCTAGTTTTGTTATCTTTAGACGCCTTTCCCTATGTGAGCGCAGCAAATCTAGTCCTGCTCAAACTCTATGGCCTTGTCCCTTCCTTTCCTTTTTGAACTAGTACTTTTGCCCCTTCCTTTCCTCTTTGAACCACGTCCTAGATTTATGCGATACAACTTTCCCCACTACTTCCCCCATTCCTTTCCTCTTTGAACCACGTCCTAGATTAATGCTATACAACTTTCCCCCTTCATTTCCTCTTTGAACCACGTCCTAGATTCATGCTATATACCACTTTTCCCACTACTTTCCCCCACTCCTTTCCTCTTTGAACCACGTCCTAGATTCATGGTATACATGCAGCTAGAGCAATGCATGTGGAGTAAGTAAATTATACCTTAAGGTTCTTGGGGCGTGGTTCGGTGGGTGACGGGACGGCGGCGAAGAAGAAGGGGTCAGAGGCCCTCCCGCGCCGCCGCTGGGTGGAAAGTGAACAGTTGCGCCGGTAGTCCCTCGCCGACGGCGACAGCGTTAAGCCTCCTTCCCTTCCCGATGGACGGATCCTGTCGGCTATTTGAGCAGCAGTGAGGGGAGAGAGAGGCCAACGAAGTCTTGTTTAGATCTGGAGAGGGCGAGAGAGTGTGAAGAGAGCAACTACAAGCGCTGAGGCTCCAGTGGGAGAGGGCGAAAGAGTGAGCGAACAGGCTAACCAGCTACACAACCCTCCCATTATGTTCAACAAGAGGGAAATAACCTTTTATACATTCCTGCATTCGTGTGACAAGCATGCCATGTTTTTTTGTGTGTGTGGGAGTCATTGGGATTTCAATCATAATCGTGTCATGTGGCTTTGGTGGTAAGACTATCCACAGTGGTGTAGAAATAATGCAGCCTTAGTCACCTTACCTCTCTCCACGTAGTACATTGGGTCCCACCAGTCAGAGGGTGAAACAAACAAATTAATAAGAAAAAATAAAAGCGCCAGCGGTGTATCTTACCTCACACATCTCGCTACTGCTCGGGAACACTGTCCAATTGATCCCTCTGTTCGCTCACGTACTATTTTAAGTGAATCCTTATTATAACATGCACACAAATTTTGGCCACTTGTATTCGACTTAAGTCAGTGTGCCACCGTATCTCATATACTTACTACTCCCTCCGTCTAGGTGTAATAAATCACGTTAGAAGGTGCAACGGGACCAAGGTGCGTGTGTGTGTGTGTGTTTAACACCATGTGTGTGTTAGAGAGAGCGGCAGATCGACCTACTCCTACAGAGAGATGTTGTGTAGTGTATGATTTTAGCCGCGAGAGTCGGTGCATCCTCTCGTTTCCGGGTGTGTCCGGTAGGGACATGCGGACAGCTGCCATGCCCGCTCCTGACCAGCCTGGCCCACCCAAAGCCCCTCCATCGCCCGCGCGCGCTTCCCGCCTGAAACGGTCAGCGCCGCTCCAAAGAATCGGTGCCGCATTCATGCCCGGGCAGAGCGGACGCGACCTCTCACTAGCGCAAGAGTGATGGTTGCTTCGTCCGTCCAACTTACTGTTGGGTCTATGTGATTTGACGGCTCATTGGTCTTTATTACTGAGGTAGTAGGACTGCTGGATGTCCCACGCTTTCGGCGAAAGGAGGTATACTACTACTACTAGATTACAATTTTCTCCATTCTTACAGCGGAGGCATGCAAGAGCAGTGAAAACACGCAGGCTCAGTGATTACATGGCCCACCTCACACTACTATCACCGTGCGACACCTAACTCTTTACATGGTACTCCCTCTGTTCCTAAATATTACTAGATGAGTCCCCGCGCGTTGGCGCGGAACAGCGGTATATCTCTCTGCACAAAATTATCGATTTCATCGAACAAAAAAAACTCTATAACCGCATGACAAATGTGGTAGCCAAACTAAATAAACTCCCATCATCATTTAGATCATCCCACGTAAGGAAAAAAGATCAGCCAACTCCTGAACTCCTACTGCATAATGGGATTATATTTTTCTTTTTGACATGTTAATGGGACTTAAAAGCTCACTTACATGCATGCTACCGGTGCATGCTTGCATGCAGACATGTTGATGTGATTTAAAACCCACTCACATGCATGTGGCACGGTATTTCTGCATGCTTGCATGTGGCTTAGTGCGGAGCCTCTCAACGTCAAGATCAGACGGCTATTATGGACTGATTTACTTCATCTAACGGCTACATCAATTTTGATGACATGGCTCAAGGAGAGGATAGAGAATTCCTAGTAGTGGGGGCTAGCTATTACTAGTAGATATAAGTCTTTGTAGAGATTCCACTACATACGGAACAAAATGAATGAATCTACACTTAAAATGCATCTATATACATCTGCATGTGGTTCATGGTGAAATCTCTACAAAGACTTATATTTAGGAACGGAGGAAGTACTAGTATAGTACGTACTGTAATTTATCAGCGAGATAAATTTGTACAATGCTATGAAGCTTCCAGCTTCTGTTACATGTATCTTGCGTCCAAGGTTGCCCGTTGCAACATTTCATCAAATACAAAGGAGACTAACATGCATGCTATTGCATCTCAATGATTGACAGATCATAGCAAATATGTACTCCTCCATTCCAAAATAAGTTTCTCAACTTTGTGCAAACTATAGTACAAAGTTGTACTACTACTAAAGTTGACACTTATTTTGGAACAGAGGCAGCTAAAGGAAAAAACGATCCATGCAGTCCCTAGCCCTTGAACCGTGAACCCTGACCAGGCTTCAATTTGCTGGCAACGTTCAAGCTTCCTAATAAATGAAGTTTGCAACCTTTTGACCATCGGATCATTTTGTGCAGTTTCACCAAAATCGAGATGAGCATCCCTGTGGCAAAGAAATTGAACAAGCATGATTAGAATAAGATTACTAGGACTAGTTAATGAGACATAAACTCATCACAAATATAGTATGTAGAAGCCAGTAGAGGTATGTGCGGGGAAAAGAAGTAGAGAAATGTCCACAGGGATTGATGTGGGCAGCTGGAGCAGTGGTGCAAGCCGGCTGTAAAGGGAGTTGTACCTGAGGGACGTAGCTCAACCTTGAGGAGGGCGGCGGGAGGCGGCAACTGCCCACGTCGTGGCAGTGAGCAAGGGACGAAGGCAACCTCACCGGCTTTGTGAGAGAGAACGGTGGGGACCCCTGATCGGGACATGCCGACAATGGGTTTTCGTCATCGGCGACGGCCACCGCATCTACACTAAGCATCCACCCCTTCCCCAAGCGGACGTGATCCGCCGGGATGTTAGAGATGTGGCCACAGTCGTTTTGTGCAAGAGAGTGTGAAGAGAGCAACCCCAGCAAGCAACTGTGTAGGCTGGCCCGTCCTGACTATGTACTCCTTTTCTCTCCATATGAACCTATCATATTGCGTACATGCCACTGAAGAAAAAAACTTTAATTATAAATGACGCGGCACCTACTACTCGTTCTCCTATAACCTTGCTCTTGGCATCTCCAAAATATTGACCTTGCGATTGGCTCTTCGCCTCTTCGGGAAGTCGAGCAATAATGGTAGTGCAGTATATATCGTTCTGGCTATATGAGACCGAATGAATTGTTGCACGTCCACCACGTGGGCGAGGGTCGAGGGGTGAGGGAGAGTGCTACATACGGAGCAAAATGAGTGAATCTACACTCTAAAATACGTCTATATACATCAGTGTTTGGAGTATGTACTAGTAGTTCATATTTAAATCTACTAAAGGACATATATATTCCAAACAATATGATATAATCTCTATAACCAAGTTAGTAGGGACGAGGAGTAAACGGAGGGAGTAGTAAATTTTTCTCCTCGTCCTGCGAGCCACCGCGCGCATGGGCGAGGGAGCGGGCGTAAGGCGTAGTAAGCAAGCTTCACCTCATCCTGCGAGCCACCATGCCCGTGGGCGGGGGAGATGGCGTACTAAGCAAGCTTCTCCTCATTCTGCGAGTTGACGGGACACATCAAAAGTACTCCAGTGTATAGAGCCTTGCCTCTAAGGTAGGCCCCACATGGTTTGCCTCTTTTTTAACATAACACGTCAAGTCACAATTTGTTTGTTCACCCGTGGTAGACGATCCTCCCTCCACCAAGTGGACAACCAGTACACGTGCCAAATTACCACGTGGGTTGCCTTTTTCGTACAGAAATGAGCTCCACCGTGTACCCGTGCGGGTGTGGTTGGGAAAGAGACGGGAGTACGTGTGCCGTGCATGCACCTCTTCTCTTCATACACGTTCCCCACCTACGTGGGTGTGTGTGAGAGATACAAACCGCATTCGTGAGTGTTTTTTGTTTTGGGGTGGGGTGGGGTGGGGGTTGATTTCGTGAATTATTTGTGGGAATATGTGTCGATGACATCTCAAACAAAATTTTGCATGCAATGTGTGTGAAATGGAGGCTTATCCATATCATACATAGAGGGTCGGGAAATCCATGAGAAGAGAGGGAGGGGTCATAGCTATCGATAGAGTCGAAGAGAGGATCAATTGGGTGGGTGCGAGATCGATGAAGAGAGCCATCGAAATTGTGTGTGTGTACAAGTCAAAGATATAGGGCGACTGGCCTACCGGAACGTTAGAGGGCACACACCAAGTTTGTGTGTGGCAGGGAGACATGACTAGAGCGCTCGATGTATCGGTGTGTGGGGGGGAGGGGGTGGTGGGAGGGGTAGGCAGAGGCCTAACTATAGAGGTAGAACGACTCGTATATGTGTTGAGAAGGAGAGACCCAGCTATGTCTTGAGGGAGATCGGTTGACATCCATACATAACTAAAGGACGGGAAATATGATGGGAGAGAGATAGAGGAGAGATAGAGGGAGGGAGAGGGAGGGAGAGGGGTAGAGTGCTGGATGGGTGATGGAGTTGCTTCTCGAAGATGGTGGGAGAGGCCTACTAGACAAACTGAGGGTGGAACTGCAATGTTATCAATAAGAGTGGGGATGTGTTTCTGTGTGTGCATGTGCGTGATAGATCTGTCGGGACGCATCCATGGATGATGAAGGGGAACCATGTGTTTGGTAAGCAAACCTAACTAGATCGGTAGATCAATTGTAGTTTGTTGGAGGAAGGGAGAGACACAACTAATGAGGTAGATCGATTGACGTGTGGGTAAAAATGAGTTATAAGGACCTAGCTAGCTATATGTATAGCAAGAGATCGGTCGATGTACGTCCATTTGTTAGAGGCTAATAAGGCCCAGCGAGACAGATAGATAGAGAGAATGGAGCTAGGAGGTGGTGCGAGAGGCCCAACTACTAGCTAGATAGGGGGAGGAGTGTGCGGTTGTGAGAGAGCGATGAAAAGAGGGGCGAGAGTTTACATGTGTGTCTGACCGTATGAGAGACACAAGGCAAGGACACATAAAGGAGGAGATTGAAGGTGTGTTTGTATGTTGTAGGCAGGCATCGCTGGAGAGGTTTATCGATCGGTGTGTGTCGGAAAGGAGTTGTGGAGACTCTGGGAGAACGACCTAAAGAAAAAAATGAATGTGCCCGGTGGATAGAATGCCGAGGGAGGGGGAGGGCGAGGAGGGCGTGTGCATGCACGAGAGAAAGTTAGTGGTAGCTACAAAGGTTAGAGGATTGTGTGGGTGTAAGAGACTAACAAAGATCATAATTTGATATGAAATCAGATTCATATATTTTAATAGGAGATCATAGTGTTTTAAACATTGCATGCATGAATATAGCGGTGATACACGTGTTGTGCACATGTTATACCATAATCTGATAATGCATGGTGTTTGCAACTCACAGCTAAATGCCGAACAATCTAAACCATACTATACATCAAACAATCTCACATTTTATTTGAATTTGTGATAATGTGTGGCGTTTGCAGCTTACAACTAAATATCGAATAATCTAAACAATACTATATATCGAACATTCTCACATTTTATTTGAATTTGTGGTAATGTGTGGTGTTTACAACTCACATCTAAATACTTGTAGGCGTAGGGGGCGGGGCACCATACATAATGTGATAAACACATTATACATATGAGACATGGTTTAGATTATGAAGATCTAGCTAGATCTAGAAATGTAATGTGATTTGAAATCAAAATAAAGTGGATTCAAAAAATCTAGTTCGAGTTCATATAGTACACATAGTTCATATGTAACTCGAGACTAATCATGTGGTGTGCTGTGAAGATAATACACAAACGATGGTTTAACTTGACAATAATGATGATTGTAGATCTTATTAAAACAGATAAACGGATTCAAATGCTTTGACTGCACAACAATCATTACTGTAGATCTTATTCAAATAGAGAAATGAATTCAAATTTAGTTCATATTGAAGCGGTAGTATATACGTTTGGAATGCACTAAAACGTTCATTTGAGTAGTAGGTTGCATGCATTATACACGTAGCGAAATATTTTAATTGAACATAACATGAATTCAAAGTTTTGAATGACATTTGTAGGGCGCATTGATTTGGTACAGTACACGTTAGGCTTGTCCGGAAATTTCAACCCGCGCCTTGTTAGCCCGAAATATTTAAGATATATCTTTGTCTCATTGTGCTCCGACCACTCCCTCCATCTCAACCCGCGCCTTGCTATTCCGAAATTACAACGCGCGCGAAAACTCCCACCTCCTGTGAAATCCCGACACGCGAAATGCTCGTGGTACCCCTGAACCGAAAGAACCGCCTCAAATCGGTGGGGGTACTTTCGTAACTTACCCCACATTTTGGACAAGCGCGTCTCTAAGCCATGGTTCCCCACTGCCATCCCATCCGCCCACCCATTCGTACACCGAGGCCGCGAAAACCCGCGACGAAACCCCACACCCTGCTCCGTCCGCCACCCAGCCGAAGCCTCTTCCCCGACGACGTCGTCCACAGAAACACCTCGACGTCCCTCATCCACCGTACCGGATGAGGATCCGTTGTCGATCTCATCGTCCCGCCGGTTCAGCCACCCCGTCCTCCACCTCCAAGGAGCTGCACCGACGTTCCCCTCGTCTTTCGCGCCACCTCCATTCCCACACCGCCGTCTTCACCTGCACCATCGGAAGAGCATCATCATCACCGTTTCCTCGGATGAAGCTGCAGCCTAATCGGCGCCACCAAAGAGGTTGTACACTAATCGCCACATTTTCTTCTTGATTCGATCTCACGATGCTGCCGGCGCTCGGTCCCGAGCCAACACGGCGCGGCTCCATCCACGGTGGCGTCGTCGGCCACTTCCTCCACGGCATTGCTCCCTCAGTGGCGACGTCCACATCAGTAGGACCTGTTGCTGCTTTTGCTCTTGCTCGCGCTGTTGCTCTGCTCTTGCTCTCGGTCCCCTGCCTGGTCTGCTCTTGGTATTGCTCTTGCTCGCGCTGCTTCTCTCGCTCTTGCTCTTGCTTGCGATGCTGCTCCGATTTAGCTACACTTCACTCCGATGCCGCCGAGGTGAAGGAAGAACCAGCCGCAGCGGGGAGGGGGGCTCGCCGGAGAGGTACCCCACTATCTATCTTAGGGTTCAGGATGGGGCGGTGGTCGCCGGCGGTGGTGGGGCGGTGGCGTGGGGATCGCCGGAGAAAAAGCTCGGCACGGGGGGCCTAGAGGGATGGCCGGGGCGGCGGCGGACCGGCGGTGGGGAGTGTTTTCGGGGCGGGCGGGGCGGCGGGGGGCTGTTGTTTAGCCGGCTTAGGGGGTGGAGGTTGAAGATGAACCGCAGGCCCTTGATTTCGTATCCAACGGCTGCAAAATCGACTGACCAGAGATGAAAAAGTCAGTCGACCAACGTGTAGCCTCACCTTGCTATTGCGTCCAGTTTCGACAGCAAAATTCAGTTTCGACAGCAAAATTCAGTTTCAACAGTTAAGTTCAGTTTCGACAGTTAAATTCAGTTTCGACAGTTAAGTTCAGAGATGAGCAGCTAATGTATTTTACATCTAGCACTTCGTGGTCATGAATTTTACGTCATGTATTGGAGATGCTATTAGAATTCCACTCAGGTTAACGTTGTTCGTTGTCTCTCTTGTCCTGCTTCAGCCTCGGCGTCGTACAACTCATCGGAGCTGCTCCAACGACGAAACCCTCCATCGCAGCGGAGCAGTACCTTGGGCTCCATCTCCAGACGCCTAAGATCTTCTTCCCCTCCTCCGACAGCCAAGTCAGCCAGAGCATCCTCACCGGCCAACCCAATCACGCTGAGATCGACATGGCTTCGCCAAAGAGGTTGTACACTTGTTGCATCCCTTTTTTACTCTACATGTTATATATATTGTCCACTGAGCACACGGATTTGTTCCTTTAGTGTCTCCTTGAAAGAAAAAACGTAGGAATTTTAATTTTCACTTGTCCTCCTTTTCAAATTCCTATTCATGAAGCACAAGACTAAGAGATAGTAGCATAATAGCATTATAACCGTACATTTTCTTGTGGTTTGACTTAATCTCACCATGCTTCTTTGCATCCTGTGATCTTCCAATTGTTGTGAATCAAACACCCAGATTGGCAGAAATCCTGTGTTTTTAAATTCTCTGTTTTGCACGTGCATTCCTATCCTATTCCTGTCTATTTCCTATCCCTGCATTGTTGTAATCCTCCCATTCAAACGAGCCCTTACAGAATTACTTCTCTTACAGATAGTTGTCAAAGAAAACCTTGTGTGGTTTGTCCCGCTCCTGCTGCGCCATCGTCCACCCCAGCTCAGCTGCTCCAACGACAGAAGGGTCCAGCACAGCAGGGATCCGGCCTCCAAACTGTCTTTCGCCGCCTCAGATCTTCTTCCCCGCCGCTGGCAGCCATGAAAACTGCACTACCATCATCAACCGAGCAGATGAGCTCGAGGACTACACGGGTCTGCAAGAGAGGTCGCACTCTTTCGTGTCTGCTTACGTTATGCATCGCTTAATATTACATGCTACTTTATCGTCATGTTCACCGATTAGACTCTGAGTCAGCTCCAAACTAATGGTCAAACTTGAGTTTTTAAATGGTTGTGGGGTACATATCGGGGCCGCTATCAATAGTATCTATCTACTATCTGGTTAATCTCCGGTGTCTACTATGAGTTTCACGTTGGGTGGGAAACAAACAGTAAAGAAGCCATTATCTTTATTTTTTAACTGAAGCCATTATTTGCCTGCTATTATTGGTTTTGGGTCTATCCACGGGTTGCTACCATCACTCTGGATTTCTGCATGCACTCCTTACATAATCTCACTATGTTTTATTCCTATGCATGACAGTTATTTTAAACAATGGAACTGAACATGTAGAGCAAAAGAGACAAGCCTTGTGTGGCAATAAATTTCATGCAGACGTCGCTCCATGGTAGGCGCAAAGGCAGCCCCCCTCCATGCATTTCGGATTGTAATCGAGAGGAAGATATCTGTTCTGAGGGGGATTCAGAAGGAGAAGACAACTCCTATTTACCCCCTGAGGTCTTCGCTCTAACTTGGCATGCTGATGTTGGTTATATCATGCATATGGTGTCTTGCATTGCTTACTTTATACATCAAATATGTCATCTGCTTAGTTTAGACATCCTTTGTGTGAATGCCATCTATTTAGTTTCTTCATCGTTTATGTGAATTATGCAACGCCATCTTGTTTAGCCAGGCATCATATATGTGAATTTTGCAATGCCATCCTACTTAGCTAGTCATCTTATATGTAAATTATATCAGGCCATCCTTTTTTTCGTTACATATTACATTTGTCAACACTGTTATTACATTCAACTGCTCTTCGTGTGCATCAGCCATTTGACATGGTGATGGCAAATTCTGGAGTGAAAACAAGGTCTTTAGAGCAGACTATGATATCTGACGAAGCGCATATCTCGCTGGTTACGGATAGCTCCTCAGAGGAGGATTCAGAGACAGATGACCAGTCCTATTCCCCCCCCCCCCGAGGTGTATGCTCTAACTTGGCGGGGTTATGTTGCTCATATCGTGTGTATGGTGTCTCGCATTGCTATCTCATTTGATTAGTTTAGACATGCTTTGTGTGAATGCCACCTGTTCAGTGTCTAATTACCATATATGTGAATTATGCATTGCCATCTTGTTGCAAGACATTATATATGTGAATTATACAATGCTATCTTGTTGCAAAGGCATTATATATGTGAATTATGCAATGCCATGCTGTTTAGCCAATCATCATGTATGTGAATTATATCATGCTATCATTTTTTTGTATTACGTGTTCCATTTGGCGACAACGTTTGTATATTCAACTACTCTTCCTGTGCATCAGCCATTTGAAGCGGTGATGGAAGTATCTGGAGTGAAAACAAGGTATTCAGAGCAGACAATGCTACCTGCTGAAGCAGACATCTTGTTGGTTACAGAGAGCTCCTCAGAGGAGGATTCAGAGACTGATGACCAGTCCTATTTTCCCCCTGAGGTCTATGGTCAAACTTGGCAGGGTTATATTACCCATGTCATGCATGTTGTCTTGCATTGCTTAGTTTTTACATCATATATGGATTGCCATCTGCTTACTTGATTACTATATAAATCATACATTTGAATTATATCATGTCATCATGTTTACATAGTACATACACATCATCTATCTGAATTATGGCATGGCAACCCATTTAATAAAGACATCATATAGTTATATCATCTCATCCTGTTTAGTGTTTACAGTCATCATATTTTGAATTATGGCATTCTCTCCGTGAATGTATGTGAATTATGGCATGCCAACCTATTTAATAAACACATTATATAGTTATGTCATGTCATCCTATTTACAAAGTCTCATATTTTGAACTATGTCTTTCCATCTTTTTAGTTAGCCATCATAATGTGAAATTGTGTCATGCTATCCTGTTTAGTTAGCCATCATATATGTGAAATTGTGTCATGCTTTGTTTGATTAGACAACATAAATATGAATTATTTCATGCCCTCTTTTATTCCCCACTATCCATTGCACCTGTCTATCATATAATGTATATACTTTCAATTACTTTTCTTGTTTATCAGCCATTTGAATTGGAGAGCGTGATTGCAGTATCTAAGGGAGTAACAACACAGTCTTCAGAAAAGATAGTGCTACCAGTTGATGCAGATAGAACCACGGTTGTACTTGCCCAAGGACCAGATCCACCACACATAACCCAGACTCTCGCAGATTGTACCCCTACCCAGTTGGACAGAGAACCAACTACACCCCTTCTAACCCCAACTCCGGCAGATAGTAACCCAGTTCCAGTTGACACAGCACCGTCTCCACCACAGAGCACCCAAACACGAGCAGTTAGTAAGGGAACTGCAGTGCCCAAAGCACGAGGACCACCACTCCGAATCCCAACTCAACGCTTAAAGGAGAAGAAGATTTGTTCTCAGGTCAGGTTTTGTAGCTATGGTTCATACTCCTTTGCTCTTGCATGACTGTATTTACTCATACCAACTATTTTCAAATTTGAAGGATGGAATTGAAACTCCAATGGCGCAACAGGTATGTTTTAAACCTGTTTCTTTAACTGGTTTGTTGTTGTAACCTGCTCTATGTTGATTTCAGTTTCAATTGAATAAACAATTATGTTCTCATGTCATGCACATTACAAGTGTTGTTATTGATCTATAGTTACCCACACTTATATTCTGTCTAATCTGCTTTGTCTTGAACAAATATTATTTGAACTGTGTCTCTATCTTGATTTGGCAACAAAAACTAGAATGGTATAGACCATAAAGTGACCATGGTACATAGATATATGCTTGTTTCATGCTGTTATCCTGTCCACTTTACTACTGAACTCATTTACCAAAATGAGTTTCATATACAACATGGTAAACATGTGATGTGTCTGCTTGTTTCTCTTTTAGAATGCAGACAAAATATTGGAGAACAGTACCGCATTATCCAATGGTAAAGGAAGTAATGCAGATAAGGTTCAAGATAGTGAGACATCCCTGTTGGTCTCCAAGAAAGCTGCTAAAAACTATCTTGACGACAGTGAGGGGACCCAAAAGTCCTGTCTTGATGTAGTGTTTGAGTTACTGGCCACTACTGCTGGCACAAGCTCTTCGAAATCGCTGCCTGAATCAGTTCGTCTTCTTGAGTCTCAACTTCAAGTTGAAAGACATCGATCAGATGTGTTGTGACAGGAAGCTGAAGGACTGAGGAAGTCCCTGCAGAATTCAGATGCATATTTTCTGGTGCAACAGCAAGCGCTAGAGGATTTAAGCGCCAAACAAGAGAAAGTTAATAATCTTGCTAAGCATCTTGCCAGCATTATGGGTACCCAGGATATTGTTTCTTGAGATCTTCTGAAGTGGTTTCAGTTCTGGATTTGTTTTGCTGCGGCGTTTATTTGCGCTGGTCGCCAACTTTGACAACCAGTGTATATGATATGTTGCTTTGTTCCCTATATTTGCACTGGTGGCGAACTTTGATGCCTAGTGGATGTAATATGTGTGATAGTCGTGGTAGCCTAGCGTTAGTTGCTTGCTTATTTATTTCCTTGTTGTATTGTTTATTTGTTTGCTTGTAGTCATTGCAGTTCTTTTTCCGCGGTTAGCTGGTGGCTGCAATAACCTATTTTTAAAAACTAGGCCACAATAACCATGGGCTAATATTTACTGTAGTGACACTGGGCCTCCTACTGGCCATAGAAACAGTGGGCCTTCTACGGGCCATAGAAACAATGGGCCTTCTACGGGTCGTAGAAACAATGGGCCTTCTGCGGGCCGTATTATCAATGGGCCTTATATGGGCCGTATAATCGATTGGCCAAACATGGGCCAAACAGACCGCATTATGGCCGTAAACGGGCTAGAGTTGGAATCGTCCGTTCATGGACCGACCATAACGGGCCATCGTTAATAGGCCGTATTTGATGACGTTATGAAATCGGCCCAACATATTAACGGACCACAAACGGGTCGGCTGTAACCACGGGCTGAATTTGGCCCACAAGCAGAAAATGACAGTAACGGGCCGTAAGTAAACGAATGCTGGAAATGAGCCCAAGAATAAATGGGCTCTGAGAAGGCCGAAAGATAACATGGGCTGGAAACGGCCCAACGGAATAACGGGCCATTAATGGGTATAAAGTGATACACTGTTCATTACGGGCCAGTTTCACCACGGGCCGTTAATGGGTGTAAAGTGATACACTGTTCATTACGGTCCAGTTTCTCCATGAGCCGTTAGTAGGCCAAGAGTTACATAGGGCCTCATATGGGCCGAAAGACGTCATGGGCCATACATGGGCCAGAAGTGAAAACGGGCTGGAATCATATTGGATGGCCCATATGACGCTACTGGGCCTAATTCGGATAGGGTGTAACGGGCCTTGGGTTAGCGGGCTGTAAATGGGCTATATTCGAACAGGCCGTTAACAGGCTTTCCATGGGCCAGCCCGCCAGCTTTTGACCAAGTCAAACGGGCCGGCCTTTTCATAGGAATGGGCCTCTGTTGGGCCGTGCCACGTGTCGACGTATCATAGCCGCCTTCAGTCCAATGAGTGGTTGACATCTGTCCCAATGATGAGCCGACACGTGTTACCTCCAGCCAATGATGATTTTACACGTGGAAAATCCCCATTGGTCGGGGATGTTAACGGGTTATCGGATCCAAAACCCGACCCGATAGCTTAACGGTGTTCCGTTGCGGTGGATGCCATGTGTCGGTCACCCTTGACGAAAGCACTTCTGTGACGCGCGATTTATCGTCATGGAAGTGGACACTTCCGTGATGATAATTTTGGTAATGTCATGGAACACTTCTACGACAGCACAGGTATGACTATCTTGATTCTGTCATAAATTTGTCATGGATGTACATGCATGACAAAAAAAGTGACCTACTGTGACAAACACGTATCATCACGGAAGTGTATTTTTTTGTAGTGTATATCCATGGCTCACACTCATGTATTGCATGAATATTGAAAAAGTTTGAGAATGTCAAAAGTATGAAACAATTGCTTGGCTTGTCATCGGGGTTGTGCATGATTTAAATACTTTGTGTGATGAAGATAGAGCATAGCCAGACTATATGATCTTGTAGGGATAACTTTCTTTGGCCATGATATTTTGAGAAGACATGATTGCTTTGTTAGTATGCTTGAAGTATTATTATTTTTATGTCAACATTAAACTTTTATCTTGAATCTTTTGGATCTGAATATTCATACCACAATTAAGAAGAATTACATTAAAATTATGCCAAGTAGCACTTCACATCAAAAATTATCTTTTTTATCATTTACCTACTCGAGGACGAGCAGGAATTAAGCTTCGGGATGCTTGATACGTCTCCAACGTATCTATAATTTTTGATTGCTCCATGCTATATTATCTACTGTTTTGGACATTATTGGGCTTTATTATCCACTTTTATATTATTTTTGGGACTAACCTATTAACCGGAGGCCCAACCCAGAATTGCTGTTTTTTGCCTATTTTAGGGTTTGGAAGGAAAGGAATATCAAACGGAGTCCAAACGGAATGAAACCTTCGGGAACGTGACTTTCTCACCGAACATGATCCAGGAGACTTGGACCCTACGTCAAGAAATAAAGGAGGAGGCCACGAGGTAGGGGGGCGCACCTACCCCCCTACCCTCCACCCTCGTCGGCCCCATGTTGCTCCACCGGCGTACTCCTTCCTCCTATATATACCTATGTACCCCCAAACAATCAGATACGGAGCCAAAACCCTAATTCCACCGCCGTAACTTCCTGTATCCATGAGATCCCATCTTGGGGCCTGTTCCGGAGCTCCGCCGGAGGGGGCATCCATCACGGAGGGCTTCTACATCAACACCATAGCCTCTTCGATGAAGTGTCAGTAGTTTACCTCAGACTTTCGGGTCCATGGTTATTAGCTAGATGGCTTCTTCTCTCCTTTTGGATCTCAATACAATGTTCTCCCCCTCTCTTGTGGAGATCTATTCGATGTAATCTTCTTTTTACGGTGTGTTTGTTGAGACCGATGAATTGTGGGTTTATGATCAAGATTATCTATGAAGAATATTTGAATCTTCTCTAAATTCTTTTATGTATGATTGGTTATCTTTGCAACTCTCTTCGAATTATCAGTTTGGTTTGGCCTACTAGATTGATCTTTCTTGCAATGGGAGAAGTGCTTAGCTTTGGGTTCAATCTTGCGGTGTCCTTTCCCAGTGACAGTAGGGGCAGCAAGGCACGTATTGTATTGTTGCCATCGAGGATAACAAGATGGTTTTTTATCATATTGCATGAATATATCCCTCTACATCATGTCATCTTGCTTAAGGCGTTACTCTGTTTTCATGAACTTAATACTCTAGATGCATGCTGGATAGCGGTCAATGAGTGGAGTAATAGTAGTAGATGCAGGCAGGAGTCGGTCTACTTGTCTTGGACGTGATGCCTATATACATGATCATACCTAGATATTCTCATAAATATGCTCAATTCTGTCAATTGCTCAACAGTAATTCGTTCACCCACCGTAAAATACTTATGCTCTTAAGAGAAGCCACTAGTGAAACATATGGCCCCCGGGTCTATCTTCATCATATTAATCTTCCAATACTTAGTTATTTCCTTTGCTTTTATTTTACTTTGCATCTTTATCACAAAAATACCAAAATTATTATCTTATCATATCTATCAGATCTCACTCTCGTAAGTGACCGTGAAGGGATTGACAACGCCTTATCGCATTGGTTGCGAAGAGTTATTTTTTTGTGCAGGTGCGAGGGACTCGCGCGTAGCCTCCTACTGGATTGATACCTTGGTTCTCAAAAACTGAGGGAAATACTTACGCTACTTTGCTGAAGGAAATATGCCCTAGAGGAAATAATAAAGTTATTATGTATTTCCTTATATCATGATAAATGTTTATTATTCATGCTAGAATTGTATTAACCGGAAACATAATACATGTGTGAATACATAGACAAACAGAGTGTCACTAGTATGCCTCTACTTGACTAGCTCGTTGATCAAAGATGGTTATGTTTCCTAACCATAGACATGAGTTGTCATTTGATTAACGGGATCACATCATTAGGAGAATGATGTGATTGACTTGACTCATTCCGTTAGCTTAGCACTTGATCGTTTAGTTTGTTGCTATTGCTTTCTTCATGACTTATACATGTTCCTATGACTATGAGATTATGCAACTCCCGTTTACCGGAGGAACACTTTGTGTGCTACCAAACGTCACAACGTAACTGGGTGATTATAAAGGTGCTCTACAGGTGTCTCCGAAGGTACTTGTTGGGTTGGCGTATTTTGAGATTAGGATTTGTCACTCCGATTGTCGGAGAGGTATCTCTGGGCCCACTCGGTAATGCACATGACTATAAGCCTTGCAAGCATTGCAACTAATGAGTTAGTTGCGGGATGATGTGTTACGGAACGAGTAAAGAGACTTGCCGGTAACGAGATTGAACTAGGTATTCAGATACCGACGATCGAATCGGGCAAGTAACATACCGATGACAAAGGGAACAACGTATGTTGTTATGCGGTTTGACCGATAAAGATCTTCATAGAATATGTAGGAGCCAATATGAGCATCCAGGTTCCGCTATTGGTTATTGACAGGAGACATGTCTCGGTCATGTCTACATAGTTCTCGAACCCGTAGGGTCCGCACGCTTAAAGTTTGATGACTGTTATATTTGAGTTTATGTGTTTTGATGTACCGAAGGAGTTCAGAGTCCCGGATGAGATCGGGGACATGAAGAGGAGTCTCGAAATGGTCGAGACGTAAAGATCGATATATTGGACGACTATATTCGGACATCGGAAAGGTTCCGAGTGATTCGGGTATTTTCGGGAGTACCGGAGAGTTACGGGAATTCGTATTGGGCCTTAATGGACCATACGGGAAAGGAGAGAAAGGCCTAAAAGGGTGGCCGCACCCCTCCCCATGGGCTGGTCCGAATTGGACTAGGGAGGGGGCGCCCCCTTCCTTCCTTCTCCTTTTCCCTTCCCTTTCCTTCCCTCCTACTCCTACTACATGGAAGGGCTCCTAGTTCTACTAGGAAAAGGGGAATCCTACTCCTGGTGGGAGTAGGACTCCCCTAGGGCGCACCATAGAGAGGGCCGGCCCTCCCCCTCCTCCACTCCTTTATATACAAGGGCAGGGGGCACCCCAAAGACACAACAATTGATCTCTTGATCTCTTAGCCGTGTGCGGTGCCCCCCTCCACCATAATCCACCTCGATCATATCGTAGCGGTGCTTAGGCGAAGCCCTGCGTCGGTAGAACATCATCATCGTCACCACGCCGTTGGGCTGACGAAACTCTCCCTCAACACTCGGCTGGATCGGAGTTCGAGGGACGTCATCGAGTTGAACGTGTGCAGAACTCGGAGGTGCCGTGCGTTCGGTACTTGATCAGTCGGATCGTGAAGACGTACGACTACATCAACCGTGTTGTGCTAACGCTTCCGCTTTCGGTCTATGAGGGTACGTGGACAACACTCTCCCCTCTCGTTGCTATGCATCACCATGATCTTGCGTGTGCGTAGGAATTTTTTTGAAATTACTACGTTCCCCAACAGTGGCAGCCGAGCCAAGTTTTTATGCGTTGATGTAATTTGCACGAGTAGAACACAAGTGAGTTGTGTGTGATATAAGTCATACTACTTACCAGCATGTCATACTTTGGTTCGGCGGTATTGTTGGATGAAGCGGCCCGGACCAACATTACGCGTATGCTTACGCGAGACTGGTTTTACCGTCGTGCTATGCACACAAGTGACTAGCGGGTGTCAGTTTCTCCAACTTTAGTTGAACCGAGTGTGGCTACGCCCGGTCCTTGAGAAGGTTAAAACAACACTAACTTGACAAACTATCATTGTGGTATTGATGCGTAGGTAAGAACAGTTCTTGCTCAGCCCGTAGCAGCCACGTAAAACTTGCAAACAACAAAGTAGAGGACGTCTAACTTGTTTTTGCAGGGCATGTTGTGATGTGATATGGTGAAGACGTGATGAGATATAAGTTGTCGTATAAGATGATCATGTTTTGTTGAAGTTATCCGCAACTGGCAGAAGCCTTATGGTTGTCTCTTTATTGCATAAGATGCAAGCGCCAAATAATTGCTTTACTTTATCGCTATGCGATAGCAATAGTTGCAAGAGCAATAGTTGGCGAGACGACCATGTGACGACACATTGATATAGATCAAGATGATGGAGACCATGGTGTTATGCCGGTGATGATGGAAATCATGACGATGCTTTGGAGATGGAGATCAAAGGCACAAGATGATGATGGCCATATCATGTCACATATTTTGATTGCATGTGATGTTTATCTTTTATACATCTTATTTTGCTTAGTTCGACGGTAGCTTTATAAGATGATCTATCACTAATTATCAAGATACAAGTTTTCTCCTTGAGTATGCAACGTTGCGAAAGTTCTTCGTGCTGAGACACCACGTGATGATCGGGTGTGATAGGCTCTACGTTCAAATACAACGGGTGCAAAACAGTTGCACACGCGGAATACTCAGGTTAAATTTGATGAGCCTAGCATATAACAGATATGGCCTCGGAACACTGAGACCGAAAGGTCGAGCGTGAATCATATAGTAGATATGATCAACATAGTGATGTTCACCATTGAAACTACTCCATCTCACGTGATGATCGGACATGGTTTAGTTGATATGGATCACGTGATCACTTAGAGGATTAGAGGGATGTCTATCTAAGTGGGAGTTCTTAAGTAATATGATTAATTGAACTTAAATTTATCATGAACTTAGTCCTGGTAGTATTAGCATATCTATGTTGTAGATCAATAGCTCGCATTTAGCTCCCCTGTTTTATTTTTGATATGTTCCTAGAGAAAACTAAGTTGAAAGATGTTAGTAGCAATGATGCGGATTGGATCCGTGATCTGAGATTTATCCTCATTGCTGCACAGAAGAATTATGTCCTTAATGCACCGCTAGGTGACAAACCTATTGCAGGAGCAGATGCAGATGTTATGAACGTTTGGTTAGCTCAATATGATGACTACTTAATAGTTTAGTGCACTATGCTTAAACGGCTTAGAATCGGGACTTCAAAGACGTTTTGAACGTCACGGACGATATGAGATGTTCCAGGAGTTGAAGTTAATATTTCAAGCAAATACCCGAGTTGAGAAATATGAAGTCGCCAACAAGTTCTATAGCTAAAAGATGGAGGAGAATAGCTCAAGCAGTGAGCATGTGCTCAGATTGTCTGGGTACTACAATCACTTGAATCAAGTGGGAGTTAATCTTCCAAATAAAATAGTGATTGACAGAATTCTCTAGTCACCATCACCAAGTTAGTAGAACTTCGTGATGAACTATAATATGCAAGGGATAACGGAAACGATTCCCAAGCTCTTCGTGATGCTGAAATCAACGAAGGTAGAAATCAAGAAAAGCATCAAGTGTTGATGGTAAACAAAACCACTAGTTTCAAGTAAAGGGACAAAGGGAATAAAGGGGAACTTCAAGAAGAACGGCAAGCAAGTTGCTGCTCAAGTGAAAAAACCCAAGTCTGGACCTAAACCTGAAACTGAGTGCTTCTACTGCAAAGGGACTGGTCACTGGAAGCGGAACTACCCCAAGTAATTGGCGGATAAGAAGGATGGCAAAGTGAACATAGATATATTTGATATACATGTTATTGATGTGTACTTTACTAATGTTTATAGCAACCCCTTAGTATTTGATACTAGTTCAGTTACTAAGAATAGTAACTCGAAACGGGAGTTGTAGAATGAACATAGACTAGTTAAGGGTGAAGTGACGATGTCTATTAGAAATGGTTCCAAGATTGATATGATCATCATCGCACACTCCCTATACTTTCGGGATTAGTGTTAAACCTAAAATAAATGTTATTTAGTGTTTGCGTTGAGTATGAATATGATTGGATCATGTTTATTGCAATACGGTTATTCATGTAAGTTAGAGAATAATTGTTGTTCTGTTTACATGAATAAAACCTTCTATGGTCATACACCCAATGAAAATGGTTTCTTGGATCTCGATCGTGGTGATACACATTTTCATAATATTGAAGCCAAAAGATGCAAAGTTAATAATGATAGTGCAACTTATTTGTGGCACTGCCGTTTAGGTTATATTGGTGTAAATCGCATGAAGAAAATCCATGTTGATGGGCTTTTGGAATCACTTGATTATGAATCAGTTGATGCTTGCGAACCATGCCTCATGGGCAAGATAACTAAGACTCCGTTCTCCGGAACAATGGAGCGAGCAACAGATTTGTTGGAAATCATACATACTGATGTATGTGGTCCGATGAATATTGAGGCTCGCGGCAGGTATCATTATTTTCTGATCTTCACAGATGATTTGAGCAGATATGAGTATATCTACTTGATGAAACACAAGTCTGAAACATTTGAAAAGTTCAAAGATTTCAGAGTGAAGTGGAGAATCATTGTAACAAAAATAAAAGTTTCTACGATATGATCGCAAAAGTAAAATATTTGAGTTACGAGTTTGGCCTTCAGTTAAAACAATGTGAAATAGTTTCACTACTCACGCCACCTGGAACACCACAGTGTAATGGTGTGTCCGAACATCGTAACTATACTTTATTAGATATGGTGCGATCTATGATGTCTCTTACCAATTTACCACTATCGTTTTGGGGTTATGCATTAGAGACATCTACATTCACGTTAAATAAGGCACCATCTAAATCTGTTGAGATGACACCGTATGAACTATGGCTTGGCAAGAAACCTAAGCCGTCGTTTCTTAAAGTTTGAGGTTGCAATGCTTATGTGAAAAAGTTTCAACCTGACAAGCTCAAACCCAAATCGGAGAAGTGCGTCTTCATATGATACCCAAAAGAAAATGTTGGGTACACCTTCTATCACAGATCCGAAGGCAAGATATTCATTGCTGAGAATGGATCCTTTCTAGAGAAGGAGTTTCTCTCGAAAGAAATGAGTGGGAGGAAAGTAGAACTTGATGAGGTAACTGTACCTGCTCCCTTATTGGAAAGTAGTTCATCAGAGAAATCTGTTCCTGTGACTACTACACCAATTAGTGAGGAAGCTAATGATGATGATCATGTAACTTCAGATCAAGTTACTACCGAAACCTCGTAGGTAAACCTGAGTGATATCCGCACCAGAGTGGTACAGTAATCCTGTTCTGGAGGTCATGTTACTTGACCATGATGAGCCTACGAACTATGAGGAAGCAATGATGAGCCCAGATTCCGCAAAATGGCTTGAGGCCATGAAATCTGAGATGGGATCCATGTATGAGAACAAAGTGTGGACTTTGGTTGACTTGCCCGGTGATCGGCAAGCAATTGAGAATAAATGGATCTTCAAGAAGAAGATTGACACTGACGGTAATGTTACTGTCTATAAAGCTCGATGACGGTGTCCTGGACTAGGGGGTACTCAACACGTCATCTCCCGATCTGATAGATTGGGCCGAGGACCCCCGTGGCCGTATACTCATGGGCCAGTTCGGACAGCTGCCGCATACAAGGAAGATTCCACAAGACTTGGCGATCAAGACAAGGACTTCTCCCCACCGGCGTATTCGGCTAGGACTCTTGTTAACCTAGGCCTCTGGTGCATTATATAAACCAGGGCCAAGCTAGTCGATAGAGAATATATACAACAATCATACCATAGGCTAGCTTCTAGGGTTTAGCCTCTTCGATCTCGTGGTAGATCAATTCTTGTAATACTCATATCATCAATATCAATCAAGCAGGACGTAGGGTTTTACCTCCATCAAGAGGGCCCAAACCTGGGTAAACATCGTGTCCCATGCCTCCTTTTACCATCGATCCTAGACGCACAGTTCGGGACCCCCTACCCGAGATCCGCCGGTTTTGACACCGACATTGGTGCTTTCATTGAGAGTTCCGCTGTGTGATCGACAAAAGGATCGATGGCTCGCCTGCAGATCAACTGCGACTTTGGCATCTTCGTCACCAGCTCGACTGGTCACCTTGGTTCGACCAAGAACTGCGCCCCATGTTCGGATCACCATGTTCGGACGAAGGCCTTCATCAAACATCAACTCCGATCTCTATCAAGATCATGGAGGAATCATCCATGGAGCTCGGGGGCTCAACGTCAACATTGCCCTCAAGCGACCGTGCTGTTTTTCTGGACAGCGAACTCGTATCTGCCGCCACCACCTCCTCGAGTATCGCTTTGACGATCGCTTTGTTGGAATTGTGAGGAATTGAGTCTACAACAACCCTGGAAAATTTCGTCGAGTTCCGATGGAGGAATCTCTGGCAATCCACGATATATCGGAGCCCTGTCAAATCTGGACGGGAATTTGGATGAGTTTAGGGCGTGGTGTCCAGCTTCTAGCTCGGACGTCCTTTGGAAGATCCAACCTTTGATTGGCTGCGGAATTCCTATATCTACCACCTCTCAAAATTTCAGCTCGATCCGACCGTACAAACTCCGGGAACCTTCCGATTAGTGCATCACTTTTCGGATCTGTTTTCTGCGCGAAAACGAATCCGACCCGAGTTCATCTTTTTTATGAACGGGGTTTCGGACATCCCTTTTGAAGGAAGTTTTGTATGGGGTATTGTGTTTTGTTCCCGAACACATCCCACTAACTTTAAGATCTTTTGAACATGATCTTCAACATCATGCTGGTGTCAAACCAGTCCGGCAATATTACTCCACGACTGCCGACCTGCGCTAGACGCGGCGTTACTTTGTTGAGCCGAGCTCAACTTCTTCGGATCATCATCTCGGCAAGCCGAACAAGAGTCCGGCATCGCGAAGGATAAATCATCACCAACATCACCGCCCCACGGATTACACGTAGCAGGCATACCGGTATCGCCGCACGGTCGCTTCATCAAGCCGGCATCGACCACGTCACGACCTGCATCGACAGGGCCGCACTATTGCTTCTTCAATCTGGTGTCCATCACGCCGACCTACTTCGACTCATTGGCTGACATCGAGGCTTCTACATCTTGGCTGGACCGGGGGCTTCGCCATCTCTTCATCAACCTACTCCGGACACTTCGGCGTCACTAGCCAACCAGCTCCGTCACGTTAGCTGGGCCGAGGGCTTTGCCTCGGCGAGCCAACCTTTACCAGCATTGTCATGCCGTCGTTTTATCGCCCATCAGGCAATGAGTGTGACGAGCGAGTCCCAGTTTTGGGAATCACCTTCCTTCGGATTGCTACAACAAATAAACCAGGTGCCATTAATCCCAGTATTTTTTGCTTGTTTGGGTTCATTTTTCCCAAGGAATTATTACTCTGGTTTGTCCATCATATGTACACAGGTCTATCAAATGGTGGTCGCATTAACGACAGTCGCATGGTGGTTCGGTCAGTTTCCGTACATAATCCGGCGAACGTCGCATCCGGAGCTCGGACCGACCTGTGAATTCAGGCTTTGCCACGCCTTTACCGCATCACGCCGACGCCCTGCATGGACATTGACTTCGGCGCCAGGCCATATTTCTTTTATTACTCACTTTGCATAAATTATTTATTATGCAATGATTTTTTTAATTATCATCATTACTATTATCTCCCGTTTGCACTATTTTTGTGCACAGAAAAATGATCCGGGGACTTCGGCGTCACTCTGTCGGTCTACATCGACCATGCTATGTCACCACTTCGGCGTGTCGAGCTCTCCGCTCCGCCACCTCGGGACCATCTTGGGGGATGGAACCTTGCCCCACATCAAGCTCGGACCACGTCATCAATAACGAACACATTAACCAGCTAAGTCGCTTTCATACTCAAAAATTTAATTTCTAACTTGTGCTCGGTTCGACCAAGCATTATACTTTTTTGGAAAAAAGTTGCTTGTAAAAAATTTCCTTGTCCAAACTTTGTTTGTGACGCATAAATTCAAATACCCCGTTTACTTGGGGGCTTCCTTTATGAAGCTTTTCCTGTTGCATATGATTATACTTGTACGGCTTCATTCCTTGTTCGTGTATTACGCCACAATATGCACCATATTGACTTAAGCGATTTGCAAGCTGGGTTGCCTCGCTCCTGTGTTTACCCCTACGTTCCCGATTGTTCGGCTAGGGAGTAAAGGGAACACCTCTGCGATTGTCACGATCAGGTCGCCCGAGCCGGACCTCAGACTGGGTGAAGCCGAAAGCTAGCGCTCTTATAGTTTTCAATGATGGTCGGCACACAACGGAACTCATGAGTACAAAAAATCTATTGCACAAGTCTCATAATAACAATGAGCACCGAAGAAAGGTATCGGTGGGGGTACTATTTTCTTCGAAGATGCTTCTTACACTTCGTGGTAATATAGTATAAGTTCCCTGAGCGCGCTTTGTCTGTTACAGCCTTATGACCTGATTGCCTGGTTATTGGAAACACTGTCGATACTCTCGACAGATGGAGTACATAACACTCTTCGGTCCTTGACCGAAGAGGGAGAAGCCGACGGTCGGTTAAGACGCGTTTAAAGTTCGGTTGAACATAGATATGATATAAGTACTTCGGTACATGCAATCATTCTTCTACCCAAGTCACTTGGGGGCTCTTAAGTTTATTTGAGCCGTTTTATAATAAGTGTTCTTCTTCTTAGTCGTTGCAAAGTTTTATTATTATTATTTATCACTCCTTTTCTCGACGCGAGTGTGCGGTCACTAGCCGGGGAGCCTAATTTCTCTCTCAAAGCCGCTAGAGTTTAGTTTGCTAAACTGGCCTAATGAGAAGTACTCCGCCCTCGGGATAGGAGGTTGAAGCCGTAGGCTGACCCGCTCGAAGTCTTGAGATAGGATGTATCATGTTAAAGCACGACAGAAGCACTTCCTTTTTTTAAGACCAATTTTCGGATTGGCACCGAACACTTGATCTTGTTCGGACGTCATGCTTTTACTGACGTTTCTTGGTTTTCCAAGCTTTTTGGCACTTTTAAACTATTTGTGCTTTTCCAGCATTAGTCTCGCAATGCAACGCCGGGCACCTTTAGGGATTCGGCAAAAACATTCTCAGATATTGCTATATATGCATCGGTTTCGAATTGTGTCTTTGGTCAATAGTTGGGTTGCCCGGCTCCTGCACTTGCTTCCTACGTTCCGTTTTGTTCGGCTAGGCGTGCAAAGGGAGAACCACTGCGATTGTGCTTCCAGCTCACATGGTTAAGCACCTCAGTGGAGAAAGCCGAAAACTGACTGTCACAATAAGCGTAAACTGGTCAGCGATCCGATGACTATGCTAAAAGACGGGCCGTTCATAACATTGGCCGAAGTGTTTACGGCTTGACCCCGACTGTCGCCGAACACTACCAGGGGCTATTAACTGGCCTCCCAAACTAAATCCTCGATATTTTGCTCTTACATTAGAGCTGAGGTTTAATGATCATGCTTAGCATGACAACCCAAAGAAAGGAACCGATAGCGGGACTATTTTCTTTGGAAGACATTTCTTCTGTTAAACATTAATATAACATATCTCTCTGCGTACCTTTGTTTATAAAACCGTATGGCCAGATTGCCTTGTTTGTTGTAAATCTTCGCCCTCATAAAGGCTTTATAAAGTAGGACAAACACTCCTTGGCTACTGGCCGAGGAGGTGGAAGCCGATGGTCGGTCAACAAAGTTTTGTACAATGCGGATCCGAGCATTAATGACGTAAAGTACTTGGATACATAGAATCATTACACATAATTTGTGATTTTACTATGGATATTGATCCTTAATTCGTCCACCCGTGCCCACATTAAGGCTCGGGGGCTACTGGGCTTCGGGCTTATTATTTACAAATATTAAAGGGGCACATCGATCCCCTGATCTGGTGTTGCCACCCGACCAGTGTCTCGGGGGCTACTGCATTGCTTGTCCAATGCAGAAAATTTATGTGCAATATAGTTTCCGAGGAGATTTTGATCCTCAGGTTGGTCGGCCGCACCCAACCTGAGTCTCGAGGACTGAGCACGCCGCTTTTAGTGTCCCGAAGTATTCTGCCGAGCTAGGACTTGATCCTCAGGTTGATTCTGCAAATCAACCTGAGTCTCAGCGTCCACTGGGATCAGCGGTCTTACATCATCCTTCATGTGCATCTCGGGTTTTAGACCGATACACACCTTGAGGGTTACTGGCTATATATCTCGGCAGAGAATAAATTGCACCAATAAAAAATATTGACAAAAAATCGGCCCATAGTCGGGGTGGTGCACCACCTCGGAAGCAGTCCGGCATAAAGCTCAGGCGCTAGTGGCTGGCTCCATAGAGGGCATTTCCGGCATTAAGCTCGGCTAAACTCCTTCAACTTTTTTGAACCAAGGTGATATGACACCTCGGATATAGTTCGGCGTTGGAGCTTGGACACAGTCCGGCATTGGAGCTCGGATACATTCCGGCGTTGGAGCTCGGAAAGCAGTCCGGCGTTGGTGCTCGGCTGCAAAAGATACCTCTAATGCAGTCCAGCGTTGGAGCTCGGACGCAAGAGGACACTGCCTCCCGGGAACAACTTCAAACCCGAGGTGTGGCATAAAAATAACAAGGCATTGATAAAGGCCGGAAACTTAAAGGGGCTCCTCGGGTACCCAACGTGTAAACCCGTCGAATGCATTTCGGCGATCCTCGAGATCGAAGATAAAGAAGATTTGTTGAACCAGTTTTCAAGACCGACGACTGAAGATGAAGAACAGTTCGGAAGAATCGAGGAGCGTCCCTAACTTGAAGACCGGTTCAAGGGGCTACTGACGGTGTCCTGGACTAGGGGGTACTCAACACGTCATCTCCCGATCTGATAGATTGGGCCGAGGACCCCCGTGGCCGTATACTCATGGGCCAGTTCGGACAGCTGCCGCATACAAGGAAGATTCCACAAGACTTGGCGATCAAGACAAGGACTTCTCCCCACCGGTGTATTCAGCTAGGACTCTTGTTAACCTAGGCCTCTGGTGCATTATATAAACCAGGGCCAGGCTAGCCGATAGAGAATATATACAACAATCATACCATAGGCTAGCTTCTAGGATTTAGCCTCTTCGATCTCGTGGTAGATCAACTCTTGTAATACTCATATCATCAATATCAATCAAGCAGGACGTAGGGTTTTACCTCCATCAAGAGGGCCCGAACCTGGGTAAACATCGTGTCCCATGCCTCCTATTACCATTGATCCTAGACGCACAGTTCGGGACCCCCTACCCGAGATCCGCCGGTTTTGACACCGACACTCGACTTGTTGCAAAAGGTTTTTGACAAGTTCAAGGGGTTGACTACGATGAGACCTTCTCACCCGTAGCGATGCTTAAGTCTGTCCAAATCATGTTAGCAATTGCCGCATTTTATGATTATGAAATTTGGCAAATGGATGTCAAAACTGCATTCCTGAATGGATTTCCGGAAGAAGAGTTGTATATGATGCAACCGGAAGGTTTTGTCGATCCAAAGGGAGCTAACAAAATATGCAAGCTCCAGCGATCCATCTATGGACTGGTGCAAGCATCTTGGAGTTGGAATATACGCTTTGATAAGTTGATCAAAGCATATAGTTTTATACAGACTTGCGGTGAAGCATGTATTTACAAGAAAGTGAGTGGGAGCACTACAACATTTCTGATAAGTATATGTGAATGACATATTGTTGATCGGAGATAATGTAGAATTATTCTGCAAAGCATAAAGGAGTGTTCGAAAGGAGTTTTTCAAAGAAAGACCTCAGTGAAGCTGCTTACATATTAAGCATCAAGATCTATAGAGATAGATCAAGACGCTTGATAAGTTTTTTCAATGAGTACATACCTTGACAAGATTTTGAAGTAGTTCAAAATGGAACGGTCAAAGAAAGAGTTCTTGCCTGTGTTACAAGGTGTGAAATTGAGTAAGACTCAAAGCCCGACCACAGCAGAAGATAGAAAGAGAATGAAAGTCATTCCCTATGCCTCAGCCATAGGTTCTATAAAATATGTTGTGTACCAGATCTATTGTATACCCTACACTATTTTTGGCAAGGGAGTACAATAGTGATCTAGGAGTAGATCATTGGACAGCGGTCAAAATTATCCTTAGTGGAATAAGGATATGTTTCTCGATTATGGAGGTGACAAAAAGGGTTCGTCGTAAAGGGTTACGTCGATGCAAATTTTGACACTGATCCAGATGGCTCTAAATCTCAATATGGATACATATTGAAAGCGGGAGCAATTAGCTAGATTAGCTCCGTGCAGAGCATTGTTGACATAGAAATTTGCAAAACACTTACGGATCTGAATGTGGCAGACCCTTGACTAAACTTCTCTCACAAGCAAAACATGATCACACCTTAGTACTCTTTGGGTGTTAATCACATAGCGATGTGAACTGGATTATTGACTCTAGTAAACCCTTTGGGTGTTGGTCACATGTCGATGTAAACTATGGGTGTTAATCACATGGTGATGTGAACTATTGGTATTAAATCACATGGCGATGTGAACTAGATTATTGACTCTAGTGCAAGTGGGATACTGAAGGAAATATGCCCCAGAGGCAATAATAAAGTTATTATTTATTTCCTTATATCATGATAAATGTTTATTATTCATGCTAGAATTGTATTAACCGGAAACATAATACATATGTGAATACATAGACAAACAGAGTGTCACTAGTATGCCTCTACTTGACTAGCTCGTTGATCAAAGATGGTTATGTTTCCTAACCATAGACATGAGTTATCATTTGATTAACGGGATCACATCATTAGGAGAGTGATGTGATTGACTTGACCCATTCCGTTAGCTTAGCACTTGATCGTTTAGTTTGTTGCTATTGCTTTCTTCATGACTTATACATGTTCCTATGACTATGAGATTATACAACTCCCGTTTACCGGAGGAACACTTTGTGTGCTACCAAACGCCACAACGTAACTGGGTGATTATAAAGGTGCTCTACAGGTGTCTCCGAAGGTACTTGTTGGGTTGGCGTATTTCGAGATTAGGATTTGTCACTCCGATTGTCGGAGAGGTATCTCTGGGCCCACTCGGTAATGCACATGACTATAAGCCTTGCAAGCATTGCAACTAATGAGTTAGTTGCGGGATGATGTATTATGGAACGAGTAAAGAGACTTGCCGGTAACGAGATTGAACTAGGTATTGAGATACCGACGATCGAATCTCGGGCAAGTAACATACCGATGACAAAGGGAACAACGTATGTTGTCATGCGGTTTGACCGATAAAGATCTTCGTAGAATATGTAGGAGCCAATATGAGCATCCAGGTTCCGCTATTGGTTATTGACAGGAGACGTGTCTCGGTCATGTCTACATAGTTCTCGAACCCGTAGGGTCCGCACGCTTAAAGTTCGATGATGGTTATATTATGAGTTTATGTGTTTTGATGTACCAAAGGAGTTCGGAGTCCCGGATGAGATCGGGGACATGACGAGGAGTCTCGACATGGTCGAGACGTAAAGATCGATATATTGTACGACTATATTCGGACATCGGAAAGGTTCCGAGTGATTCAGGTATTTTCGGGAGTACCGGGGAGTTACGGGAATTCGTATTGGGCCTTAATGGGCCATACGGGAAAGGAGATAAAGGCCTAAAAGGGTGGCCGCACCCCTCCCCATGGGCTGGTCCGAATTGGACTAGGGAGGGGGCGCCCCCTTCCTTCCTTCTCCTTTTCCCTTCCCTTTCCTTCTCTCCTACTCCTACTACATGGAAGGGCTCCTAGTTCTACTAGGAAAAGGGGAATCCTACTCCCGATTGGAATAGAACTCCCTAGGGCACGCCATAGAGAGGGTCGGCCCTCCCCCTCCTCCACTCCTTTATATATAGGGGCATGGGGCACCCCAAAGACACAACAATTGATCTCTTGATCTCTTAGCCGTGTGCGGTGCCCCCCTCCATCGCAATCCACCTCGATCATATCGTAGCGGTGCTTAGGAGAAGCCCTGCATCGGTAGAACATCATCATTGTCACCACGCCGTCGTGCTGACGAAACTCTCCCTCAACACTCGGCTGGATCGGAGTTCGAGGGACGTCATCGAGTTGAACGTGTGCAGAACTTGGAGGTGCCATGCGTTCGGTACTTGATCGGTCGGATTGTGAAGACGTACGACTACATCAACCGCGTTGTGCTAACGCTTCCGCTTTCGGTCTACGAGGGTACGTGGACAACACTCTCCCCTCTCGTTGCTATGCATCACCATGATCTTGCGTGTGCGTAGGATTTTTTTTGAAATTACTACGTTCCCCAACATTTGCTGCATCACCCTTTCCTCTTCAAGGGAAAACCAACGCAGTGCTCAAGAGGTAGCAGTAGCACACAAAGTGTTCCTCCGGTATTCGGGAGTTGCATAATCTCATAGTCATAAGAACATGTATAAGTCATGAAGAAAGCAATAGAAGTAAACAAAAATGATCAAGTGCTAAGCTAACGGAATGGGTCAAGTCAATCACATCATTCTCCTAATGATGTGATCCCATTGATAAATTACAACTCATGCCTATGGTTTGGAAACTTAACCATCTTTGATCAATGAGCTAGTCAAGTAGAGGCATACTAGTGACACTATGTTTGTCTACGTATTCACACATGTAGTATGTTTCCGGTTAATACAATTCTAGCATGAATAATCAACATTTATCATGAAATAAGGAAATGAATAATAACTTTATTATTGCCTCTAGGGAATATTTCCTTCAAAAAGATATTACTCATAGAAATAGAACAACCATTATTCTCCGATTTAAATGAATAACCGTCCCGCAATAAACAAGATCCAGATATGATGTTCATGCTCAACGTGGGCACCAAATAACAATTATTGAGGTCTAAAGCTAATCCCAAAGGTAGATGTAGAGGTAGCGTGCCGACAGCGATCACATCGACTTTGGAACCATTCCCAACCCGCATCGTCACCTCATCCTTAGTCAATATTCGTTTATTCCGCAGCTCCTGTTTCGAGTTACAAATATGAGCAACGGAACCAGTATCAAATACCCAGGTGCTAGTACGAGCATTAGTAAGGTACACATCAATAACATGTATATCAAATATACCTTTGTTCACTTTGCCATCCTTCTTATCCGTCAAATATTTGGGGCAGTCCTGCTTCCAGTGACCATTCCCTTTGCAGTAGAAGCACTCAGTTTTAGGCCTAGGTCCAGCTTTGGGCTTCTTTCTGGGAGTGGCAACTTGATTTCCATTCTTCTTGAAGTTCCATTTATTTCCCTTGCTTTTTTTCTTGAAACTAGTGGTCTTGTTAACCATCAACACTTGATGCTCCTTCTTGATTTCTACCTCCCCGGGTTTAAGCATTGTGAAGAGCTCATGAATCATTTTATTCATCCCTTGCATAATATAGTTCATCGCGAAGCCTTTGTAGCTTGGTGACAGTGATTGAAGAACTATGTCAATAACAGTATCAACTGGAAGATCAACTCCCAGCTGAGTCAAGTGGTTATGATATCTAGACATTTTGAGTATGTGTTCACTAACAGGACTGTTCTCCGCCATCTTGCAGCTATAGAACTTGTTGGAGGCTTCATATCTCTCAACCCGGGCATTTGCTTGAAATATTAACTTCAACTCTTGGAACATCTCACATATTGCTCCATGACATTCAAAATGTTTTTGAAGTCCCGGTTCTAAGCCGTAAAGCATGACACACTGAACTATTGAGTAGTCATTAGATCGAGCCTGCCAGATGTTCATAACATCTGCAGTAGCTCCTACAGGAGGCCTGTCACCTAGCGGTGCATCAAGGGCATAATTCTTCTGTGCAACAATGAGGATAATCCTCAAGTTACGGACCCATTCTGTGTAGTTGCTACCATCATCTTTTAATTTAGCTTTCTCTAGGAACGCATTAAAATTCAGGGGAACCGTAGCTCGGGCCATTGATCTGTAACATAGATATGCAAAACTATAAGACTACGTTCATGATAAAATAAGTTTTATTAACCAAATTACTAATAAACTCCCACTTAAATAAACATCCCTCAAGTTATCTAAGTGATACATGATCCAAATCAACTAACCCATGTCCGATCATCATGTGAGATGGGGTAGTCATTAATGGTGAACATTTATGTTGATCATATCTACTATATGACTCATGTTCGACCTTTCGGCCTCTAGTGTTTCGAGACCATGTCTGTACATGATAGGCTCGTCAAGTTTAACCCAAGTATTCTGCATGTGCAAAACTGTCTTACATCCGTTGTATGTGAACATAGAGTCTATCACACCCGATCATCACGAGGTGCTTCGAAACGACGAACTTTGGCAACGGTGCATACTCGAGAGGAACACTTTTATTTTGAAATTTAGTGAAGGGATCGTCCTATAATGCTACCATCGTTCAAAGCAAAATAAGATGCATAAAGGATAGAGATCACATGCAATCAAAATATGTGACATGATATGGCCATCATCATCTTGTGCTTTAGATCTCCATCTCCAAAGTATCTTCATGATCTCCATCGTCACCGGCTCACACCTTGATCTCCATCGTTGCGTTGGGGTCGTCTCGCGAACTTTTGCTTCTACAACTATTGCTAACGCATGGCGATGAAGTAAAGCAATTACATGGCGCTTGCATTTCATACAATAATTAAGAGAGAACCATAAGGCTCCTGCCGGTTGTTGACATTACAAAACATGACCATCTCATACATCAACATATATCACATCACAATATGCCCTACAAAAACAAGTTAGACGTCCTCTACTTTGTTGTTGCAAATTTTACGTGGGTGCTATGGGCTTCTAGCAAGAACTGTCGGGTGGTAGGTGCGACATATGCCAACGGGTGGCTTATCATTGTGGGAGCCAGTAAGACGTTGCCAGTGCCTGGAAACGGGATGAGGCGAAGACATGCACGCCGGTGAATCTTACCCAGCTTCAGGGCTCTCCGTGGAGATAACACCCCTACTACTGCTCTGCGGGGTCTCCACATGTTCACTAGATGGACAAGTAGCTACACAATGCTCCTTGAGCTGTTCGGTGGGAGGAGGAAGAAGGGCACGACTAGCTGGATTCTTCTCCTTGTGTGGTGTCTAAAACTAGCTGGGGGTCCAACCCTTTGCATGGGTGCCCCGGGGGGTTTATATAGGCCTACCCCCGGGGGTACAATGGTAATCCGACTAGGCGCGGGGCCCAGCCGTCGTTGACTGCGCTCGCCGGCTTCTGCGTCGGCCGCTGGGGCCCGCCGACTGGTGGGTCCCGCCGGCTGCCGGCTTCTCGATCGACAGGCAGGCCCCACTGTCCGGGACCTAGTCGGCAGCTGGCTACTGTTGCTCCATCTTGGTGACATGGGCTTCGTCGTGGTAGGCGTGGCTACAGTACCGCCGCCCGGCGGGCGATTACTATAGCCTCACCACGTCTTGTCTCCTTAATGGGGCGTCTCCTTCGAGGAAGATGGCAAGCCGGCTGTGGGGAGCCGGCTCTCTCTTGGGCCGACTGGGGGAGGTGTGGCCGCCTTCGGGTGTCTCTCTGCCCGAAGGGACCCACCGCCCGTGGGCCGCGCTGGTAGTCCTTCGTGGATGGCGTCAGGATCGGCATGGCAACAGTGTTGCACCGGGCGGGTCATGGTCACCCGTACGGCGCACTGTGCCGATCGTGCTCTGGGACTTGGGGGTGGCAGGCTTTACTGTAGCCACGCCCCGTCTCATCGCCGCTAGGTGGATGCAAACTTTGAGGGTACGGTCTCGACCGCTTTATGGGAGCCGGCTTCTTGGAGTCGGCCTCCTCGCGGCCGGCTTCTCGAAGTCGGCCCTCACATGGCTTTCTTCATGAGGGCTAAAGTCGGGCTGCCTTCCGAAAGCCGGCCTGGGTGACAGCCAGCAAGGGGAAGGCGGCCCCATGTCTTGGATTCTTGAGAGCCGGACGGGCTCGTAATTTTTTCAGAAGGGCCAGGGGAAGCCGGCTAGGCTACCCATGGCTATTTACTCTGACAGTAGTCCCCGAAGCTGATCGAGCTTCGATGCGGACAAAGGGACGAGAAGCTTGGTCAGCTTCCTACCCTGAAGAGCCGGCTTTGCTGGTGTATGCCGATTTCGGGGAGCCCTGCGCCTTGCAGGCGGGAAAGTGGTCGACCCGCGTGCTGACCGCGGGCCCTCCCACGGGTCACGTGGCAGCGAGATCCTGCCAGTGCACGCGTGCGACGGGACGCCGCCGCAGGCCCAGGCCCACCATTCCTAGGCCTCGGCCCGAACGCTGATCTTCTGCGGCCCAGGTGGACCGCTCGCCTTCCCGTGGCGATTTTATTTCGCCATTAGGGCGCAATAAACGCGGGACGTGGGGGAGTGGGCACGATCGATCCCCACGTTTCCCCACGCCGCGCCTCCTTGGCTCCGCCACGCGAGCCTATAAGTAGGGGGAGGAGGGGGAGAGACAGAGGTTCGCACGCTCTCTCTCGCTACGCCCCTTCTCGTCCTCCTTTCTTCCTCTCGTTGCCGCCGCAGCCTCCCGTCTCAGCGCCGCCACATCGTCTTGCTCCCATGGCGCTGTCGAGCTCGTGGGATGGCTCCAACGTCCATGAGGACCATGTTGAGTTCCTCCGCCAGACTCGGCGCCTGCCCGACGCCAATCTCGTGCGGGTCCGCCTGGCGCCAGAGACGGAGATCTCGCCGGCACCGGAGGAGGGCGAGCGGGTTGTCTTCCGCTCGCACTTCCTGCGCGGCTTCGGCCTTCCGGCGAGCGG
This sequence comes from Triticum urartu, assembly GCF_056163025.1. Classification (NCBI taxonomy): domain Eukaryota; kingdom Viridiplantae; phylum Streptophyta; class Magnoliopsida; order Poales; family Poaceae; genus Triticum; species Triticum urartu. The sequence goes on along the minus strand of NC_141874.1, from coordinate 678,375,744 downwards.
ATTCCTGCGCTCCTTCCTCGAGTTCTACAATCTTCAGCCGCATCACCTCACGCCCAACGCGGTGATGCTGCTGTCGGCCTTCGTCTCTCTCTGCGAAGGTTTCTTGGGGCTGCTCCCCACGCTGGAGCTCTGGGGGGATTGTTCCAGAGCAAACTCGGCACCGTTGTCGCAGGCGTGCCCGCCCCCTGCGGGGCCTACATTGCCATGAGGAGGTCGGGCGAGAACAACCCGTTCCCGTCCATCCCCCTGATCCAGTCGGTGAAGATCTGGCATAAGTCGTACTTCTACATGAAGAACGTCGCCCAGCAAGGAGACCACGTCAACCTGCCGGCTTACGTAGCCGGCCCGCCGGCTGGGAGGCAGCCGTCATGGAGTTTCCGGTCCAGGTCACTGTCTCAGGCCGGGAACGCTGCCGTCTCCCGGCTTCGGGTGATGATCCAGTCAGAAGGCCTGAGCGGGGCCAACTTGGTGGCCGCCTTCATGGAGTGTCGGATACTTCCTCTCCAAAGCCAGCCCCACATGATGTGTCAGATGAGCGGCCGCTTCGACCCAAGCCGGCTGAGCACCAGGGAGATGCCTCATGCGGAGGTGTCGTACATGGTAAATTATATCTCCAATTGCAAGCTCGCCGAGGACTGGTGATACGGCAAGGTGTCGTATTCTCGCGCCAACCCTCCGCCTATGGTAAGCTTTCCTCTCTTTCTTCTTTTTGTTGGTAGCCGGCTTTATGGTGGCCGGCTTCTGATCGGTCAGCTCTTCTTAGCAGAACCCCCTTCTTCCGCCGACGACCGGGGCAGCAGGGATAGAATGCCAGTACGTCCTCGACCGCATGGTGGACGACATCGATGACTCGGATTTGGGGGCGGCCGCCATGGAAGACGCCGTCGTGGGGGACGACACCGAGCCCGGAGGCACAGGGCTTACCGCCAACTTCGAGGACTGGCCGGATGATGCCGAAGCCAAAGCCGCCCCGCGTCGCCAGCCGGCGGCCGACCATCAGGGCGCGGGCTCGTCCACCGCGCCGGCTGCCAGCGGCGGCGTACAGAAGCGCTGGGCCGCGTCAATCCTCTTCGGCGGTCGGCCGAAGAAGTCCAAAGCCTCCACCGCGGCGACCAAATGAGATGAGGCGGCCGCGAAAGTGGCCCGCTTCCGCAAGGCGGTGAAGCAGCCTCAGGCGGTCTCAGCGTAAGTCGTCGATTGCCTGGTCGCATGCTTTTCATCGTTCTCTCCTGTTCGAACATTCTTCCTAACCTTTCCCGCTCGCTGGACAGGGCGCCGCTTTCCCTTGAGCGGGGTCCGGGCGGCTCCGTAGTTGGGCCGACTGGAGGGTCTTCGGGCTCCCGCCGTGTGGACCCCCGCGCCGACCTCAGGGAGGCCACGGAGCGGAACGCCCGTGAGGCGGCAGAAAAAGCGGCCGCCCAGGCGGCGAGGGAGCAGGCCGACGCGGCAGCCAAGGCCCAGGCGGAGGCGGCGACCGCGGAAACGGAGGCGGAGGGTTCACGTAACCAGCCTCCGCTGCTCGCCATTCCCCTCCGAGCCGTGGCCCCTGACACCCCATTGCCCCTGGCGGAGGAAATCGTCCAAGACCCACTGCTGATGGAGAGGAGGGAGGACCTCGTGGTCTTCGCGGGGAGAGCGTCGCCGGCAGCGCCAACCGGAGCGGGCCAAGGCGGCCAATCGTCAGCGGCGCTAGAGGAGCCGGCCGAGGGTGAGCCGGAGGACGGAGCCGGCTTCGAGGTGCAGCCGGTGACGCGTCGGCGCGCAGTGGGAGGCGCCGCTCCGCCGGAGTCGCGCCGAGTTGCGGGCGCCGGCCAGTCGGCGGAGGCTCTGGAGGCGGCCAGCACTGCCACGTCCGAGTGGACTCCCAGCGGGGGGACTGGCGAGCTGAATGTGGCGGCTCAAGAGGTCCGGAGCCGGCTTCAAGCTCAGGCCGCCCTGCTGCAGCAGTACACCCAGGAGTTCCTGTCGACGCGGGCCGCCATCCGGGTGAGTCTTTCATTCTTGGCCGCTTTGGTCTCTTGATTTCTTCCATGGGGGCGCATCAGCGCACCCACTGGGTGTAGTCCCCGAGATTCGGGCCGACTGCTGAGCAGTCGGGTCAGATCTTTCTTGACGACTACCTTATTTTTGCTTCTTGTCTGAACTTCCAGGAATATCATAACTCCCGTGCTGCCGCCTTCAACTCCCAGGCTCAGGAGTTGGGTCGGAAGACCGACGACCTGGCCAACAGCCGAAGTAAGTGCTTGATCTTGTCTGTCTCCTGTGGGGGCGCGTCAGCGCACCCACTGGGTGTAGTCCCCGAGATTCGGGCCGACTGCTGAGCAGTCGGGTCGGATCTTCCTTCACGACTTTTTCCTTATTGAGTTTTTTTCTTTTGTCTTTCGTGCTTTCAGGGGCCAACGCCGACTTGAGGAGGGAGCTCAGCGAAGCGCAGGCCGCCCTTCGTACCAAGGATGCTGAGTACGCTGCCTTGGTCCAGGAGCGTGACTGCGTGGCCAAGAAGCTGGCTGACCAGGAGGAGAGCCACAAGGCAGCCCTGCAGAAAGCGCAGGATAGCGAGGCCGCCCTGAAGGCAGAGTTTGAGACCGAGGCGGCGACCTGGGCTGAGACCCGGCGAGCGCTGGATGAAGGCTTCGGCCGCATCGAGGACTTGATCGACGGTAAGCCGCCTTCCTCGCTCCTCTCCTGCCCCTTGCCGCCTGGTTTTTGGCCTGACTTGTGCTGCTGCCTATTTTCTTGTGCAGACTACTTTCCCGGCTACTCCGCCTTCGCCGCCCAAACCATCGAGGCCCATCGCGAGGCGCGCCGTCAGGCGGGGGTCAACATCGCGCCGGACGCGAATCGGACGCTTGAGGAGCAGCTCTTGGCTGTCCAAGCGCGGCTGCAGCCGGCTCACCGGATGCTTCGCCGGCTCCAACGTGCCGGGGCGCAGGTGTTGGCCGCCCTCTGGCCCGGCGAGACGGTCCCCCGCACCCCAAGCCGGACTGCCGACTGGCTGGAGGTCGCAGTCGGTCGCTTTGAAGCTTGGAAGGCGTCGGCGGCCCGTCTTGGAGCCGGGCGGGCGTTGGAGTTCGTTCGAGCTTGGTACCCAGGGCTGAACCTGGACCAGCTGCGCACTTGGCGGCTGGAGGCCGACGCGAAGCTAGAGGAGGTGCGGCCGGCTATCGCCCAGCGTGCTTCGATGATTGCCGAGTGCACCGACATCAGCGTTTTTGCACCTGAAATCAATGATGATGGCGTTGCCCAGCCGGAGGAGTGGTTCGGGCTGAACCCGGCGGTGGGCGAGGACTCGGCAGAGGAGATCGCCTCCAGCGACGAGGGCGAGGATGACGAAGAAGAGGACGGTGAAGACGTCGAGCCGGCTAGTGGAACAACCGGCCGGCCTCAGGCTGACCGTGCCTCCAGCAACGAGGCGCGTGGAAGCGCGCCCTTTGCGGGAGGTGGTGATCAAGCCGAGGTTCGCCAGCCGGCCACTCCTTCAGCCAGCACAACCGTCTCCGCCGACCAGCCCGGCTCATCGGTCGCTCCGCCAGCTTGACCTGCCATCCTTATTTTTCCTGTTTGTTGCCTTTTGAACAATCTTTATTAAGCTTTCGCAGTTCCACCCACTGGGGGTGTATCCAAACTATGTTGAATGCCGGCCTCTTGGAGGTCTTTTATGTAAATATTATTATGTGCATGTTTGGTTTCCATTCGCGTATGCTTTTTATCCTTAGGCTTTTTCCTTTGCCGCCTTCCCTCTTTGGGGAGGCAAGTACTCGAGCTTTCTTGGATTGAAGTGAAGTGAATGGAAACCGGCCGGCCGGCTACTTTGGTAGTCGGTCGGTGGTAGGCGGCAAACCGGCTTTCGTTATATTAGTCCGTTGGTCCCTGGCCATTTTTCGTGTGGGCATCCTTTCCTGCTTTTGACTCTTGCCAGCCGGACAGCCGGTTCTTCGAACTGCGACTTTGGCAAGAGCTAAGCCTGGGTGTCGGCACACTACTTGTCTGACCGCTAGTAGGACTTCTAATATAACTCCAGTCGGCCAGTCCCCGGGCCGACTAGTCGAACCCGGTGCCGGACGGAACAAGTAAATGAAATGACAAGGTCATAAGCATGATACTTTTCATTCATAGATAAAAGATGGCAGTCCCCGAGCCCTCCTCGGGGGGCCTATTGTCTCGTATTTAGTACAAAAGTTAGCGTGATACATACTGCATTTCAACTGTAAAATCTTCAAAGGAGGTTGGCGTTCCATGGTCGTTCCGACTCCTTGCCGGAGTCGTCTCTCTTGCGTGCGTTGGGCTTCTGCGCGTCGATTAGGTAGTAGGAGTCGTTGCCTAGAGCTCTGCTGATGACGAAGGGGCCCTCCCAAGGGGCCGAGAGCTTGTGCTGGCCGGCTGTTCGCTGGATCAGCCGGAGCACAAGATCGCCCTCTTGGAAAGATCTTGGCCTAACCTTCTGACTGTGGTAGCGGCGCAAACCCTGCTGGTAGATGGCAGACCGGCTGAGGGCTAACAGCCGGCCTTCTTCCAGCAGGTCGACGCCGTCTTCTCGTGCTTCCTTGGCCTCCGCCTCCGTGTACATGGTTACCCGGGGCGAGTCGAACTCGATGTCGGTTGGGATGATCGCCTCGGCACCGTACACGAGGAAGAAAGGAGTGAAGTCGGTTGACTTGTTTGGGGTAGTGCGCAGACTCCAGAGGACAGCCGGCAGCTCATCGAGCCAACAGCCGGCTGAACGCTCCAGTGGTATGACCAGTCGGGGCTTGATGCCGGAGAGGATGAGGCCGTTGGCTCGCTCGACCTGGCCGTTTGACTGCGGGTGGGCGACGGACGCTAAGTCCAGCCGGATACCTTGGGCTGCGCAGAAACGTGCCAAGGCTCCTTTGGCAAAATTCGTGCCATTGTCGGTGATGATGCTGTGTGGCACGCCGTACCGAGTTGTTATGTCTGCGATGAATGTCACGGCAGTCGGCCCACTCAGCTTCTTGATCGGCTTTGCCTCAATCCACTTGGTGAATTTGTCCATGGCGACGAGCAAATGCGTCATGCCGCCGCGCGCCGTCTTGAATGGGCCCACCATGTCCAGTCCCCAAACGGCGAAGGGCCAGGTGAGGGGAATGGTCTTGAGTGCCGAAGCCGGCATGTGTTGCTTGGAGCTGAAGAGTTGGCACCCTTTGCAATATTTAACTAACTCTTTGGCGTCATCCAAAGCAGTCGGCCAGAAGAAACCATGGCGGAAAGCTTTGGCGACGAGTGATCTTGAAGCCGCATGGTGGCCGCATTCTCCTTGGTGAATGTCTCTGAGGATTGCAATGCCCTTCTCTTGCTCGACGCACCGTTGGAGGACTCCAGTGACACTGCGCTTGACGAGTTCTCTGTTGACGATTGTGTATGTTCCGGCTCGATGTTGGACTTGTCTTGCCTCTGTTTCGTCAGCCGGCAGATCTTGGTTTACTAGGAAGTTGAGGATGGACTGAGCCCATGACGGAGCCGCGACTTCTCCTACTGCCAATGTGGCTACTGCCACCAGGGTGGGCGGGCTGGGTGGTGAAATGCTGGAGTCGGCCGCCGGCTATTGTGTTGGTGCAGTCCCCGGGCCGGCTACTGCAGTCCCCGAGCCGGGTGTGGCAGTCCCCGAGCCGGTTGCCGAAGTCCCCGGGCCGACTACTGAAGTCACGGGGTCGCCTGCTTGGTTCTTCGAGCTGGACCTGGCCGCGTCGGGGTCAGGCGGTACGAAGATGGAATCGGACTCTGGAGACGGCTTGATGGACGGCTTGAGGAGGCATTGTAGAGCGACGCCGGTTGGTATTGCTTGCCGAGTGGAGCCTATTCGAGCCAGGGCATCGGCTGGCTCGTTGTCGGCTCGCGGTACGTGGAGGAACTCGCATCCTTCAAAGTATCCGCTGAGTTGTTGAACCAGGAAGCGGTAGCTTGCCATATTTGCGTCCTTGGCGTCCCAGTCGCCGGATGATTTCTGAACCACCAAGTCTGAGTCGCCATAACATAGGATCCGGCGGATGCCGAGTTCCTTGGCAAGCCGGAGCCCGTGTATGAGTGCCTCGTACTCGGCTACATTGTTGGAGGCGGCAAAGTGAATCTGCAGCGTGTATCTGAGCTTGTCGCCTTTGGGAGAGTTAAGGACGACGCCGGCTCCCAAGCCGGTGCGCATCTTGGACCCGTCAAAGTGCATGCGCCAATGTGTGGATCGGGAGCCGGCGGCAGGTACTGGGTCTCGGCCCAGTCGACGAGGAAGTCGGCCAGTGCTTGGGACTTGATGGCGGTGCGGGGCTGGTAGAAGATTGTGTAAGGGGCCAGCTCGATGGCCCATTTCGCCACCCGGCCGGATGCGTCCCGGCTGCCTATGATCTCAGCCAGCGGGGCGGTGCATACGACCGTGACGGGATGCTCTTGAAAGTAGGGCTTCAGCTTCTTGGGGGTGAAGTGCACGCCGTAACACATCTTCTGGTAGTGCGGGTAGTTCTGCTTTGAAGCGGACAGCACCTCGCTCAAATAATACACCGGCCTCTGGACCGGCTGGGCTCGGCCTTCTTCTGGGCGTTGGACTACGATGACGGTGCTGACCACCCGGCTGGTTGCGGCAATGTAAAGGAGCATGGGCTCTTTCTCAGTTGGCGCCGCTAGGACGGGTGGCGTGGCCAGCATCTTCTTCAGCTCGTGAAAAGCTTAGTCGGCCTGGTCGTTCCACTCGAAGTGAGTGCTCTTCTTCATGAGGCGGTAGAGGGGGAGAGCTTTCTCTCCGAGCCGGCTGATGAAGCGGTTCAAGGAGGCCAAGCATCCGGTGAACTTTTGGATGTCTCGAAGCTTGGTGGGGATCGCCATTCTCTCGATGGCCTTGATCTTCACCGGGTTGCATTCGATGCCGCGTTCGGAGACCAGGAACACCCGGCATGTCCTCGGGGGACCATGCAAAGATGTCCCGATTCTCGCGAAGGAAATCGGCGAGCTCGCCTTCCTATTTGCTGTTCAGGCTTGCCCCGATGACGGCAAACCTCTCGGGGTGCTCGGGGTCAAGGGGTATCTTCTTGGTTTCTTTGGCCGGCTGGAAAGATCCTTGGGCGTCATGCTCCTTGGGGTCGGGGGACTGGTTCGGCTGCTTGCTGGACATGGCCACGACCCGGTCCAACATCTTCTTCTCTTCGGCAATCACAAGGGACTCGGCCAGCCGGCTGCTGGCGGCAGCGCACTCGGAAGACTTCTTGTAATCGCCGGCTACGGTGATGACGCCCTTGGAACTTCGTATCTTCATCTTGAGGTATGCATAGTGGGGAACTGCCATGAACCTGGCCAAGGCGGGTCGGCCAAGCAACGCGTGGTAGGGGCTCTCCAGGTCCACCACTTCAAACCAGATTGCTTCCCGGCGGAAATGCTCCTTGTCCCCAAAGAGTACATCAATCTTGATCTTGCCAATGGGGGCGCAGGACAAGCCGGGTACGATGCCATGAAACACTGTCCGAGTAGGCACGAGCTGCTTCGTCTTGACATTTAGCTTCTCCAGGGTGTCACGGTACAGGATGTTGATGCTGCTCCCGCCGTCTATCAGCATGCGGGAGAAGCGGGCAGCGCGTCTGTCCGTCGCGAGGGTGGCTTCCAGGACCAACGCATAAGAGCCGGGAGACGGCATCACCTATGGATGGTCGGCCCGGCTCCAGCTGATGGTTTTTTCTGACCAATGCATGTGTCCGGCGGGGTTGGCAGCGACCATGCTGACTTCCTGGTGCTCTCGGCGTTTGCCGCGCCGGTCTTCGAGCTGGCTTGTAAAGACGATGTAGGTTGCTTGCTCGTTGGGGAATTCGTCGTGCACGGCTCCGATTGCGGGCCGAGCGGCCGGAGGCGGCGGGCCGGCAGGCGGAGGCGGCGCGAGCCCCTCGCCTTTAGAGATTCGGGTGAGCCAATGGCACTTCCGGGTTGTGTGGTTGGACGGCTTCGCGCCGCTATGGAATTTGCACGGGGCGTCGAGAGTTTGCTCGTAGGAGAAAGCCGGCTGCCAAGCCGGCCGGCCGCCCTTGGGCTTCTTGGGCGCGGGTCGCCCTTCAGGCAGCGCGTCTTCGACCGTGGCCACCTGCCGACTGGCGGGAGGCGGCGCAGGGCCCTTGCGCTTGTGGTCGTTCGGGTGTGGGCGTCGGCCGGAATCCCCTGCCGGCGTCTTGGGCGCCGGGTTGAGTACTTTCCCGGATGCGTCTACCCAGAGCTCGGTCTTCATCGAAGAGTCGACGGTGGCGTATTTGTCTGCTATGTCCAGAAGCTCGTCGAGGGTAGTCAGCTCGTCGCAGAGGAGCTTGTGCTTGAGGAGGGTACCTTCTCGACACCCGGCAGTGAAGTATTCGATGGCTTGCACCTCGTGCACCCCCTTGCAAGAATTGCGGAGCTCGGCCCAACGCGTGAGGTAGTCGCGAGTGGACTCGGCTGGGCCCTGTACGCACAGGGAGAGCTGCCTGGGCTTGGGGGCCCGCTTGTAGGTGCTGGTGAAGTTGCGGATGAAAGCTTCGGTGAAATCTAGCCAGCTGTTGATGCTGAGAGGCTTGAGGCTGTTGAGCCAGGTCCGCGCCGTGCCTTGCAGCATGAGGGGCACGTACTTCACGGCAACGTGTCGGTTGCCGTTGGCTATGCTGACCGCCATGGAGTAGTCGATCAACCAATCTTCCGGCTTCACGGAGCCGTTGTACTTGGGCGTGTCTCTTGGGAGCGAGAACCCTTTGGGGAAAGGCTCGTCGCCGATGCGGGGGCCGAAACAAGGCGGGCCGACATCGTCTTCTTCTTCCAGCGCCAGGGATCGCGCCAGGCGGTCGATCCGATGGCGGGCGTCGTTCTCGCCGACTCCTTCGCGGCGACCTAGTCGGCCGCTGAGAGTCGGGTGTGCCACTGGCGGCGGGGTGGGATATCTCTCTCCACGGGGTCGAGGCGGAGGTGGGTTGCCCCGCCATTCCATGGCTCGGGGATGGCCGTCCGCGTCTCGCTCGATGGAGATTCGGGTCCGGCTTCGGCTGGCCGCCGGCTCTTTCTCGCGCCGCGCGCGGGCGTTGCTCGTAGTCGGTGTCCGGGACGTCGCACCGTGATCTCGGCGCGGGGGAGGGCTTCCCACATGGGCGTCAGCTTCGTGCCGCCGTGCGGCTGCGTCAATCAGTTGCTGGATGCGCCGGGTCATGTGGGGGAGTTCTTCGGCCTCCAAGCCGTCCAACTCGTCCACGGCCGCCTGAGCGGCACGCAAGTTCTCGAGCGGAGTGGCATAGACCGGGCGGTCGACTCCCAGCATGTCGGCAATGACGGCGCCGCGTTGCTTGACAATGCCGGCCCGGCTTGGCCCGCCCGGGGCCGGCGTGCCGAAGGCGGCGCGGTCAGCTTCGCGCTAGTAGGCCTCAGTGAGGCGTCTCACGGAAGCCAGCCTCCGGCCCTCTGCGAGGAGGGCGAGGCGGCGCGCCTCCAGTGCTTCGTCATCGGCATCAGCCGGGAGGGGGTGGACAAGTCGTGGGCTGCCGCGTGCGGGGCGTCGTGGGCGCTCTCGTCGGCCGGGCCGCCGCGGCCGATGACCATCACTTCGGTGGTGACAGTATCGCGGCCGTCGGTCCGAGGAAGCGGGTCGTTGTAGATCGCGACGTTGGTGGGGAAGGTGTTGAAGGAGGCCGTGTCGGAGTCGACAGGCATCGGGTCGGTGGAGCCAACCGACTCCAGATCCACAGCGGGCTCGCTGGAGACATGGAGCTGGCCGAGGAGGTTGGCGAGGTGGTCGGTGCCCGCATCGGAGGCGAGCTCTTCGGAGATGAGGGTTTCGTCGAGGAGATTGGCGAGGCTGCTCGTCGCGCAGATGCTGGTGACGCCTTGCAGCGCGTCGTGGCAAGCGCCATCGGGCGTGCCGGGCTGGCTACGCTCGCTGGGGAGGAAGAGGGTTCCCGTCCAGAACAGGTCTCCGGACGACGGTGCACCTGGCCCCACGGTGGGCGCCAAATGTCGGGTGGTAGGTGCGACATATGCCAACGGGTGGCTTATCATTGTGGGAGCCAGTAAGACGTCGCCGGTGCCTGGAAACGGGATGAGGCGAAGACATGCACGCCGGCGAATCTTACCCAGCTTCGGGGCTCTCCATGGAGATAACACCCCTACTACTGCTCTGCGGGGTCTCCGCATGATCACTAGATGGACAAGTAGCTACACAATGCTCCTTGAGCTGTTCGGTGGGAGGAGGAAGAAGGGCACGGCTAGCTGGCTTCTTCTCCTTGTGTGGTGTCTAAAACTAGCTGGGGGTCCAACCCTTTGCATGGGTGCCCCGGGGGGTTTATATAGGCCTACCCCCCGGGGGTACAATGGTAATCCGACTGGGCGCGGGACCCAGCCGTCTGTGACTGCGCTCGCGGGCTTCTGCACCGGCCGCTGGGGCCCGCCGACTGGTGGGTCCCGCCGGCTGCCAGCTTCTCGGTCGACAGGCAGGCCCCACTATCCGGGACCTGGTCGGCAGCTGGCTACTGTTGCTCCATCTTGGTGACGTGGGCTTCGTCGTGGTAGGCGTGGCTACAGTACCGCCGTCCCGGCGGGCGATTACTGTAGCCTCACCACGTCTTGTCTCCTTAATGGGGCGTCTCCTTCGAGGAAGATGGCAAGCCGGCTGCGGGGAGCCGGCTCTCTCTTGGGCCGACTGGGGGAGGTGTGGCCGCCTTCGGGTGTCTCTCTGCCCGAAGGGACCCACCGCCCGTGGGCCGCGCTGGTAGTCCGTCGTGGATGGCGTCAGGATCGGCATGGCAACAGTGTTGCACCGGGCGGGTCATGGTCACCCGTACGACGCACTGTGCCGATCGTGCTCCGGGACTTGGGGGTGGCAGGCTTTACTATAGCCACGCCCCGTCTCATCGCCGCTAGGTGGATGCAAACTTTGAGGGTACGGTCTCGACCGCTTTATGGGAGCCGGCTTCTTGGAGTCGGCCTCCTCGCGGCCGGCTTCTCGAAGTCGGCCCTCACATGGCTTTCTTCATGAGGGCTAAAGTCGGGCCGCCTTCCGAAAGCCGGCCTGGGTGACAGCCAGCAAGGGGAAGGCGGCCCCATGTCTTGGATTCTTGAGAGCCGGACGGGCTCGTAATTTTTTCAGAAGGGCCAGGGGAAGCCGGCTAGGCTACCCATGGCTATTTACTCCGACAAGAACCATTCTTGATACGCAAAAACCACAACGGGGATTTATCAAGTTTGTTGCTTTAACCTTCTTCAAGGACCGACCGCAGTCAAATTTGATTCAGCTAAACTAGGAGAAATAGAAACCCGCCAGCCACCTTGTATGCAAAACAAGTTGCATGTCAGTCGGTGAAACCGGTCTCATGTGCGTGGACATGTAAGGTGGTCCGGGCCACTTCATCCCATAATACCGCCGAATCAAAATAAGATGTTGGTGGTAAGCAGTATGACTATCACCGCCCACAACTCTTTTGTGTTCTACTTGTGCATATCATCTACGCATAGACCTGGCTCGGATGCCACTGTTGGGAAATGTTGCATGGAAAACAAATTGTTTTCTATGCACACGCAAGATCTATCAAGGAGATGCATATAAACGAGATAGGAGAGTGTGTCTACGTACCCTCATAGACCTTAAGCGGAAGCATTTGTTAACGCGGTTGATGCAGTCGAACTTCTTCGCGATCCAATCGATCGAGTACCGAACGTACGACACCTCGCGTTCAGCACACGTTCAACTCGGTGACGTCCTCGCCTTCTTGATCCAGCAAGACGACGAAGTAGTGGATGAGTTCTGGCAGCACGATGGCATGGTGATGGCGATGGTGATGCTATCTCCGCAAGGCTTCGCCTAAGCACTATGAAAATATGACCGAGGGTGTAAACAGTGGAAGGGGCGCCACACACGGCTAAGAGATTGTCGTGGTTATATGTGGCGCCCCCTCCCACATATATGTTGGAAATATGCCCTAGAGGCAATAATAAAATGGTTATTATTATATTTCTTTGTTCATGATAATTGTCTATTGTTCATGCTATAATTGTGTTATCCGGAAATCGTAATACATGTGTGAATACATAGACCACAACACGTCCCTAGTGAGCCTCTAGTTGACTAGCTCGTTGATCAAAAGATAGTCATGGTTTCCTGACTATGGACATTGGATGTCATTGATAACAGGATCACATCATTAGGAGAATGATGTGATGGACAAGACCCAATCCTAAGCATAGCTCAAAGGTCGTGTAGTTCGTTTGCTATAGCTTTTCCGAATGTCAAGTATCATTTCCTTAGACCATGAGATTGTGCAACTCCCAGATACCGCAGGAGTGCTTTGGGTGTGCCAAACGTCACAACGTAACTGTGTGACTATAAAAGTACACTACAGGTATCTACGAAAGTGTCTGTTGGGTTGGCACGAATCGAGACTAGGATTTGTCACTCCGTATGACGGAGAGGTATCTCTGGGCCCACTCGGTAATGCATCATCATAATGAGCTCAATGTGACCAAGTGGTTGATCACGGGATCATGCATTATGGTATGAGTAAAGTGACTTGCCAGTAACGAGATTGAACGAGGTATTGGGATACCGACGATCGAGTCTCGGGCAAGTAACGTACCGATTGACAAAGGGAATTGTATACGGATTGATTGAATCCTCGACATCGTGGTTCATCCGATGAGATCATCGAGGAGCATGTGGGAGCCAACATGGGTATCCAGATCCCGATGTTGGTTATTGACCGGAGAGTCGTCTCGGTCATGTCTGCGTGTCTCCCGAACCCGTAGGGTCTACACACTTAAGGTTCGGTGACGCTAGGGTTGTTGAGATATTAGTATACGGTAACCCGAAAGTTGTTCGGAGTCCCGGATGAGATCCCGAACGTCACGAGGAGTTCCGGAATGGTCCGGAGGTGAAGATTTATATATATGAAGTCAAGTTTCGGCCATCGAGAAAGTTTCAGGGGTACTCGGTATTGTACCGGGACCACCGGAAGGGTCCCGGGGGTCCACCGGGTGGGGCCACCTATCCCGAAGGGCCCCATGGGCTGAAGTGGGAGGGGAACCAGCCCCTAGTGGGCTGGTGCGCCCCCCTTGGGCCTTCCCCTGCGCCTAGGGTTGGAAACCCTAGGGGTGGGGGCGCCCCACTTGGCTTGGGGGGCAAGCCACCCCCTTGGCCGCCGCCCCCCCTTGGAGATTGGATCTCTTAGGGCCGGCGCCCCCTAGGGACCCTATATATAGTGGGGGAGGGAGGGCAGCCGCACCCTAGCCCCTGGCCTCTCCCTCTCCCTCCCGTGACACTCCTCCCTCTCCTTGTGCTTGGCGAAGCCCTGTCGAGATCACCGTTGCTTCCACCACCACACCATCGTGCTGCTGGATCTTCATCAACCTCTCCTTCCCCCTTGCTGGATCAAGTTGGAGGAGACGTCTTCCCAACCGTACGTGTGTTGAACACGGAGGTGCCGCCCGTTCGGCGCTAGGTCATCGGTGATTTGGATCACGACGAGTACGACTCCATCAACCCCGTTCTCTTGAACGCTTCCGCGTGCGATCTACAAGGGTATGTAGATGCACTCCTCTCTCCCTCGTTGCTAGATGACTCCATAGATTGATCTTGGTGATGCGTAGAAAATTTTAAAATTCTGCTACGTTCTCCAACAGTGGCATCATGGGCTAGGTCTATGCGTAGTTTCTATGCACGAGTAGAACACAAAGTAGTTGTGGGCGTCGATATTGTCAATTTGCTTGCCGTTACTAGTCTTATCTTGATTCGGCGGCATCGTAGGATGAAGCGGCCCGGACCGACCTTACACGTACGCTTACGTGAGACTGGTTCCACCGATTGACATGCACTAGTTGCATAAGGTGGCTGGCGGGTGTCTGTCTCTCCCACTTTAGTCGGATCAGATTCGATGAAAAGGGTCCTTATGAAGGGTAAATAGAAATTGGCATATCACGTTGTGGTTTTGGCGTAGGTAAGAAACGTTCTTGCTAGAAACCTATAGCAGCCACGTAAAAACTTGCAACAACAATTAGAGGACGTCTAACTTGTTTTTGCAGCAGGTGTCGTGTGATGTGATATGGCCAAAAGGATGTGATGAATGATATATGTGATGTATGAGATTGATCATGTTCTTGTAATAGGAATCACGACTTGCATGTCGATGAGTATGACAAACGGCAGGAGCCATAGGAGTTGTCTTAATTTATTTATGACCCGTGTGTCAACATAAACGTCATGTAATTACTTTACCTTATTGCTAAAGCATTAGCCGTAGTAGTAGAAGTAATAGATGACGAGACAACTTCAAGAAGACACGATGATGGAGATCATGGTGTCATGCCGGTGACAACGATGATCATGAAGCCCCGAAGATGGAGATCAAAAGGAGCAAATGATATTGGCCATATCATGTCACTATTTGATTGCATGTGATGTTTATCATGTTTTACATCTTATTTGCTTAGAATGACGGTAGCTTAAATAAGATGATCCCTCGTAATAATTTCAAGAAAGTGTTCCCCCTAACTGTGCACCGTTGCGAAGGTTCGTTGTTTCGAAGCACCACGTGATGATCGGGTGTGATAGATTCTAACGTTCGAATACAACGGGTGTAAGCCAGATTTACACACGCAATACACTTAGGTTAACTTGACGAGCCTAGCATGTACAGACATGGCCTCAGAACACGGAAGACCGAAAGGTCGAGCATGAGTCGTATGGAAGATACGATCAACATGAAGATGTTCACCGATGTTGGCTAGTCCGTCTCACATGATGATCGGACACAGCCTAGTTGACTCGGATCATGTTTCACTTAGATGACTAGAGGGATGTCTATCTAAGTGGGAGTTCATTGAGTAATTTGATTAGATGAACTTAATTATCATGAACTTAGTCTAAAATCTGTACACTATGTCTTGTAGATCAAATGGCCCACGCTAATGTTGCCCTCAACTTCAACGCATTCCTAGAGAAAACCAAGCTGAAGACGATGGCAACAACTATACGGACTGGGTCCGGAATCTGAGGATCATCCTCATAGCTGCCAAGAAAGATTATGTCCTAGAAGCACCGCTAGGTGACGCACCCATCCCAGAGAACCAAGACGTTATGAACGCTTGGCAGTCACGTGCTGATGATTACTCTCTCGTTCAGTGCGGCATGCTTTACAGCTTAGAATTGGGGCTCCAAAAGCGTTTTGAGAGACACGGAGCATATGAGATGTTCGAAGAGCTGAAAATGGTTTTCCAAGCTCATGCCCGGGTCGAGAGATATGAAGTCTCCGACAAGTTCTTCAGCTGTAGGATGGAGGAAAATAGTTTTGTCAGTGAGCACATACTCAAAATGTCTGGGTTGCATAACCGCTTGACTCAGCTGGGAGTTAATCTCCCGGATGACGCGGTCATTGACAGAATCCTTCAGTCGCTTCCACCGAGCTACAAGAGCTTTGTGATGAACTTCAATATGCAGGGGATGGAAAAGACCATTCCTGAGGTATATTCAATGCTGAAATCAGCAGAGGTGGAAATCAAAAAGGAACATCAAGTGTTGATGGTGAATAAAACCACTAAGTTCAAGAAAGGCAAGGGTAAGAAGAACTTCAAGAAGGACGACAAGGGGGTTGCCGCGCCCGGTAAGCAAGCTGCCGGGAAGAAGCCAAAGAATGGACCCAAGCCTGAGACTGAGTGTTTTTATTGCAAGGGAAGTGGTCACTTGAAGCGGAACTGCCCCCAAATACTTAGCGGACAAGAAGGCCGACAACACTAAAGGTATATGTGATATACATGTAATTGATGTGTACCTTACCAGTGCTCGTAGTAGCTCCTGGGTATTTGATACCGGTGCGGTTGCTCACATTTGTAACTCAAAGCAGGAGCTGCGAAATAAGCGGAGATTGGCGAAGGACGAGGTGACGATGCGCGTCAGGAATGGTTCCAAGGTCGATGTGATCGCCGTCGGCACGCTGCCTCTACATTTACCTATGGGATTAGTTTTAAACCTCAATAATTGTTATTTAGTGCCAGCTTTGAGCATGAACATTGTATCAGGATCTCGTTTAATTCGAGATGGCTACTCATTTAAATCCGAAAATAATGGTTGTTCTATTTATATGAGAGATATGTTTTATGGTCATGCTCCGCTGGTGAATGGTTTATTCTTAATGAATCTCGAGCATAATGTTACACATATTCATAGTGTGAATACCAAAAGATGTAAGGTTGATAATGATAGTCCCACATACTTGTGGCACTGCCGCCTTGGTCACATAGGTGTCAAATGCATGAAGAAGCTCCATGCAGATGGACTTTTGGAGTCTCTTGATTACGAATCATTTGACATGTGCGAACCATGCCTCATGCGTAAAATGACCAAGACTCCGTTCTCAGGAACAATGGAGTGAGCAACCAACTTATTGGAAATCATACATACTGATGTGTGCGGTCCAATGAGTGTTGAGGCTCGCGGTGGCTATCGTTATGTTCTCACCCTCACTGACGACTTGAGTAGATATGAGTATGTCTACTTAATGAAACACAAGTCTGAGACCTTTGAAAAGTTCAAGGAATTTCAGAATGAGGTTGAGAATCAACGTGACAAGAAAATCAAGTTCTTGCGATCAGATCGTGGGGGAGAATACTTGAGTCACGAATTTGGCACACACTTAAAGAAATGTGTAATAGTTTCACAACTCACGCCGCCTGGAACACCTCAGCGTAATGGTGTGTCCGAACGTCGTAATCGCACTCTATTGGATATGGTGCGATCTATGATGTCTCTTACCGATTTACCGCTGTCATTTTGGGGCTATGCTTTAGAGACTGCCGCATTCACTTTAAATAGGGCTCCGTCGAAATCCGTTGAGACGACACCGTATGAATTATGGTTTGGGAAGAAACCTAAGCTGTTGTTTCTAAAAGTTTGGGGATGTGATGCTTATGTCAAGAAACTTCAACCTAAAAAGCTCGAACCCAAATCAGAAAATGCGTCTTCATAGGATACCCTAAAGAAACTATTGGGTATACCTTCTACCTCAGATCCGAAGGCAAGATCTTTGTTGTCAAGAATGGGTCCTTTCTAGAGAAAGAGTTTCTCCCGAAATAAATAAGTGGGAGGAAAGTAGAACTTGATGAAGTATTACCTCTTGAACCGGTAAGTGGCGCAGCTCAAGAAAATGTTCCTGAGGTGCCTGCACCGACTAGAGAGGAAGTTAATGATAATGATCATGAAACTTCAGATCAAGTTGCTACTGAACTTCGTAGGTCCACGAGGACACGTTCCGCACCCGAGTGGTACGGCAACCCTGTCTTGGAAATCATGTTGTTAGACAATGGTGAACCTTCGAACTATGAAGAAGCGATGGCGGGCCCGGATTCCGACAAATGGCTGGAAGCCATGAAATTCGAGATAGGATCCATGTATGAAAACAAAGTATGGACTTTGACTGACTTGCCCGATGATCGGCGAGCCATAGAAAATAAATGGATCTTTAAGAAGAAGACAAACATGGATGGTAATGTAACCATCTATAAAGCTCGGCTTGTCGCTAAGGGTTATCGACAAGTTCAAGGGGTTGACTACGATGAGACTTTTTCACCCGTAGCGAAGCTGAAGTCCGTTCGAATCATGTTAGCAATTGTCGCATTCTATGATTATGAGATATGGCAAATGGACGTCAAAACGACATTCCTTAATGGTTTCCTTAAGGAAGAATTGTATATGATGCAGCCGGAAGGTTTTGTCGATCCTAAGAATGCTGACAAGGTGTGCAAGCTCCAACGCTCGATTTATGGGCTGGTGCAAGCATCTCGGAGTTGGAACATTCGTTTTGATGAGATGATCAAAGCGTTTGGGTTTACGCAGACTTATGGAGAAACCTGCATTTACAAGAAAGTGAGTGGGAGCTCTGTAGCATTTCTCATATTGTATGTGGATGACATACTGTTGATGGGAAATGGTATAGAATTCTTGGAAAGCATAAAGGCCTACTTGAACAAGTGTTTTTCAATGAAGGATCTTGGAGAAGCTGCTTATATATTAGGCATCAAGATCTATAGAGATAGATCGATACGCCTCATTGGTCTTTCACAGAGTACGTACCTTGACAAGATATTGAAGAAGTTCAAAATGGATCAGTCAAAGAAGGGGTTCTTGTCTGTATTGAAAGGTACGAGATTGAGCACGGCTCAATGCCCGACCACGGTAGAAGATAGAGAAAAGATGAGTGCCGTCCCCTATGCCTCGGCCATAGGGTCTATCATGTATGCTATGCTGTGTAGCAGACCTGATGTAAACCTTGCCGTAAGTTTGGTAGGAAGGTACCAAAGTAATCCCGGCATGGAACACTAGACAACGGTCAAGAATATCCTGAAGTACCTGAAGAGGACTAAGGATATGTTTCTCGTTTATGGAGGTGACGAAGAGCTTGTTGTAAAGGGTTACGTCGATGCTAGCTTCGACACAAATCTGGATGACTCTAAGTCACAAACCGGATACGTGTATATTTTGAATGGTGGGGCAGTAAGCTGGTGCAGTTGCAAGCAAAGCGTTGTGGCGGGATCTACATGTGAAGCGGAGTACATGGCAGCCTCGGAGGCAGCACAAGAGGCAATCTGGGTGAAGGAGTTCATTACCGACCTAGGAGTCATACCCAATGCGTCGGGCCCGATGACTCTCTTCTGTGACAGGAGCTATTGCCCTTGCCAAGGAGCCCAGGTTTCACAGGAAGACCAGGCATATCAAGCGTCGCTTCAACTCCATTCGTGAAAGTGTTCAAAATGGAGACATAGATATTTGTAAAGTACATACAGACCTGAATGTGGCAGATCCATTGACTAAACCTCTCCCTAGAGCAAAACATGATCAACACCAGAACTGCATGGGTGTTCGATTCATCACAATGTAACTAGACTATTGACTCTAGTGCAAGTGGGAGACTGTTGGAAATATTCCCTAGAGGCAATAATAAAATGGTTATTATTATATTTCTTTGTTCATGATAATTGTCTATTGTTCATGCTATAATTGTGTTATCCGGAAATCATAATACATGTGTGAATACATAGACCACAACACGTCCCTAGTGAGCCTCTAGTTGACTAGCTCGTTGATCAAAAGATAGTCATGGTTTCCTGACTATGGACATTGGATGTCATTGATAACGGGATCACATCATTAGGAGAATGATGTGATGGACAAGACCCAATCCTAAGCATAGCTCAAAGGTCGTGTAGTTCGTTTGCTATAGCTTTTCCGAATGTCAAGTATCATTTCCTTAGACCATGAGTACCGCAGGAGTGCTTTGGGTGTGCCAAACGTCACAACGTAACTGGGTGACTATAAAGGTACACTACAGGTATGTCCGAAAGTGTCTGTTGGGTTGGCACGAATCAAGACTGGGATTTGTCACTCCATATGATGGAGAGGTATCTCTGGGCCCACTCAGTAATGCATCATCATAATGAGCTCAATGTGACCAAGTGGTTGATCAAGGGATCATGCATTACGGTACGAGTAAAGTGACTTGCCGGTAACGAGATTGAACGAGGTATTGGGATACCGATGATCGAGTCTCGGGCAAGTAACGTACCGATTGACAAAGGCAATTGTATACGGATTGATTGAATCCTCGACATCGTGGTTCATCCGATGAGATCATCGAGGAGCATGTGGGAGCCAACATGGGTATCCAGATCCCGCTGTTGGTTATTGACCGGAGAGTCGTCTCGGTCATGTCTGCGTATCTCCCGAACCCTAGGGTCTACACACTTAAGGTTCGGTGACGCTAGGGTTGTTGAGATATTAGTATACGGTAACCCGGAAGTTGTTCGGAGTCCCGGATGAGATCCCGGACATCACGAGGAGTTTCAGAATGGTCCGGAGGTGAAGATTTATATATAGGAAGTCAAGTTTCGGCCATTGAGAAAGTTTCGGGGGTACTCGGTATTGTACCGGGACCACCGGAAGGGTCCCGGGGGTCCACCGGGTGGGGCCACCTATCCCGGAGGGCCCCATGGGCTGAAGTGGGAGGGGAACCAGCCCCTAGTGGGCTGGTGCGCCCCCCTTGGGCCTCCCCCTGCGCCTAGGGTTGGAAACCCTAGGGGTGGGGGGCGCCCCACTTGGCTTGGGGGGCAAGCCACCCCCTTGGCCGCCCCCCCCTTGGAGATTGGATCTCCTAGGGCCGGCGCCCCCCTAGGGACCCTATATATAGTTGGGGGGGAGGGAGGGAAGCCGCACCCTAGCCCCTGGCCTCTCCCTCTCCCTCCCGCGACACTCCTCCCTTTCCATGTGCTTGGCGAAGCCCTACCGAGATCACCGTTGCTTCCACCACCACGCTATCGTGCTGTTGGATCTTCATCAACCTCTCCTCCCCCCTTACTGGATCAAGTTGGAGGAGACGTCTTCCCAACCGTACGTGTGTTGAACGCGGAGGTGCCGTCCGTTCAGGTCATCGGTGATTTGGATCACGACGAGTACGACTCCATCAACCCCGTTCTCTTGAACGCTTCCGCGCGCGATCTACAAGGGTATGTAGATGCACTCCTCTCTCCCTCGTTGCTAGATGACTCCATAGATTGATCTTGGTGATGCGTAGAAAATTTTAAAATTCTGCGATGTTCTCCAACAGTATATATAGGTGGGGGAGGGAGGAGCAGCCAAGGAGGCGCCCCAAGTAGGCCGAATCCTACTTGGGGTCTCTCCCAAGCCGCGCCCCACTTTCCTTTTTAGGTAAGCGGGAAAGGGAAGGGATGTAGGCGCCCCTCTTTTCCTTTCTCCCATGAGAAGGGGAAGGCAGGAGGGGCTAGCCCTACCTCCTTTCCTTCCCTAGGGTCGGCCGGCCAAGGAGAGGGGCGCATCACCCCCCTTGTGGGTTGGTATGTCCCCCCTTAGCCCATTAGGCCCATACACCTATCAGGGGTGTCCAAAACCCCTTCCGGTGACCCAATGATTACCCGGTGCATTTCGAAACTCTTTCGGTGTTCGAATACCATCGTCCTATATATCAATCTTTACACACGAACCATTCCGGAGCTCCTTGTCATGTTCTTGATCTCACCCGGGACCCCGAACAACATTCGGTCACCAAATCCATATAACTCATATAACACTATATCATCAACGAACATTAAGCGTGCGGACCCTACGAGTTCGAGAACTATGTAGACATGACCGAGACACCTCTCCAGTCAATAACCAATAGCGGAACCTGGATGCCCATATTGGCTCCTACATATTCTACGAAGATCTTTATCGGTCGAACCTTATGACAACATACGTAATTCCCTTTGTCCATCAGTATGTTACTTGCCTAAGATTCTATCGTCGTTATCTTCATACCTAGCTCAATCTCGTTACCGGCAAGTCTCTTTACTCGTTCCGTAATACATCATCTCGTAGCTAACTCCTTAGTCATTTGCTTGCAAGCTTATTATGATGTGTATTACCGAGAGGGCCCAGAGATACCTCTCCGATACTTGGAGTGAAAAATCCTAATCACGATCTATGTCAAATCAACAAACACCTTCAGAGATACCTGTAGAGCGTCTTTATGATCACCCAGTTACATTGCGACATTTCATAACATACAAGGTATTCCTCCGGTATCCGGGAGTTGCATGATCTCATAGTCGAAGAAATATGTATTTGACATTAAGAAAGCAATAACAATAAACTGAACGATCAATATGCTAAGCTAACAGATGGGTCTTGTCCATCACATCATTCTTCTAATGATGTGATTCCGTTATCAAATGACAACACATGTCCATGGTGAGGAAACATTAACCATTTTTTTATCAACGAGCTACTCTAGTAGAGACTTTACTAGGGACACAGTATTTCGTTTATGTATCCATACATGTATTTAAGTTTCCGATCAATACAATTTTAGCATGAATAAGAAAATATAAAATAACAACGTTATTAATGCCTCTAAGGCATATTTCGTTCAGAGCAGCGAGCAGCGACCACGTTGACTGAGAGAAAAGAAACGAAGGAACCGCAGACATGACACACGTTGCATGGACGAGCTGCTGGATGCTCATGTGCGATCCGTCGGTTGAAAGCTAGACGTTTTCCTAAAACAAAAGACTGAAAGAAAAGCATGATAAAAACTAAACCTGGAAGAACATAGATAAAAATCCAAAAATAAATAAATAAAATAAGACACCAAAAAAAATAAAAAGAATAAAAAGGGAAACACTAAACTCAACCGACTGTTTTTCTGTCTAGTGTATGCTGTGTCTCACGCATGACACATGCCCATGTTGGCGCACCCACTGCTTTTCCCATTAGACCTTATATCTACAAGCGAACCGCTCGTCCACCTATTTCTCCTGTGCTCTTCCCCTTCTCGCTTCCTTCTCTAGCGACTCGCTCGGCACAAAGAAGAGTGTCTCCAGGGATGGCGGCATACCCGCTGCTATGAGACATGGCTACGTGGTGATTCACTGTTAGTTGCTGCAACGGGGCGGAAGCTCGATGCTTGATGCCCCTTCACATTGCCGCAATGACGTATGTTCGTCTTTTACGACATCGAAACGCCGGTGCAACTACAACGATCTATGCAACGGAGACGACGCACAACGGCAGTGGCGCAATGGTGTTGTACTTCTACAACGTCGGTGAGGCTTCCACAACATTGACAATGCTGCAACTTGGAGGGGTTGTCGTCTGCCTTTGCCGCACCCCACCGCAACACACAAGTTGTTGCAAGCCGGAAGGGCAGCACCAACCACCACTATTGCATACCCCTCACCGCAACATCCGCCATGTTGCAATCATCGATGTCGCTGGAAGACCGGGGCCAACCACCGTGACGCTGTGTTGCTGCTGCTATTGCAATGACGATGAGACGATGCTTCTTGTGACGAAAAAGACAAACTATGCCGTTGTGAGGACGACGACGGCGATGCTCCGCAACAATGGTGGTGTTGCAATGTTTTCACAACAAGGATGGTGTTGCAAACTTGAACATGCTTCAAAAGGCTGATCCAATGTCCCGAATGACGCGTAGCATTGTGAAACAAACAGCGGCAGCGCAGTGAACACCCAACTGGGCTCGCCTACGGGCGTTCAAATAGGATTTACCCTGCGGGAGGTTGAAGATAGTTTTTTTTTTCAAACAAGGAGGTTGAAGATAGTTGAAGGTTGTGAAGCATGTTGGGCCTAAGAAATTTGTTAGTGCCAGACCCAGCAATTGATGGGCCGAAATGGCGCCGCCCTGTCGCCGGTGAAATCGCTTCGCGCGGGAATTCCAATTTCCCGTCCCTCCACCCCCGCAGCCCGCCCAACCCCAGGTCCGCCCCACTCCCCCCCTCCTCCCCCAAATCCGGTTTCCCAATCCCGCCGCCGCCCGCCGCCCCCGGCCTCCCGCCCGGAACCCCCAAATCCGCGCAGCCATGGCTCCGCGGAAGCGCGCGGCCGCGGCTGCGGCCTCGAAGAAGCCGCCCTCGCAGCCGTCGCAGCCGCCCGCCAAGTTCGGCATCCTCCACTTCTTTGAGCGCCACCAGTCCCAGGCCGCCTCCCAGAACCCCAAGCGCCAGAAGCCCGTGGCGAACCCCGATCCCATGCCGCCCCCGCCCCCGCCCCCGCCGCCCGAGGAGGAGCTGTCCGAGGTCTCGCCGGAGGTCACCAAGACCCTCGCGCCCAAGCGGGTCAAGTTTTCCCCCGGGATGGTGAGTCGTCGTCTTCTTGTGATTGTTCCGATCTGATCTGCTTTAGTCGTGGCCTGACCACTTGTTTGCGCGGTTCAGCTGATAAAGCAGAGCCAGGACGATGGCGGCGGGGAGGTCGTGACCTGGAAGATCTCGCCGGTGAACGATCGTCTGCGCACCAGGCAGTTGCCAGGGATGGCGCTTCATCCGTGCTCAAACAACGAGGTACATCAACCCTGAAATTTCTTTCTTTATGTGCGAGTTCATACATGCTCACGTACATACGCTGTGCTGGAACGGGTGCTGCCACCTCTGGCTGTACATTGATGAAATCCATTGTCTTTGTGGTTTCCTAACCTGTGGTTGTGGCGTGTTGATTCCAATCGTAGAA
Source organism: Triticum urartu (assembly GCF_056163025.1). Lineage (NCBI taxonomy): Eukaryota > Viridiplantae > Streptophyta > Magnoliopsida > Poales > Poaceae > Triticum > Triticum urartu. Next base: position 678,351,755 of record NC_141874.1, on the reverse strand, counting down.
ACATTCCTCGCTCGAGGCTATGAAGAAGTGGCATTCGTCTCCGTTGGGCTTGTCGAGGTGTACTGCTTCAGCACGCAATCTGAGTGTGTGTGGTATAGGCCCAGGTGGCGGTGATGGTATGGAAGACCAGAGCCCATTCCGGACGCCACCATCACTGCCCTATAGCTTCACCGAGGTATACACGCATATTTGCTGAATTTTTGTCTTGGTTGTCAGCCAAATGTGACTGTCAGTTGTCTAATCTTTTCATGTATCAAGCAGCCGTTGAATGCTGGTATCACTTGTGATGGAGGACCTGACCAGTTGGAAGCAGGGCAGCACAAAAAGGTGAGCTAAATGACTACACTATGTTCTTTTGATACAGCATCCGTTTTGTAATCTTGCTACCTGTCAGAATTAAGAAGTCATCACATAATTGAACTGTGAAATTATGTCAAAATGTTCTCTTGCTAGGCACTATTGGATCTTCTAGATCAAGTTGAAGATGCCATTACGGAAGAAGAATTGCCAGTTCATGCTGGGAATAAAGGAGGTCAAGTCACAGGTGGTGATAGCACGGACAGCAAATGTTCTCCTATTGCTAGCAGTCTAAATGTTGAATCCAACAAGCCTCGTGAAGCCCCATCTTTCGATAGTTTCCTTGTGTTGGAGGTTTGCCTTTTTGCTTCCACCTGTTGTTCTCTGATCAATGCTGATGAGCTGTTCTAGTGACAAAAGGTTTTCTGTTCTTCCTTACTTTTTAGGTGTCAGAAAAACACAAAGGTGATAGTTCATGCGATCGCTATCCTGCTAAGGTGTGTCCCGCTACTTGTGTGGATGGTTTTTATGTCCAATGATCTTTCTGTGCTCTGCAAAGTTGCTTTTCTCTGGCAGGTTCTGCGTCTCCTGAATGAGCATTGTGGGAAAGAGTATTCAGTGCATCTGTGCGACGAGTGGTGAGTATACAATAGTACTGTATGGAAATGGATATCTTGAACCTAGTAGTCGGAAACTAGATTATCAGTTTATCGCCCTATGTCTTGGGGTTATAACTGGTATTAAACATCCCCTTGGCTTCTTCAACATAGGATAGATGCACCTGCGAGGTCATCCACTTAAGCTTAGTTCTTTATTATATGCACTACATACACCTAAGCAATCTTTTTATATTCCCATTTTCATACTACTGTAGGTTCCATAGCACTGTCGTCCCAGGCGACACAGTAAGTGTAATTGGAGAATTCAGTGACCAAGGAAAATGCACTGTTGATCATGATAGCAATCTTGTTATTGTCCATCCAGAATTACTCATCTCTGGAACGCGGGTGAGTACTACTTGCTATGTTCTGGTACCATGATTTTGTAGTTTGTAGAGCAACTTTCTATCACATCCTATTAGAAAACTCCCAAAATTTATTTGTAGATATGTGTTTCTTATTTTCCTACAGAATTTTTGATAACTAGTTGATTGTAGGTTGCTTCAAGTTTCCATTGTCCAAGGAGATCTGTTCTCGACGAAAGATTAAAAAGCAATGAATATTCCACAAGCGCTTTGATGGGTACTCTGCTTCATCAAGTATTTCAGGTTTCTTGATACAAGAATACTTGCCGACTTTGGTTACTATTCCACAATTTCTTTTGGTCAGCTAATATTGTAAGCTTGTAACAATTTAGATGCCTGAAGTTTTGTTTTTTGTGCTTTAGGCTGGGCTACTTGAGGATGTTCCTTCAAGGCAGTTTTTGGAACAACAAGCAAAAGAAGTTCTTTTGAACAACCTCGAGAGTCTGTATGCATGTGGAGGTACTATCCAGGGCAAAATTTCCTACTTTATGAGAAAACACTCTAAACATCATATTGCTTGGAGTGTTCATGTGGTTAGATTATATCATTATTGAGTTATACCGGGTGCTGATTAGTGATTCTTCCTTATACTTTTTGTTAGAACACTGAGGCTAAATTAGCTGCTATATAAACGTGACTAGTTCTATATAAATGTGGCTTTATTAATTCTAATCATTACTGTTTGTCTTTCTAGTGGATTAGAAAGCATTAAGTCCTATATGTCCTGCAAAGCCCGTGGCACTCTTTTATCAAATACTAGCATATGTAAAATTGATATTTAGATAAGTTGTATCTGGGTCGAGTCATGTTTGATCCAAGTGTTGTTTTCTGGTTCCTCTGTTACCTAATGATTGTTATCTGTGCCCTGCATTTATGTTACTAATTTTTCAAAGTTTCTTACGCAGCCAGTGAAAGGAGCACACATTCAATTCTTATTGAAGCAATCCCTAAAATGTTGAATTGGTACAAATCCTTCATGAAGGTAGATACACATGCATACTAACTTTCACATTATTTACTCTTGGTGTCCTTTATGTGGCCACAAGAATTTCTGAACTTTACAGCAATTCCATATCTTAAGTACTCTTATCTGAGTTTTGTTGAAATTAAACCTGCTTTCATATTCCACTCATTCAGAAGTTTAAAAAAAGGAACAATTTCTATCTCAAGTCCTTTGTTAATATATGTGCCAGTTCAATTATAATTTTCAGTGCAGAATTAGTTCTTTATCTATCCTGGTACAGTATCTTATGTTAATTGTATAATTTATCAGTGAATCATCTGTACTTTCTTTTCTCTTTGGATAGTTTTGTAATTGCCTGAAGAAGATATGATCATATACTGCTGTTTGCCAATGATATGCTGCACTTTCAGGGTTCAAAAAGCGCCAACGTGGATTTTGGACATACTGAAGGACGGAAAACTGTTGAAGTGATTGAGGTAGGCAACTTTTATGTAGGGTATATAAAGCAAGTTCATTTCATGGTGGTGCATTCCTGTATTTTGTATGGTGCCTAATCATGAAGCTAAAAGTTCCATATTCTTCATGCTTCTTCTTAAAGAATTAATAGCTTTATTGAAATGAAATTCTCATGCGCCTTAGATGATGGATATTGAGGAGATGGCATGGGCCCCAAGGTACGGTTTAAAAGGGATTATCGATGCTTCTGTCATATCAAGGGTAAATTCATGCAGCGGTGATTCATACGACAAAGTAATGCCACTGGAGTTCAAAACTGGTAAAAGCACTAGTGGCCAGGTAACCATATATTCCTGGATAGCGGATACCAACTGAAGATACTCATTATATATTTCTCGGCATGATGTGGTGTTTATCAGTAGAATTCTGTAAATGATCGACATTGTAATTAATTAGTAAACGAGGTACTTGTTGCAATAAGCTATACTGGTCAGGGGTCTGGTACTCAGTGATAGTACCAGTTTAGATTGTGAACTTTGATTCACCTTTGTCTTCTGGAAAAGTAAGAGTGATTTTGATTTCACATGGTTATTGCAAATCATATTTTCATATCTTTACTCATGATGTCAATATAGGGCAGTGGTGTATTCACCTCTTCCCACCCTCCTGAGGTGAACAGTTAGATCTGTAGCAAACTGCTGAGATGGGGTCATATTTGCTACTCCCTCCGATTGATATTAATTGTCGCTGATTTGGTACAAATTATACTAAATCAGCGACAATGAATATGGATTGGAGGGAGTAATAAAGTTGGGATAAAAAGTTACCTGCAAGTGCCACTTATATGTGAGTGCTCCATAAGGCCAACTTCTGGCGTCTTTGGGTAGTATAATTGTTTTATTTGCAGAACCCTGCTGGATATCCTAATTTATTTTATCTGTAAGAACGCACAACTATTTAGCAAGTGTTCTTAGGAATTATTAATGCTCGACGAGATTATTGTGTTCTGTATGTTTTCTAGCCTATTCACAACCTGGTTGCCCAATTGCTTGTTCCATACATGCTGACATGCATAGCTTCTCTGTCTTCATAGTACATGCCAACATCACTGGTATTTGTCATTATTTGTGTGTAAATTTCTGCCAAGTACATAGTTGTATTCAGTCTAACAACCAATTATATAATCATGTAAAATGAACCAATAAATATTGGCCTTGTGAGAAAAACTAACCAACCAATAGTCTCATGATTAGCCTTGCGTTTACTTTTGCAAAGTTGATGTTCTTTAATTTCCACAATCACTGTATGTCAGATCTTGTTACGTTGCAACATTTTTTGGGTACTTGAATATGATAGCTAGTCTTGGTATTGGCTTTACCATTATAATACATTCCTTAAGCATAAGATTTTGTTACATATTGCTTTCCCATATGTCGGCGTACCAATATCTCCGTAAACAGCAATATAACCGTCCTTCCTAAATAAAATAGATGCAGCACTTACTTCTGTGTTGCCCCTCACGAGAGTTTATCCACTTGCAGTCAGCTATGGAACACTCTGCGCAGGTGATATTATACACGCTATTGATGTCAGAGAGGTATAATCCATCTATCCTGTGATCCTTATTTGTTCAGCACTTCAGCAGTCTTTCCATAACCATTACTCAATACATACCACGTCTTCCCATGCATTTTCAGATACTTGAATAATGACATTGATATGGGTCTTCTGTATTATCTCCACACAGACCAGACATTGGTAATCTTGTACTTAAGATACTCAAAATACATTTTGTACCATTCTTACCCATTTTCATTAATTTATTAAGGGTATCAAAGTTAAGAGGTCCGATTTAATTGGGCTAATGATGCGACGGAACGAGCTTGCCTCTGAGATTCTGAAGGCATCAATTTCACAGAGTTTTCCTGCAATGCTACAGGTAGAACTAGAAACATGTACATAGTGATCCATTAGTGAGAAGTCAACTAAATTCCTGTTCTTTTCCAGAGTCCATCCTCATGTACTGGATGCCGACACCTGACTTCATGCACCATATATCACAAGGTTTGCTAGACAATTGTTTCTCTTACATAGTCTTAGCATTTGTCCTTGCTGAGGAAAAAAATGGAACTACTTTATTTATTAGGAAATGTACATGTGACAACTAATCTTTATGGGAGTACTTCCATTTTGATGCAACAGGTACATGGAGGAAATACAGCAACTAGTGGGCTTGGTGATCTATTTGATAACCTGGTGAATCACTTATCAGTTGCCCATCATAACTTTCTTAAACATTGGGATAGATTGATTGATCTTGAAGCTAGAACTTCTCAGGTAATCTTTAGTTTCTCAAATGTGCTCCAAAACTTGTTTCCCCCCCTTAACTCAATTTATGAAAAATTCAGGTCAAGAAAAAGGAAATTTTACTTCCTCTTCATTACAATTCTGGGAGCAAGAGTTCTGCGCCATCCTTTTACGTCCTTGATATGAAAAATGAACACTCAGTAGATTCATCTGGAAAAAGCAAAAGATACATATATAATTTTGTGCGTGAGAAGATGCAGCCTGAAGCAGCTGGTCATTCAGAACCACAAGCTGAGAGCCTAGATTTCAACCTCAAATGTGGTGATTGTGTGGTAAGCCTTGTACACTTTCTGTATTCAGTAATATTGGTCACTTCAAGTTTAACATGCTCATGGCAACCTGTGCACAGCGCTATGCATACCATCATCTCAAATAATTTTTGTACCATATTTATGTTGACAAGGATTAAATACATGTATATGTTTGTAGAACAAGTTTAGCCAAAGAGCTGTAATCAATAGCAAATACGAATATGCGATACATGTTGGAAACTTATGTAGCTACTAGCTAGTGCAATCATATTAAATAGGTAACTGAAAAGATAAGGTGCTGGATTGGTGGTGTGTCAGGTTCAACTATCGTCTAATTTCATATACTTGAGCATAGCTATAGAGAGGTCATTTCTTGTTTGAAGTTGAACTGCAAAAATGTCTTACATTAATGTACAAAGGTAGTATCAGATTGATGCATGGACATTATAACCTTGTCGGTCGGTTTAATTTGTCCACACACTAAATTCTATCTCGTCTTCTGCTACTTTGCATTAGGTGCTTAGCACTCAATCTGGGAGGATAGCAGTTGCAAATGGATCTATAAGGGACATTAGCCGTTCCCATATAACGGTATTACCAGACCATCACAGACCTTATCTGTCCATTGTTTTTGGTTATATTGATTATAAATTTATAAGTATTTCAAATGGAATGTGTTGTAGGTCTCTTTGTCACGTCGTCTGAGACTTCCAGGTAGTAGCTCCTTGCTAGAGCAAGGAGACCTCCAACGCGAACTTTGGCGGATAGACAAGGATGAGTTTAGCTCTTCATTTGCAACCATGCGGTTGGCTCTTGTTTTTATTTGTTGTTCATGTTTATCACTTTGGATGGGTACTTAAAAAAGTTCTCTTTTCTTATCTAACTGGAGCTTGTATTTAAACTATTGCCAGATTCAACCTTGTCCAACTGTTTTCTCAGAAGCCGCAAAACACTAAACTACGGAAGTTGGTAGTTGATCTTGAGGTCTGTTTGGCACTAGCACTTTTATGTTATAGCATGTTTCCCATATTGTCTTTGTTGTCTGGAATTTCCTAACTCGGATGTTAATAGGCTCCCAGGTTTGATAGTGGAGGATTGTTCAGCCAAGACCCGGCATTATCATACATACAATCACTAACGAGTTTGAACAATGACCAACAGAGATCACTGCATAAAGTAAATCTTTGCTCTTTTAGTTCATGTTTCTTTTTGTGAATATTCAAGATTTCAATAGAAGACTAATGCAGATTTTGTTTTCAGATTCTAGCAGCAAAAGATTATGCTCTTATTCTAGGAATGCCTGGAACAGGCAAAACATATACAATGGTGCATGCTGTGAAGTCCTTATTGATGAGAGGAGAATCTATTTTGCTAACTTCATATACTAATTCAGCTATTGATAATTTGCTTATGAAGTTGAAGGCCGAGGTTTGTGTTCTGAAGCTTCATTAATGTAGCACCATTCGATTGTAAAACCCTCATTTGTTTCAGCGAGCAAACTTTTACATGCTGCCTCAAGTATTTGAGTTTAATGAAGCAAAACACGTACATGCTTTATTCTGATTATTGTCTTTCTGCAGGGTGTAGATTTTATTCGAATCGGGAGGCATGAAGCTGTACACCCTGATGTCAGAGCCAATTGCTTATCAAGTCAGAATATATCATTTGTCAGTGCACATGCATTTTAAATTTTTGAAGAAAACATGCTCTTATTTGTGTGTGTGTGTGTGTGGAACAGCAACAGAGGTACAGTCAGTAGATGCAATCAAAACAAGAATGGAGCAAGTGCAAGTTGTTGGAGTTACTTGTTTGGGAGTATACCATCCCTTACTAGCACATAAGAAGTTCGACACATGTATCATGGATGAAGCTGGACAAATCACATTACCGGTAGGCCCCAATTCAGGATTGCTTGGTAATTTAGTCTCCAAGGAAATACCATAAAAGGAAAAACCACAAAACGATGCTCATCTAACTTCGTAACTGTATATAGTAGCCGGTCAAGCTGATAAACCAGTATATTCTTGTAAAAATGATTACTGAAGAGGTTACATCCTTCTCACACACATCTTACTCGCTAGGTTTCACTGGGACCTCTGATGCTTGCAACGAAGTTTGTGCTAGTAGGAGATCATTATCAACTTCCTCCACTTGTTCAGGTTACTAATCCTTCAGTTTTCCTTTTTACATAATGCTTTTTTATGCCACTCCTTTCATTAACTCTAGCAATTTTGTACATACAGAGCTTTGAAGCTCGAGAGAGTGGGATGGGCATTAGCTTATTTTGGAGGTTGTCAGAGGCACATCCTCAAGCAATTTCAGCACTAAGGTGCCAGGTTAGTCGGTTTGAACTCCTGCTTTTTTCACTATTATCTCTTACTGCCAATGCCACATATTTTCTTTTTAGTTAAGATCTCCTTTGTTCCAGTAAACTCATGTTTGGAAACTACATTCCTGCAGTACCGAATGTCATCTGGTATTATGGAGCTCTCAAATTCATTGATTTATGGCAATAGGTTATGTTGTGGTTCGTTAGAAATCGCAAATGCGAAACTCAAGTTTTCTGGCAAACAACAGGCTCACTTCAAGTTCAAGGAGGTAACACTGCCTTCTGCTTGAAAATTTCAATTCTCAATATGGAAACATCTTGTTATTGAAAGCTTGGATTTGCTTACCTCGGTTTGTCACACTGCCATGTATCATCTTTCTCAACCTCCTTTTAATCGGTGTGCCCTATTCTTTTAATTGCAGATTTTGAATCCCGATAGGGCTGTTATCTTTGCGAACACAGGTTTTTTCAATAAATTCAACTAGTTACATCGTTGTGATACTCTGCCTTCAGTGCTAACTATGTGACCAATTCACACAGATCAAGTACCGGCACTTGAGGCCAAGGAACATAGAACCGTGAACAATCCTACAGAAGCATACATTGTTTCATGGGTATGTCCTGGTCTACGGCGATGGCCATGGGCCATATTTCATGCCTTTCTCTTGTGTTTTAGCAAGTAATCACTGACCTCTATAGCTACCAGTTGAGATGTTGCACATTTGCCATGTATTTGCTTTCAGTTGAGTGCCTGTGTGCGCATGGGCACAACATGTGTTGTGTCATTTTGAATATTTAGTAATACCCAATATCTTGGTCTTGCTTTAATTTATTGTTGTCTTGTCTATGTGCCGCACTGAGAATGAATACGTATGCTTGTATTTATCTAGTTAAGTACATTTTAAGCTAGGTGAATGATCAGATGCAACTGCTCTAGTCCACAAACTTGAACTTTATGCTTAGTGTTGCAAATGGCCCAATAGTCAAGTTCAACATATGAAGAACACCAATGCATTGGGTGAAATCTAACTGTTTTCATGTAACTGTTGGACATATGATGCACTTTGAGCAAGTTATCTTTGCTGCATATCCAGACTGCTGATACAAAGTCATTTTTATTCTCGCATTTTTTTAAAGTGAAAACTTGTCTTTTCTGTAGATAACGAAACAATTGCTAAAGAGAGGTGTAGCTCAAGACGAGATTGGTATAATAACCCCATATAATGCCCAAGTGAATCTCATTCGGCAGCAGGTTGATCCTTTGGTTGAGGTTCATACAATTGACAAATACCAGGTAAAAAAAAAATACTGTTTTGCACGAGCAAGTCATTGACTCCTGTATTCCTTCAGCCGTGATGATCTTTCAATAATCAATTTCATTATGGTGGCTGTGTTATGACTCTTATCTCTCTTTAGTTGTTTCTTATGTGTAACATTTTGAAGTAATCAGTTGCATGCTTACTCTTGGATTTAGTGCTCATGCTCAGTTTCTCACTGGGACAATAGAGCATTACCGTCATCCCGGAAAATGTTACAATTATTGCGTTACAATTGTTTTGTTTTTGCTGATTCATTGGTTTTGGTTGGGACTTTTCTGACAAATCATCAGTACTGTGGTCTTTTAGTGCTGAACAAATCTACTTTTTACAGGGGAGGGATAAAGATTGTATTATCGTATCATTTGTACGATCCAGTGGGAACTCAAGGGCTAGTGGTTCTTCTTTGCTTGGCGATTGGCACAGGATCAATGTTGTCTTGACACGTGCGAAGGTCAGTGGCAGTGAATGTACTCTACTTTCCCATTGGGATCATCATTCTCTTGTACTTAAGTGATTGTCATCGTCAACAATATTACCTGGACTATAATGATCTTGGATTACCATTCGAAGAAACATAATGATCTTGAATAGGCTTTTGTAGAAGTGGCACACCACACAACACAAAGAAAACATGTAGACACCCTGTTTTGACCTATTTAGATGGTTGCTTCTTGCAAAAAAGAGAATGTAACTGTCACCCTGCCGTGGTAAACCCAGCTATCATATTTATACAATTCCGTTTCCGCTATTGTATTTTTGAACTTGTTCTGGTGAACATAATGCAGAAGAAGCTCATCATGGTTGGGTCTGCTGGAACTCTTTCGACGATCCCATTGCTGAGGCTTCTCCTAGAGAAGGTAGCTGAGGGCGGCGGGCAATTAGACCTGACAAATAAGGATGTACAGTCTATTCCAGAGCTCCGGAATTCCCAATTGAATGTGCAATAGTAGGTCGTGCGGTAGATAAACTTTTGAGTTTTGAGGCCAAAGCCGTATATATGCTGTATATATTTGCTTTGGCGTGTAGAAGCCAGACCATGTCACTCTGGTTCCCGTGTAGAAGATGGTAGTAGCAGTAGTTTTTTGTGCATGTAACTGATAAAGTCGTCAAGCGCAGGATGTAAATTTTTAGCAGCAACCTGTCCATTGCGCATTTTGTGTATCCAACTGATGAAATACGTCCAAAGTTTTCTACTCTTCTGAAATGGTTATTCAATATAATTCGGTCTGAGCTGCCGAGCTTGGTGGATCTTGCCTACTTATATTTTAGAGTGAACTTTTTTGTTGCTGTCGCTGTCAACTGCTGAGAGCAAGCTGGGTGAGTCAATCGGCGCAGCAACCGTGTGACAACTAACATCGATAATCTTGTGACTGTCATCGGACCGTAGCTGTTACTAGGATAGCATAGTAACCTAGTAACTACACAAGGATTTTTCTTTTGAACTTGTGCCAAACTTTATTCAAATCAAATAATTGTTACATCACTAACAAGTTCAGCTAGGCTAATCTGTGGATGATCACCCTCCCAAGAAATTGCAGAATTAGAATCATAGGAACTCCTAGCAAGCTTGTGTGCCACCTTGTATCCTTCCCTTGGATAGTGAGGGCACAAGACTAAACCAATACTTCGAGCTAAATGAAAACACTCATTCAGAGTAGCAGAATAAGGACTCAGGATATCAACTTCCCCCTTGCATGCCTGGATAATCTTAAGACAATCAGATTCAAAGACCACATTTGAGCATCCCCACTGGTCCGTGCCATTCTTCAATGCCAAAGCTTCCGCTGCAGCGGCATCAAGCACATGCATAAAGAGAGTTGTTGATCCAGTAAGAGCCTCACCCTAGTGGTTTCGAAGAACCGCTGATGTGGCTCCGCTTCCATCTTCCATGAAGCATGCATCCACGTTCACTTTATAAAGATTTTGAGCAGGTTTAGACCATTTAACATCAGGTACACTGATCGCACTCCTAGAGCCAGCAAAATTGGCCGTTATCGCATGTATGGCGAGTGCTGTTTTGGAAGGAATGGCCACACCTTCGCCCTTCACAACTTCCCTTCTTCGCCACCAAATGTACCAAGCTCCAACCAAGATAGACTCTTGGAAGCCGAGATATTGCAGTGTGGTGGAATTACACCTTTGATCTCTGAGGATATTCTCAAGCATGACACTACCAGACCTGTCTGAAACAAGGGCTTGGGCAATCGTTTCCTGAAGATCCAAAGTTTTCCACACTTCTTTAGCTCGGACACATGTAAACATGAGGTGTCGCAAGTCTTCAGCTCCCCTCTTACAAACATGACCATGGATTCGTGGGATGAGCACCTCTGGATATTGTGAGCACATGCGGAGACGCCATGGTCAGATTTGCTACTGTGATGGTCGAGGTATTTTGACCTCAGTACTTGATAGAACTAACTACCGCAAACACGGAAAGTCTCATGTCACTCTCGGAAGTAAGAGGATGGCTAGGTATGCTCGGATCTCTTGACTGCATGCACTGGAGATGGAAGAACTGCCCAAAAACTCCACAACGACAATATCAGAGCCATGTTAAGAAGTCTACTATCATTTTTGAATCAGTTGCGTCATATGACCATTGGATTTGGCACACTTTATTTGGCATGACCACGTCTCACTATGACATCAATGTGCTGCAGCAGTCTCCATTGTTTGCTAGGTTGACTGGACAAGCTCCTCCGTGCAATTATACTGTCAATGTGCATGAGTACAACATGGGCTATTATCTGATTGACGGTATATATATATCCTCTATTGGCGACCTTCGTCGAAACCATCTCTAAGGCAATTGGTTAGAAAAGATATCACTTTGCCTAAAGACAAGAAGGAGCTAGAAAGGTTGTGGAGAGGGCATTTGAAGTGCTTCAAGCTATTTTGGAGTTGTTCGAGGACCTATAAAAATATGAGAGCCAGAGACCTTGTGGGAAGTGATGCTATGTTGTGTGATCATGCACAACATGACCATGGAGGATGAGGATGAAGATTCTGATGGAGATATGAAATTTGAAAACATGGATGATCCTATCCAACTTCCACATCAAAATCCGGTCACGTTTGAGGAGTTTGTCCAAACGCATTAACAAATTCGACATCGAGCAACTCATGAGCAGCTAAAGAAAGATTTGATTGAACATATGTGTGCGGTTAAAGAAGATAACTAGAACATATGTGTGAGCTGAATTCAAGTTTGATTTTATTTTAAAATTTTAGTTAGATTGTAATATTTAAATATCAACTACTCTCGCATTTCAATATTTTCACTCACCGTAGATTTTTTTGATACGGAAATGTTAACGCCCACACGTATGGGCGTTCACCATCCCGACCACACACAAGCATCTCCGTCGGCAACTTTGTGCACGAATCTTGGAACAAACCGGCCGGTTTTCTACGCCACGTAGGACGAGGCGCGTGTGCGGTGTGCGAGTCAGTTCGCCCGCACGTTGGTTGCCATCCCGCGGTCAGCGGTTGCCACTCGGAGGCGTGCGGTGGAACTGCTATGCACCCGCACGCCATGCTCCGATCGCGGTTGACGTCAAACACGTCGCACACCTCTGCCCCCTCTCCCTCACGGTTCCATTTACTCACCCGCACCGCAGTTACTGGCACAACCCACTCGCATTTCAAACCATTGGAGGAGAAGGCGAGGGGAGAAGGCGACGGCGGAGGCGGAAGAATCGACGGTGTTCGCGGCCGTCGGTGGGGCTCACCGGAACGGAGCGGCTTCGCCGGAGCGCCTGCGGGTTGAAGGTAATGCTCGCTACAACTCTCGCAATCCCTTCCTGCATTTTCCCCCCTTCCCTCCCTGTTCGATTCCTCGATCAAGATTCGTAGAGATTCAGGCGATTCGGCGATGCGTCGGCGTTCCTGCCGGCGCTGAAGTCGTCTGCTAGCCGTTTTTGGTGGCACTGGGCAATTTCGTCGCGGCCACGGCGGCGGCATCGTCGGTGTGGTTATGCCTGTTCGGAGGCACACACTAGTCTTGCCTATGGATTGGACAGGTGTCTCCCGGTTTGTTTGATGCGCATTGGTTCGAATTTGTGTTTGCAGTCAGTTCGTGGGAGAATTTTGAGGGTGAATTTGAAGTCGCGGTAGTTGCCATTGAACCCTAGATCTAGTTAGTTGGGTTTTGAAACTGTAGTATGAGGCGAACTTGATAGTTTCATTAACTATCATGATTGTGTGGCAACTAACTCCCTGAACAAATGTGATAGTTGCCACAAACGTGTTTCCCCTTGCGGCAACAAATTACTGAAATGACTGTGTTAGTTGCCACATATAAGCTTTCGCATGGGGCAACTATTTTTATTGAATGACTGTGATAGTTGCCACACACACGCTCTTCCATGTGGCAACTAAATTTGCTGAATTACTGTGATAGTAGCCACAAACATGCTTTTTCATTGTGGCATCTAATTTTTCTGAATGATTTGTGATAGTTACCACACTGCGATAGTTGCCAAAATCGGTAGTCAATGTAGTTTCAGGAGCCAACTGCACTGGACGACAACTAATGTGCACATCAAGTGTGCCTATTGCCACTTGGATAGTATATTCATGTGGCGAATAGAATGTGAACACACTGTCTGTTGCCATTCTGTAGATAAGACAGTGTGGCAAATTGGCTGCATAATGTGGCAACCAAATTTGCATATCAATTGTGTCAGATGCCATACATATGCTTTGCATGTGGCAAGTTTTTGGCTGACCACATCATGTCTGTTGCCATGCCGCAGTCAGTACAATATGGCAAATTCATTGTACTGTAGGCGCATTTTTTTGTTTTGCCACAACGACTTTGTGATATCTGATCACACTGTGGCAATTTTTCAGGTTCTTGAATTAGATGTGGTTTCATCGATTTGTTGTAGTATGTGTTGCATTTCAGCACGGCAATTTCACCCTAGCACATTTCTGCCGCTGAACAAGTGGCATTTGATTGGTGTATTTTTAGGACAGTGTGTGAGCTGCCACATCTTAGTTTTTCTGATGTGGAGGATTCTGCGACTTTCTATCGTACTATCTTGGGCTAACATGGCAACTTCAACATTTTTTGTTTTCAAGTGCATTTACCATATATACACTTTTTTACTTGATAATGCAACCAACGTGCTTACTTGCCACGTTTATGTTTCCGACAATCATAGGAGGGGTGCGTGTGTGTTCATGTTATTTTTCTGCATTCACTAGTTGACATTTTCTGTTAGGTGACAACTTCTTACCTCTTGCATTTACATTTCCACCATGACAATTTGGTCTGTTCCTATCTCAGCAGAATGGCTCGTGGCGATCATCAAAATGATGATGATGATTTCATGGATCCACCACAGCGTAATCGAGCAACTGGACGGAGAAAAGAGGGTGATGAGGTAAATGTTCACACATCCCCCATTCCTCCTGCTTTATGTTACTGGTTGACACCTCAAGCTTGCAGTCATCTGACACGAACTAAAATTTCATGACATTGCAAAACATGGCAACAACTGATCACTTTTTGCAAAAACATGGCAACAACTGATCACTTTTTGCAAAAACATGGCAACAACTGATCACTTTTTGTCTGTTTTTTGCAGAAGAAGAAACGTATTTGCAACAGAGCCTCCCAAGAACGACTGACTGCGTTGACTGACAAATTCACCGACAATCAGAAGGGGGCTGCTGCTGAGATGGGTATGCAGTCTATGATGGATGTCCGGTGCACGAACCTTGTCAACCCTGTATGCGACTGGCTTGGTGAGATCTACGACCCCGCCTCCAGGGAATTCGTGATTCCGGGACGTGGAAGACTACCGTTGAACGAGGAATCCGTGTTCTGCACTTTGGGTGTGCCTCGTGGACATATGAAAGTCCCGTACGAGGTCAACAATGAGATCGAGGAAGCGCTGTTCCCCCGTTTGTTTCCCGGGTCTGAATCCATGCCAAACACGTCTGCAATGGCAGATTCGCTGCAGGCCATGACGACGCATGGAGATGTTTTCAAGATGAAGCTACTCATGTACCTCATCTCAGCTGTTTTCGCGCCGACCACCTCTCTTCGCCCAAGCAACAAATGCTTCCCCATCCTGGTGAATAATCCATCTTTACTACTTTATTTTCCTTTGATCTTTTTGGCTCCGATGTCATGTGTAAAGCTAGTGACTGCCAGCGTTTTCCGATGTTTTTTTCCATTTGATTTCTGATGCGGCAACCTTTTTTTGTCCTAAAATTTTGTGTGGTGCAGGCGGATCTGGGAAATGTGAAGAACATGAATTGGTGTAAGTTTATTGCCGACTTCCTGCACGATGCATTCTCAAGCAAGATGTACTAAAAGGGTTGTCGACTGCATTTAATGGTATTTTTACCAGTTCTTTCCGTGAACACTGTTTTTTTAACACACTTTTATTCATGCATGGCAACCTGATCATAACAAGATGGCAACCTGATCATATCAAGATGGCAACTGCCATAATGACAATATGGCAACTGGCATAATGACAATATGGCAACTCCCATCATATTAGTATGGCAACTGTCATCATACTATGATGGCAACTGCCATCATAACAACATGGCAACTGCTATCACACTATGATGGCAATTAGCACATGTAGATGGCATCTTCTTCTTTTTCTTCTCTTCTTTCATGCACCTCAACTTGATTATCATGGGAACATATATTATCCTGTTTTCCTCCACACAGTACCCATGATGGCAACTGATATTTATTTCTTTTTAAAATTGTTTTGCATCAGCTCATGTACGTCGACTGTCTTGACCTGTCCACCGTGGATTTCACTGGGACAGGAGGCCCGCCGCCTGCGCACAAGTTTGCTGTTTCTGCATGGACTATCAACGCTGTCAAGGCTGTGCTTGCCGCAGACAAGGCTACTGACACCACATATGGAAAACTACAGGTTAGTTCTGATTTCTTTGCCCACACGGCATGCCTACAAATTGGCATGAGGCAACCGTCTGTGGGTCATAAGAGATGACCACCTTTGTTATCCATGGATGTCTGAGTACTGTATCCATGTCTCATTCCACATGGCAACTCTTTTCATTCGTGCTTAAACTTACATTCTCTCTCTTACGTCCTAGCTTTTTTTTTCTTTTTTTGTTCTTTCCAGCTGATGGCCAAGCATGCTATAGACTACAGCGTGTTTGGGGGGCCTCAAAACTTTGGAAAGTGGATGGATGTGCACTCAGCTCTGTCTTGCCCTGCCGAGGTAATCAAAAGATCTACATCTATGGTTTGCCGTGGAGTATTTTTTGATGTCGTGCAAGTGATTGCAATACGGGTGGTCATTGATGCTTCTTTGTTTCGTGCACAGGCGAGGGCACCTGTTGAGCATCTAATAGGGCAGTTTGCATCTGGAATGACCGGCTTGCTCGGGAAGTTGGTTGAGGGGTGGACGTCCCTCAGTGGCTCTGACAGCGACGCGGTTGCGAGGCAGTTCACTTCATTTGTCCCAGAACGTACACACCGGCCAACCGGTTGCCGTGGCCGGTATGACTACAACAGTTCCCAAGAGCTTGCTGACACACAAGATGAACTAGGTGGAGATGCTGGTCTCAGCAAGGATGACGACGATGTCATGGAGAATGTGCAAGAGGACATCGATGATGATGATCATGCTGAAGTTCGCGCAGGTGGTAACAAGGGCAAGGATGCAACAGATGTCCCCCAACTGGAGAAAGTCAAACAACACACAACTGCGAGAGGCGAGGGGGTTTTGCCATCAAAGAGGGGGAGGGCTCCAGAGGGTGTTGGGCAGGGTTCTGCTGGCAAGAGGTTTAGGACCGACCCCGTAGCTTCTAGGAAGAGGTTCGACTTTTATTTTAGTTTTTTGCTTTGTCTATTTTCTTCGAACAGACTCATCTTTTTTTTGCACTTGTTTTTGTCAAGCGCAGCAACGAGTTTGCTGTCTGACAATTGCCACCTTTTTTTCCTCCATCTCATACGTGCAGCGAGCCGACAGCTGGTGGACGAGCAATTACAAAGAAACAGGTGCCAACGCCAACCCGTGTTTCTGCTCGGTTGAACAAAGGCGCCCCCATTGCCGGTGACACCCCTTCCACCAGGTCATCTCCTCGCACGACGATGACCAACACCGGGGATCCTGTCGTGTTGCCAGACATGAGGAAGGCAGTCAAGAAGTAGGTTTTCTCATCCGCTTTCATTGATATAGCGCTATATTTTCTTGATTTTCCAATGCATCCGTTTAGCTTGTCACATTGTCTTTTGTCATCACCCCCCACGTGGCAACTGCTGTTCTCCAAATGATTTTCCTTCCTTTTTAAGTGTATGGCAACTCCTATTGTTTTTTACATGGCAACTGGAATCTAGGCCAAATGGTAACTTTAATGTACCTAATGGCAACTGCCATCTTTACCGTTGGCTTGTGAGCTCATCCCACACCTAGGTTTGAAATTGCATTCATGGCAGATTAAACATTTTTATCATTCTTCAATTTGGCTAACATGGCAACTGCTGCTGGATGGCAACTGCTAATTATGACACATGGCAACTCACGTTCCCCTTACATGGCAACTACCAGCTTTTCCACTTGTTTTTTATTTTTTTAAGATTTCTACCAAGGCAAACATATTTTTGTTCATTTTTTAATACCTTTTTCATGTGCTTTATTTTTTTTGCAGGGTGAAGAAGACTACTACGCGCGGGGCCAAGCATATCAGTAAGGACCCGCTTGAAAGCCTGCATTCAAAGTTGTCAACAGGGGGCAACTCAGATGTACATGAGGCACCAGGCGACAATACTGCTGCTGCATCGTTGACCGCTCCCACCAACTCTGATGCAAGTGGCCGACCATCTCCGCCGGCTGCAGATGTGCAGGCTAGAACAACAGGCATCCGTACATCGGGGAGTGACGAGTCGGTATCTGCCAGGACAGCTGAAATATTGCCAACTCTTCTGGCAATGAAGGATGCTGCTGTGAGCCATGCCACCCCATCAGCAAGCGTTGAAGTGGACGCTCCCGAGACGAACCTAAGCAAGGAAGATTCCCGCTCATCTGACACTGATTCCAAGCGCGTGCGTGGTGGCACTCCTGTGTCCACGACAGAAGCGGCTGAGGCGGCAGTTCACAAGGATATGCCATCTACAGGTGAGAGTCCTGGCACAACAGCTCCAGCTCCTGTCGGTGCAGATACTGCTAAGGCGGCTGTTTCGCGTGCTGGTCTTCCACCTAGGCGTCGTAGCCCCCGCAAGCAACCAACAGACATACCCAACGCACCGGCTGTAGCTAGGAGCAGGAGAGATGAGTCTGGTTATGTTCCTGCGTCCACACTGTTCCTGCCACCTGCCAAAAGCAATGTGATGGAGAAACCGGAAGACCGGAGCACAACTGATGCAGGTGTCAAGCCGGGCACGAGTGACGCAGGTGAAAAACCGGAGCAGACTGCGCCTTTACCCGCAGTGGAAATCCCCAGCATAAATCTGCGCACTTCCAGGCTCCCAGTCAATGTCGGTGTCCCCTACAGCCCAAACAAGAAGATTGTCATGAAAGCTGCGGCTGATACCGCTGACAACACGCCCCGCCCTGCAAATAAGGCCGATCATTCTGTAGCGGCCGATTCAGATATGTTTGTCGATCTTTCACCCTTGGATTCTACCCCGCAAGTCGTTCGTGGTCCGGCCAGTAGGAATGAGAGGCACCCAGTGGCCTTTACCCCACCGAGCTTCAGCCTTGGCATCAGTCAAGATCAACCGGTGGTGCAAGATCCTATGCCAGTTGCCTTTGCTTTCCCAGGAGGCATGCCCGCAATGATGGCGCAGCCAATGGTCGAGGGCAGGAAGGCTGTCAAGTTCGCAGAGCCGATTGTGCAAGGTACACTTGTCATGTCCTTATGATTTTTCTTGTATACATGTTTGTAGTTTGACTTTTGTCCCAATCATATATTTTGGGGGTTCTCACTTGTGATGGCAACTGACATGTGATGACATGGCAATTGGATTTGATGCACCATGTCACCTATATTTTTTTTGCTGCCATGCTGCATTTGACATTTGGGCAACCACGTGGCAACTGAAGTTGATTCAACATGGCAACTGTAGTTGCTGTCACATGGAAGATACAGTGCATTACACATGGCAACTGGATTTGCCACACCATGTCGCCTGCATTTTTTGTTTCCATGCTGCATTTTTTCATACGACAATCACATGGCAAGTGGAGTTGACACAACATGGCAAATGTAGTTGCTGTGACATGGCAACTACAGTCCAACTAGATGGCAACTACAGTGCAACTACATGGCAATTGTAGTTGCTATGACATGGCCATTGTAGTTGGACCACACATGGCAACTGCCCTACCTTTTCTACCTACATCTCACATCATGCACCCTATCTTCTCACAATCCATCTGTTTTTAATTTTCTAGGTATCCTAACCCACTTTTTTTATCATTGCAGCCACCCCTGAGGAGATTTCACCGTCACTTGACGAAGCTTACCGCATGATTGAGGAGGTAGCATTGCAGAGGAGGTCCTCACGAGGGCAAGGGCAATCAAGTTCCAACGTGCCTGTAGATACGGTATCTGCGGATACCATTAGGAGTGCCACTCCTGGTTCTGTGAGGCAGCAGAGGGTACTTCACCCACCTCCTGCGGAAGACTACGAGCCTGAATTCAGGGCCACTAAGGAACAGACCCAGCTGTACGATATCGTCAAGCGGTTTGGAAATGTGAGGGCCAGCAGCAAGCACATGAAGGAGCTGAAAGCGTAAATGACCACACCCCATAATCTCTCATTTTGCTTTGCTCCTTTTTTACCATTCATCTTCTTAGTACTTTCTATACACGGTCCGCTTACGTTTTTGTTCTTTCATATATTTTTTTACTTAGTAGGCATGATAATTCCATGTCGTATCGTTTTCATACAGCTTATGTTTGGACAGAACCAAAGTCATTCAATGCGGAGCAACGTACGTCGAGCTGGGTGATCTTGCCGAGTCCGTGAGGCCAAATGGTAAAATGTCAACGAATGTAGTTGCATGCGGGATCGACTACATCAACAATCACACCGATGTGTGTGCCGACAAGATAATCATGCATTACAGTGTGACCTGCAAAATATGGGATGGTGACTTCCACCAAAAAATCCCGAGGAAGAATTTTGCTCAACACGGTGAATTCAAGCTCACACTAAAAAAACATGTGAGTACTCCTTCCCTGTCTGCAATGTTTTTTCACATGGTGTGATTTTTTGCCATCATCTGCACTTGTGTTTATGTGGCAGATGTTTTCATGTGGCAACAGCTGCCGTGCACACTGACTTCTTGATTTTTGCATCCCGTGCAAACTATGTGGAAACTTGATAGTAAAATACACGGCACATTTTGTTCATACATGGACGGCAACTTTCTTTCAACTACCCCCACCCATAACCAAACATTCTACGTGATTCTAATTTTTTTGTCCCTCTGCTGTTCTTTATGTGAACTCTGCTTCTCATTTCTTCACTTTTAAATGCAGGTCATGTTCCCCATGTTCCAGGAGCTTGCACCACATGACCTATACGACAAGTGTGGTCACCACTATGCGATCTGTCTTGACTTGAAGAACCAATGTTTTGAGGTGCTTGATTCAATCCGTTCGGAAGCTGATGCAGACTTTACTACGCATGCCGAATTCTTCATTAACAACCTCAAAGAGACATGGAACCGTCACTACGAACATTCAAAGGTCCAGATCAGGCATTTCCCGACTGAGTATGTGGCGACTGCGAAGCAAGGGAACACGTAATTTCTTACTTCCTTCATGTGCCATTTACATCAATCCAACCCCTCTTTTGTTGTCACATCTGAATTGAAGTCTATCTTTGTTATGACTGTCCTTTTTGCGTGTTCACCTGACTCTTTTCCTCGTGCAGGATGGACTGTGGCTTTCGCGGTCCGGAGCACGCGAGTTCGTGGAGGAAGCTGTCAAGAAAGTCATCAAGAAGTACTAGTGATCACGTGGCGTTACACACCGGACGCATACCTTACATTCTGTTGCCGAGGAATGTAAAGTACTATCTCTTTGTTTCTCGTTGAAAACTATGTTTGTGTGCTATGTTATGACTGCAACCCCGCGTAGCCTAACTATGCAGTGGTGGTGTGTGAGCGACATTTGAATAGTTTCTGTAATATATGTGTGGACGTGAACCTATTTTAGGCGTTACAGCAGATATGTTTTTATGTTTATCATTATTATAATGGTTTCATCGTTTCTAGCACCGGTTTGCTGTTTCGAATGCGTCTACGATGTTTTAAAAAAGATGGCAAATGTAGTTCATCAGACATGGGTAGTGAAAGTCATCGTCATTTTTCATTTTGGCTGTTTTGCTTCTTCTTTTTCATCGCTAACTGCACCAGCTAGCATGGGTAGGTTGATCATGTAGCCACAACCTTTGCTGCGGTTTATGCACGTTACGCTTTTTCCAACTTGTTTCCCATACATTTGCACACAACACACTATGTGTCTCTAAACCGCATCGTATTGTCATGGAAATATATGCCATGCAGAGTCATTACAAATACCATGGCATATTTTTAGTACAGCTAACATGGCAGATACAGTACAAACAACATGGCAGATCCAGCATAATTAACATGGCAGATACAGTACAACTAACATGGCAGATCCAGTACAACTAAAATGGCAGATCCAATACAACTAGCATGGCATATTTAGTATAAAATAGCATGTCATATTTAGTATAAAATAGCATGGCATATTTAGTATAAAATAGCATGGCAGACCAACTACACATAACATGGCAGATTAACTACACATAACATGGCAGATTAAGTACCCATAACATGGCAACTGCATTTATCCATTCAATGAATTTTCCTTCCATTTCTGATGCCCCTCAAGAGTCATTCTCCCATTTTTTTAAAAAAAAATTCTCATCATCTAGGGTACAAAACAAAATGTCCACAAGGACCATGTCACATCGCCCCAATTTTTGCTCATGGATTGCCCGCCCCTTTCTTTGTTTTCTTGTATTTTGCTTGGATCTCCAATCCCGACTTGTACCTTATCTCTCTTGGACGACCCTTTGTGATAGAACGGGGTGGGTTCCTGACCTGGGTCTGTGTGCTTGCTGTTCCAGATCCTATCTCTGAGTTTTCAGATGATGGCCCCGTGGATGAAGGCACACTTGATGTGCGGGGGAACCGGTGTAAGGCTTCCTCAGCTTTCCTCTTCTTGATCTCATCAAGCTCTCTTTTCAGTGCCTTCCTGTGTTTTTCTGCGACTCTCACTGTCTCATCACTCTTGCACGCTTCATCAATTAGCTCAGCATAGTTCTTTGTTAGCACAACGTGCCTCACGGCTTCCATGGTTGACTCAGGTCTCTCGTCATGCACAGCCAGAACTACGTGTGTTGTCTGCGGCGCCAACGCGTCGCCAGCGTCCCAAGTCCATCGCCGCCTTATGAAATGGCGGGGCATCCGTGTTACATCGTTCATGTCCATTACTTTTAGTATGTGACAGCACATAATGCCGTCCCGTTCGAACTTGCAGCATTGGCAGTAGTACTCGCCTTCGCCTATCGAGGCTTTGACGAAGTAGTTCCTTCCTTTGTCCGGGTCTTCAGGTTCTAAATCTGACATGCCCAAAATAGAACACACCTTGAACTTATGTTCGTCCACCTGGAAAGCCATGAACATGCTGGCACGCTTTATTTCTTCCTGGAATCTGCAAGTTTTGTGTGTTTTCTGTTAAACTATCGTGCACTCTTTTCTTGTACCACCTTATGTTGTCATGGAAATAGAAATACATTTTGTTTGAAGATGGCAAACATATCTCATTGAACATGGCAAATATAGTACGTTGAACATGGCAAATGCAGTACACTAGACATGGCAAATGCAGTACACTAGACATGGCAACTGCAGTACACTAGACATGGCAACTGTAGTACATTTTCAACTGGACATCGTCATTTTTCCACACCAACATTCCCCAATGGAAGCACATTACATAAAACATGGCAACTGCCCTTTTATTTAAACATGGCATCTACAATTGAGTAAACATGTCAATTGCATTTCAACAAACATGGCAGATGCATTTTATTAAACATGGCAACTGCATTTCGGCATATGTGTCGCCAATATAACATTTTTTCCAGTTGACATTAGCATTTGCATGCCAACATGCCCCAATGGAAGCACAGTGCATTAAATGGCAACTGAACTTCATTCAACAAGGAAAATGCACCCGAGCAAGCATGGCAAAACAGAATTTTCATTGAACATGGCAACATGCAGCCGAGTAAGCATGGCAAACAGTATTTCATTAAACATGGCAACTGCACATCATGGCAACTGCATTGCACTCTATAAGGCACCTACTGACTTGGTGCTTTTTCTGCAAATAAGACTGTAACGCAACTGACTTACTTGTTAAAGATCTTGTTGGTGTATATCTTGCTCATTTGCCTCTTTATCGGTAAATACGTTAGCAATTTTGGCTGCTTTAGTGCCATGGTCTCTTCTTGCTGTAGCTCAGATCCCAGAATTTTTTTGTTGCAAAGCTGTGTACTGCTTGGCAAACTGTAGCAATGAGTTGCCAGGGCTGACGTACCGCTTCAAAACAGCATTGAACCCCTCGCTGCGCTGCGTAGTCTGCAGAAAGGGGAAGAAGCACTGCATGAAGTAGGCCGACACCCAGTACATTCGCTTCTCCCACAGGCTAATAAGAGTCTCGTTGTCTTGGACTTGATGTGTTTCAGTCATGGCCATCCAGCTCCTTTCAAACTCTTCCACCGTCAAGCTGTGGTCCACGAACAGCTCGAATGCCTTGTGCAGCTCTAGACGGTCAGCAAAGAACGGTCCTAGCGTCTCCTCAGCCTTCTTTATAATGTGCCACCTGCAGTGCCTGTGCACTGCCAACGAAAAGACCTCCTCTATGCCTGCACGCATGCTGAAATCTTGGTCTGTTATTATGTTCATCGGAGCAAGTCCATCCATGCACTCCAAGAAGGTCTTGAACAGCCAAACGTACCCATCCGTGTCTTCGTTCCGGACGAGCCCGCAGCTGAACTGCAATGACTGATTATGGTTATTTATTCCTATGAACGGAGCGCATGGCATCTTGTACATATTGGTGAGGTACGTCGCGTCGAATGAAATGCAATCTCGGAAATGTTTGTAGGCTCTCCTTGCAGCACCATCCACCCAATACATGTTCCTGACACGGTCCTCATCGTCCAACCTTATCCTGTAGAAGAAATCTGGATCTTCCTTCGCTTTTTCATCGAAGTAGGCCATTATGGCCTCTATGTCTGCCAACTTGCTCTCTCTACGGTACTTGGCCTGTAGGTTTGTGACGTCAGCTGATATGTACGACATGCTACTCAGAGTCCCCTTTTTGCTATGGATGAGAGATAGTATCTGTACCATTCTTAATGGACCGACGTTACAATCATGTAGCAGCTTTACGAATTGCCTTTCGACGGGGGTGAACCCTCTGTGGGCGGTCAGAAATTTTACCAGGTCGAACTTCTTTATGAGTTGGTGGTTGTGCTCGTCAAAATATTCATTGACCACCCACTGTGCTCCATCTACGTTTAGCTTACACCGGACAGGGCACTCAGTCTTGAGAATGATACCTCTCTTTCGTTCCGGAACGACAGGCGCAACAACTTTCCCCTTCTTGTTCCTCCGTGCCTTGTGGCACCTCATCTCACCTCTGCTGTACTCGTTAGTTTTCTTAATTTTCCTATGGTAGTCGGTGTTGACCGCAAATCCATGGAACTTTGCATATGTCTGGTAGTATTCCTTTGCTTGTTCAAACGATTCAAATCTCTGCCCAATGTACGATGGCTGAGGTACCACGATCTCTGATTGCCCACCATCTTCATCCCCTTGTGCGTCGTCGTCAGTTTCATCATTCACTTCAGTATCAGCGGCAGTTCCATCTACTTGAGTGTTGCCAGTGCTTGTGTTCAAAGGGGTGCTTGTCGGCATTGCTGGAATGATTGCCATTCCCGACTCTGACTCGAAATTGTTTGCGGCATGATTGTCTGCTGGCTGGTGGAACGCGTCTTCCGTGCGCTTAGAGCTCCCCGCCGTAGATGTCCCCGCGCCGCTGTTCAGTGTAGTTATAGGCCCTGTAATAGAAAAAACAGGTACGAGAGTAAGATTTTTGTTTGGATAACATGTGTATCGCAACGGATCACACCATCTTCGAGTGATTTGGCATGACATCATTTCAAACAGCAAGCCGTGAGTCTGCGCATGGACATGTATGGCAGCTGTAGCTGTCCAGTCATGGTAGCTACTGTTCAACAAACATGGCAACTATTTGTTTTGCCTACAAATAACTACAAATAACAAATGTAGCGCTGTTTTTTGTGGTTCAATTTTTTTCCTTACCTTGTTGTGCTGCATTTGACCATCTTGTGTGGTCTGTGACACCATAATGACGTGCTCCACCTGCAATTTGTGAAGCTTGCCACGAGACGTTTGCCGGGTTACCACCAGCGTAATAACCTGTAAGCATAGTAGTGGTTGGTCAATTCATGGCAAATGCAGTTTTGTGCTAGCACGGCAACTGCAGTTGCCCCTGATGTGGCAACTGCAGTTTTACTGGCATGGCAACTGTAGTTGCATCGGTATGGCAACCGTAGTTGTTCCTTCATGGCAACTACAGTTGCCATGGCATGGCAAATGTAGTTGCATTGGCATGGCAACTGCAGTTGTTCCTCCATGGCAACTGCAGGTGTCCAGGGATGGCAACAACAGTTGTCCAAGGATGAGAAGTGTAGTTTTTAATTCATGGCAACTGTAGATGTCCAGTCATGGCAATTGTAGTTGTCAACTATGCTCCTTCTGCTAATTGAGCATCCGCAACTTCACTTTTTTTATGGACTCACCTGTGTATGACGTCGATGGCAGGTACATGGGTGCTGCCTGATGCCACGTGCTGCATGAAGGCTCTGCATTTTCACCCGTGATAACTCGTGAGTCCTTTTTCCAGTTTTTTTGCATGTTCATTTTTCATGTCCACAGCAGTATGTGCTCTTTTTTCGTTTTGCATTACCTTGATTAGCCATACTAGCTAGTTGAAGTTGGCTGCCCGTACATTTGTCAGTGTTAGCGCCTTGTGACTGAACTTGCCACGGGGGCCCCCTATGAGTGTTTTGGTCATAAGAACCTGCGAAAAAATGACAGTGTATGACATAAGTAGAATGTCATCTTCATCGTTGCGAAGATGGCAACTGTTCTCTTCTTTTGTTATCACGCATCATACCTACGCCTGCATACTGTTCTAGTAGTGGCAGCAACGGCCCTGCAGAGATGAGTTGATTGTACTCTGATGCATTCCAAGGGGGCGTTTCTGGCCTTTGAGAAGCCCAAGCATCAACGCCATCTTCGTGATTCATTCTTTCCGTATCTCGCTTCTTTCCGATGTGTTCTCAATCACTAGATGAACAAGAAGGCATCAACAATCCACAAGAATTGTATTCTTCTGCTGCTTGCACATAGAAGATAGGGATGGCAAGCAACAGGTCAAAATAGGTGGCAGCTACTGACAACGAAAGGTGGCAACTGTCGTTATACACAAGTGGCAATTAATTTTTCCCACCCCCTTCATTCCAAAAATTGTCCTTCCTGCCCTTTTTAGGGATTCCTACTCATCCATTTCATACCCAACTACTTGCGTCAATTAAATTATGAACTTAAGTTAATCTCAAACGTAGTACATGGCAGATCTGGTGTATTCTGCCTGGCAACTGCGAATATACACTGAACCATGCAGTGTTCTACCCCTATAGCATGGACCCAGTACAAGATCGGGAGATTTTCAGCCTTAAGGATGAGAAGGATGAGATCGGGAGATTTCACCTGGTTTTAGATGATCGTCTCTGGAGGGCTGGGTTGGGGGGGCTGGGGTGGGGAGGGTTGGGGTGTGGTTTGCGGTGGGAGCGCCCTACGGATCTGCCCTGGTTGCCATGGCAACCAGAGATGGCCGGCGACGGAGGTCGGGGTTCGAGAGATGGGGGACGATGGCGGCAGACGAGAGAGGGGATGGATCGGAGGCCGGGAACGGCTGGGTCGTGCGGGCAGCGGGTCGTCTGGCCCGGACGGGGCAGTGCGGGCGGGGTTGCCACACACCGGACGTGCGGGCCGTGCTTTTGTGCGCGCGGACGTGGTCGTGCGGGCCGGTTCCCGTCCATGTCACACGAGGCGTGCGGGCGGGTTCCCGTCCATGCCTCACGTGTGGCACTTATTCGGACCCTTTTGATATGCTATTATTTTGAGTATGAGTCTGTCTAGGACACATCCAGATGTGACATAGTTATGTCACATCTAAGTTGATTTTCACTTTGTTTGTGGTCTATTTTTTTTGTTTTAATTTTTTGTTCTTGTTGCTTCATTATATATTTGTGGGAGGTTAGATGTGACATTCTTAAAAAATATCTAGATGTGAATTAGACAAACTGTTTGAATATACAAATATTGTGTTCATTTCGAGGGACATTTTAAGGGTCACGTCCTCGACTCAGCGCAGTTCCGAATACGAGTCTGAAATCCGAATTTGGTCCGGACCATACCTTCCACTTTTATTATAAATATATGAGAGCATGTCCTTCACTTTGCAGCACGAGAACAATCGCCCGATCATGACGTTGACGCCGATCTCGCTGGTTGGCCCGACGCCGGCCGACCACGAGAGCTCCAGCCGGTTAGAGAATCTTCTCCGTGAGGCCGGCCTGTACGAGACCTCCGATGAGCTGGCGGCCCGCGAGGAGGTGCTGGGCGATCTCCAAGCCATCGTCGACCGGTGGGTGAAGCGCGTCACCGCTCAGCGAGGGTTTCCCGACGGCATGGCTGAGCAGGCCACCGCCCTTCTGATTCCCTTCGGTTCGTACCGTCTCGGCGTTCACGGCCGCGGCTCCGACATCGACGCCCTCGTCGTCGGCCCCTCCTACATCGACCGCGACCGCGACTTCTTCGCCGTGCTTGGCGGCGTGCTGGCGGAGACGGAGGCCGTGACGGAGCTGCAGCCTGTGCCTCGCGCGCACGTGCCCGTCATCAAGATGAGCTTCCGCGGCGTGCAGGTGGACCTCCTCTACGCCGGCGTGTGCCTGCCCGTGGTGCCCAGGGACCTCGACCTGCGCGACCGCTCCGTTTTCCGCGGCATGGACCTGGCCTCCGCGCGCAGCCTCAACGGCGTGCGCGTCGCCGACGAGCTCCTGCGTCTCGTCCCGGACGCCGGCGCCTTCCGCACGACGCTGCGGTGCA
The DNA here is from genome assembly GCF_056163025.1 of Triticum urartu. Classification (NCBI taxonomy): domain Eukaryota; kingdom Viridiplantae; phylum Streptophyta; class Magnoliopsida; order Poales; family Poaceae; genus Triticum; species Triticum urartu. The sequence continues at coordinate 678,323,483 of NC_141874.1, read as the reverse complement.
TCAAGCACTGGGCCAAGGCGCGGGGCGTCTACTCCAACGTGATGGGGTTCCTGGGCGGCGTGGGCTGGGCGATCCTGGTGGCGCGCGTGTGCCAGCGCTACCCCAACGCCGCGCCGAGCATGCTGGTGCCGCGCTTCTTCAAGATCTTCGCGCAGTGGAAGTGGCCCAACCCGGTGCTGCTGCGGGACATCGAGCACGACGACGGCGGCGAGCTCGCGCTCCGGCTGCCCGTCTGGGACCCGCGGCGGAACCCGCGCGACAAGAGCCACATCATGCCCGTCATCACGCCGGCCTACCCATGCATGAACTCGTGCTACAACGTCTCGCACCCCACCCTGCGGACCATCACGGAGCAGCTCCAGATCGGCAACGGCATCTGCCAGGAGATCCTCAAGGGCGGCGGCGCCGGCGGGTGGGACGCGCTGTTCCAGCCGTTCCAGTTCTTCAAGGCGTACAAGAGCTACCTGCAGGTGGACGTGAAGGTCGCCGGAGGGGAGGCCGACCTCCGGGAGTGGAAGGGGTGGGTGGAGTCGCGGCTGAGGCAGCTGGTGAACAGGGTCGAGATGGCCACGGCAGGCATGCTGCTCTGCCATCCCAACCCGAAAGCCTACGCCGCCAAACCCCATGATCTCCACTGCACGTCAACCTTCTTCGTGGGCTTGTCCAAGCCACAGCAGCAGCAGCAGCCCCAGGTGCCGTTCGACCTACGCGCGACGACGGAGGGGTTCAAGCAGGAGGTGTACACGTACGAGTTCTGGAGGCCCGGGATGGAGCTGGAGGTCTCGCACACCCGGAGGAGGGACCTGCCGTCCTACGTGCTCGAGCAGATCCTCCCGGCTGGGCATCTCAAGAGGAAGCGCGTCGCCGAGAACAACTCTTCTCCTCCGTTGTCGTCTGCTTCCGGCGAGGTCAAGAAGGTGGCGGCGGCCGGCGGAACCGGATCGGCGCCTGAGAGGAAGAGGCAATGCTGTCCCAGCAGCAACATCCTTCCCAGCGCTTCAGTACAGGGCGTTGTGTGAGAGCAGATGAGCATTCAGAGCAATCACAGGAACTAGCCAAGCTTCAGTAATCACAGGAGCTGATGCACATCTTGACCGGCATGATCAAGCCAAGGGAAGCCGAAGTCTTCAAGCATACCAGCATGTCAGGGAGATGGCATGATCCAGTGGGAGACAGAGAGAAGGGCAGACTCTGCGTCCGGCGGAACATCGTGTACAGAGTCAGATATGTGTAGCATAGCTTTGTCAGAGGAACAATTTTGTATGATATACTATGTACTCAAAACTGTTGGCAGCACTACCGAATATAAACATTGTATTGTCGATGTTTATGTTCCTGCTTAACTCCTTCATCGCAAGTCTTCGATGTTAAGTCAGAGCTCCTGCCATGGTTTCACTCTTCTGTAAATTTTATCATAATTATGCTACTATTGAATAAAACATAGAAATAAAGCATATCTTGGCAATGTGATATGTTCGAACAAATATACTAGGTACGGTAGATTTTGGGTAGTAGTAGTTTGGAGTTCAATCTTATGTAGGAGTATTCTTCTTCCTCAACAACTAAATTGTCATCCACTCCTTCGGCACCAATCTTTTTTTTTTAGAAACGATTTGGTACCAATCTTCAAGGTGCAAAGATCAACCTATATATTAAAAGCATGAACGTAACAACCTATCAACAGACTGAATGGAACATAAAAGAAAACGGGGACTTCACGGTTGAGAGACCGCACTAGCCCCCTTGTTCTTCTTGTGTCTGCAATTTCTCCAATAACATCCTTCCCCGAAGGTATTCAAAATTATGAACAGGGTCCCTTTCAGGTGTATGTAGATGAAACTTAATTAAATCACATTAAAAATGACCTTATCCCTGTTTCTTCCCATTTCCATGTTTTTTTTCCTTTGTCACTTGTTGATTTTGTGTTGTTGATGTGTTGTTGTTGTCTAAGTTATCCACCGAGCGTTCCGCCAAAATTGGTAGGATCTTTTGATCTGCATCTTTCTCTGGGGTTGTACCTAGGTTGGGCTTTTCTTCTTTTTGTTGTTGGGTTATGCTGTATCCACAAGTGACAAAAAGAATCCAAACGAAGAATCTAGGCTTTTTAAACCAATTCCAAAATCTAGATTTTCTTATCTTTAAAATATTCATTCTGCATTAAAAAATGTACTATGTGCGTTTTACATATGTTCAACATTTATTCGGACTGTTAATAGTATATTTAAACAACATGTATCCAAAAATGTTCGGTTTGTATATGAAAGATGTTTAACACATGTTAAAAACTCAACACATATTTTAGAAAAGGATAAAAAGGAAAAAAAGATACATAAAAAGGAAAGCCGATGAAATTCAATAGAGAAAAACAAATAATAGAAAAAGGAAAAATAATCACGTAGAACCTTTCAAAACCGGCCAAAACTAGGTGGAAGGTTTCGTGAACCAGTCCTCAGGATCGACCCACTTTCAACGATCTCTGTAGACGAGCATGATTTCATCTCGCAGTAATCGATGCATAACATCGGGGGTTGCTGTCGTCTAAGTTACTTGAGCATCCAACAAATTGGGATGGGCCTTTTGATCTGCAATGTTTTCTAGGACTCTATCTAGGTTGAGCTTTTTCTTATTTTGCTTGTTAGGTTGTAACGTATATACAAGTGACGAAAAGAACCGAGGACAAAAAGTCTAGTTTTTAAACCAGATCCAAAGTCTAGATTTATTTATTTATTGCACATGTGGTGTTTTTTTCAGGGAAAGCCTTCAAATGAAACCCCAGCTTGCAGTCGCGTTGTACCCCTTACAATTTCGTGATATGCATGTTGTGATAAAAAATGCAAGCGCCGCCACAGCTGTATGTGCCGTTGTGCCCCTTTCATTACCATTAGTGTGGTATGTGCACCATGCCATGCGCAATTGCAGGCAGATTATTACAAGTGGAGTTGCATGTTGAGGGGTGGACATGCAACTGGCCCATGCTCTTTTCTTTTTTAAAGAACCATAGAGAAACAAGACATTCCCTCCACAGGTCCAGCTTAGAATGTTGTAGCCCTTGAGATTGCATGGGATGTGTGTAGTTGCATATCTAGTGATGAACATACAACTGACGGACACCCCTCTTACCACTTGTAGTAGCGTGTGTGAGCAGTGAAGTCACTACTGCAATCAAGGACATATATTATGTTGCATGAGCTTTAGCTTTTTTAGCAACTCATGAGCTTTAGCTGATGTTTTTTTTAACACAGCACAGACGTAGACTCTCATACATATGCATATACACTCACCTCAATGAAGGCACGGACACCCTATCCCTATGAGCACCTTCGAGAGACTGAGCCGACACATCATCTTGAGATTGACGAAGTCGCCACATACGCATTCATAGTCGACTGAAACGTCTCCTCCCCTGAACGCACATCGCCGAAAGCCCTGAAATAAATCTAGGAAAATTTGAGCACCAATGTCAAGTCTAGAACTTGAACTTTATTGTGTGGGGATACTACTGTCCTCCTAACCATCTAACCACAGGTTGGTTCACCTTTAGCTGAGATGTTGTTTGGGAGCTATCTTGTTTTCTCATCAAATCCGCCCTTCACCAAAATGAAAAAAATAACCTGCATGAAAGCTTTCTATATTGCAAACAAGAAATATGGTTTAGAGTCTAAGTTTTTTTCCACGACAACACTTTCATGGAGTGGGGGGGGGGGGGGGGGACACGTGGTTCCTTTCGAGGCAAGGTCAAAAGAGGGTTCGACTCCTTCGTAATTGCAACCACGTGGCACCTATGGAAGCAAATGAACGCAAGAGTGTTAAATAGGAATGGCCAAGTTAGATCGGACGCGAGCCTAGTGCAACAAATTTTTTAGGAGATCAAACTTTGGAAGTTGGCGGGAGTAGGTGTCAAGGGATTAGCTAGATTTGTGAGAGAGTGGGCTTTTTACTTTTCGCGGAGTCGGAGGTCCCGTGTAGACGTTCGTCGTCTTGCACGGTCTTTTGTAATCAATATTTCTCTCTTCTATAAAAATAGTACACCTTTGAGTACTCTCGAAAAAAAGTCTAAGTTTTAATCAAATTCCTTTCCGCCTAATCTATCTGGAGAGATAATCCACAAAAATCAAATATGATACAGAAGTATTCGCAATTCCAATAATGGTGAACAAATTAATAAAAAAAGGAAAATGGAATGGTCATGCAATATTTTGATTGAAGATCCAGTTTGGCCTATCCTGAAATATTTCTTCCGATCTCCCAATCACATGGAAAATATTTATTTCGGAATCCAAAGCTATCTATAGGCATGTCAATTTTATTCTCATCCCAATATCAGCGGGATGACATTTAGCTTTCTTGCATTTTAGGTCAACTGTGGACCAGGTTAAATGCTAATTGGAGATAGTACATTGCTATTGTTTAATACAGTACAATTATTTAAATAATCAATTCAGAGGCGACAACCACTCGCAGCCCTACCACAAATCAGCCGCAGCATCCAAACGATGTACACTCCAGCACAAAAATTAGAGAAATACAATGGTCCATACTTATACAAGTTTATTTACACTAGCAATGATGACCAGGCACTATAAATTACATAGGTCATTCGAAAAAGCATACCACCGACAAAATCTAACTAAAGTATCACACAACAACTCTGTTTCTTATCAGAGTGACTGAGGTGAAGCAGGGCTCGCTGCTCAGTAGTAGGAGCAGTAACGCTTCACAAAGCTCCCTTGGTGATGGCCAAAACGGAATCCTCCTCGGAAGGGATGCAGCACATCGGCGTCAAGATAGCACATTTCACATACCCTCTCCACCTTGCTGTCTTCACATCCACATTTCCTCGTCAGACCAGCATGTGGGACATGGAATCGACGGTAGCATGTCTTGCAAACACAGTCCGCTGAAAACGCAGGCCAAACAACAAAGAAAGAGACGATGTAAGAGAGCGATTGGACAGTGCAACTTGATCTGTATATGCATTCAGAGAGAGACATACATTCACCATTACGCCGGGTGCCCCGTCCAAGAGGGATGCCAAGGAAAACGTAGGCTTCAGTAACTGGTTCATCTGAAAATACCATTAAGGAAAATACCATCAATTATCCCTTTCGTAAAATATGTGCATCGTGCCTCTAAGCATGATATAATGCCCAATTCTATGTGCAAAGAGTACACATATAAGGTTAGGCAAAGATGAATAAACAGGCAAGGGAACATCTAAATTACTGGAAACAGTTCAAGAGGGAAGACACACGGTAAACAAAGTTTGATCATTCCCTCTGCTGCTCAACTGATAATGAAATAAGCAATGCAAGATAAGTATGAGACTACAGACTTGAGAACGTAGAATTGCTATAGGAGCTGGAGTGATCAGTCATTAAGTAGGCAATCCAGACTGAAATGACTTAACGAGGTAGAAGAGGGAACCAAAGTGCTATGAATCCTGGTTGGCTGAGGCAAGTAAGGAGACTTAAACTTTCAGTAGGAAGGGTAATACAAAGATCATTTGAATCAAGGAAGAGAATAATATATAGTCTGTTCATTTTTTCACATTGTTGCTTTGAAATATTCAGGTAATTAGTGTGAAGGTCTAAGAGGTAATCTAAGGAAGATGGACCAGATTACAGAAGACAAATATGGAGAACAAAAGGGAGAAACAGAGGAATTTATATTGCTATTATCTGTACTGTCTTATTGCCAAAACAAACCAGATAAATGCATAGAATACATTGGAAGGGGAAACACAGAAGCATGTGTATAGTATTTACAGTAAAATTAGCTGCACAGATAAACTTCTCAAACCATTATAGGCGCACAAAGATTGAAATGAAGTAGAATATATATTTCTGGTAGAAGAATGAGCACATGATGCAATATTTTGAAACAACTGACACACAGAAAATTATGGTCAAAACCAGAAAATAGCAACAACAAAAAAACATAACTACTCACCCTCGTAAAAGCATGGGCCACTCATTCTTACTTCACAATTGAATCATGAACCTCACAAATTTACAAAGTCAAAGGCAATCTAAAGAAATTTCAAACAATTGGTTTCCAGAGGGCTTCCTTTGTAGAGTGGTACATTAATTGTGTCTATTAAGGTGAAATGCTGGGCACTAGCAATAGACCTCTCCAGATGATGAAAACCCAATGGTTCTTTAAAGTACATATGGTGCATGCCATGGCAACAGAGAGGTAAGGGTGCATCAAGCTTGCAAGTAGATACCAACCTAGGGGGATGCATGTGAGAACTTCATCGTCATCACCTCTATCAATGAGCTCAAAAAAGAAGAGAGTTCGCGGAGCAGGCAGGAAGGAGAAGCAGCCAGAGCGCTTCCGACGAGCCACAAAGTTACCATGAGTCCAAAAACCGTAATTGTCAAGCTTGCCGCGTCTGGTCACCTTACCAGGAGCAGGTTCGTACTCATCGCCCTAATCAGCCAAAACAGACCAAAGAAGCATCAATGACTGACTTCACTTAATTACTACAACCTTCTATACGCACATTTATTATAATTATCGCTGCGCGAAATCCGTTAGAAAATGTAATGATATAAAAGTAATTTTCATGACAAACCACCAGGATGTACGATGCAAGGTGCTTAGGCAGTGCTAGTAAGAATAAACCGATTTTTGCTTAAGCACCAGTGCTTTTTCATATTGCAGAGGCGCTTATACAAATAAGTGCCGGTGGTTAAGAAAAAAAGGGTTCCTTTTCATAAGCACCTTGCATTGTTAGGCCGAATATAATTTCCAACTTCCAAGTGTCAGCTTTCTATGCATTACTGATCAATGTTTTCTAAGGTTTGTCAGAAGCTAATTGCAAGTAAACTTTGATCGAGTGAGGAAGAACGTATCACCGGATGGGTGGAGTTGTACAGCTCAAGGCATTGCAGCACGGTCTCGTGATTCAGAGCTTTAATCTCCGACCGTGACATCTTAGGCCTAGCATACATACAACATATAGCAAATATTGAGACGGACGGGGTGGGGGCACGCAGATCAATGAATCGATCGAATCGGAAAAGGAGGGGCCGTCGACTAATTACCTGAAGTCGGGGGGAGGATGGAGAGGAGGCGAACGGAGCAGCAGCCGCAGCCAGTTGCACGCGCGGCGGCGGCCAAGCGCCGCCCTCCTTGACTTTGCTTTCTCATCCTCATCAGCCAGACCAGGCAGCACGAAAGGCCTAGCCATTGGTTTGGGTTCAAGGAGGCGACGAGAGTCCTCCGATGCGGCAGCGGCGGCACTGTAGTTGGTCTTGGTCGCCATGTCGTCGGATTCCTCAGACCGCGCGTCCTTGGCCTTCTTAGCACGCGCACCTGCCTCGTAGCACCCAGGCGGCGCTGGTCCGACTCCGACGAGGTGTCGAGTCTCCTCCATCGCCGCGGCCACTGCGGCTACGAGCCGATCCAGTCACAGTCACGGTTGGGGAGGGGGTCAGCTCCGATTGCTTCTTCCCTAAATCGCCCCGAGCCCCCGACTCTGTCCCTCTATTTCTCCCGGCCATGGGACAAATGTTTTTCCTAGGAAAAAGGTTATTTGCCGAACGTTCTCTGGGGTGGGATCCCAGCGAACGCCCCCAGAGCCGTCTGATCTTGATCCGACGGTGCCAGTTTTTGCCAAAAACTCCCTGCAAATTAAACAAACTGTTATGGCAGTTTTATAAAACGACAATGCTAAAATCCTGTCGACTGGTGGTTTGCTACAGATCCGCACGACCCGCGAGTCGTTGGATCTGGATCGCATGATTACGATTTTTAACGGAAACTAACTGCTCCTCCCCGAAATCATGCTAATTATAACCTGCCCGCCCGCACTTTCCTTTTTTTTCGCAGGTGTTAATAACTATCCAAAAATAGAGCAGGTTGGGCAAGAAAAACTGCCCCCAGAGCCGTCTGATCTTGATCCGACGGTGCCAGTTTTTGCCAAAAACTCCCTGCAAATTAAACAAACTGTTATGGCAGTTTTATAAAACGACAATGCTAAAATCCTGTCGGCTGGTGGTTTGCTACAGATCCGCACGACCCGCGAGTCGTTGGATCTGGATCGCATGATTATGATTTTTAACGGAAACTAACTGCTCCTCCCCGAAATCATGCTAATTATAACCTGCCCGCCCGCACTTTCCTTTTTTTTCGCAGGCGTTAATAACTATCCAAAAATAGAGCAGGTTGGGCAAGAAAAATTGCATGCGGGGGGCTTGAACTCAGAACTTGTAACATGTAGGTAAGGATGACCTTAATCCACTAACCACTCCACATTGTGTATGTACGTGTTAAGTTTGATAAAGCTAAACTATTTCATCATGATATTTAGTACCGCATCTCCTATTAAACATACATTTCCCCTTTTTAATTCCATGAGTTTTCTCTAGTTTATCTTTGTTGTTCCACTTTATGATGGAAATAGGTATCTCCGCCAACACCTGGATGATGGTGTGGATGATTTTGATGATGTGATCAACGATTCTTCTAAAGAATATTCAGTCCGAAAGGTAGGAGATGTTGATGAAGAGAAGGTGGTAGGTCGTCTCTGAAAGCCGATAATTTTTGGGCCACAAACGTGATAATTTACGTACAAACACCGTGATAATTTTAGCCCGAGGCGAAAAAAGCTGTTGAAATATACCAACCGGTAATCTCTATGTAAATAGCCTGGTAATTTATGCACCCGCGGGCCTGATAACTTACATGCAAACATGATGATAACTTCTAAACTAGAAAAAGTTGATGAAATATACCCCAGTAATTCCTTTGTGAATATCATGATTTACACACCGCAAATATGATACCTTTTCCCTGGGGGGGGGGGAGGAGGAGTTTTGACGAGATATAACCTTGATAACTTCTCTGTAAATATGATGATAGTTCACGCATCACTGCCCTAATAACTTACGTACAAACATCGCGGTAAGTTTTGATCGGGGTGAGGGGGGTGTTGAAAACACACAACCCGGTAACTTTCAAGTAAATAGCATGATAATATACACACCACATATCCGATAACTTAATTACAAACTCTGTGATAACTTATGGCTCGGGAGGAAAAGTATTTGAAAACATAACAGGTAAGTTCTGTATAAAGAACATGGTAAAGTATGCACAACAAAGTTGATAACTCACATACAAACACCATGGTAACTTTTTTGACCCCAAAAAATCTTCATCGAACACCGTGATTGATGAAATATCCCCTGGTAACTTTTTATATGAATAACATGGTAATTCAAACATCGCATACCAGATAACTTATGTACCTCAGTACTTACAACTTTGGCATGGGGGAACGGGTTGATGAAATATCCCCTCGGCAACTTTTGTGCAATAGCATGGTAACTCACACACCGCAGACCTGATAACTTATGTGCCTCGGTCCCGATAACTTTAGCGAGGGGCTTGTTTAAAAACATCCCCCTGATAACCTTCGCGTAAATAGTTTGATACCCTACGCATCGTATACGTGATAACTCACGCACAGACACCGCGGTAACTTTAACCTCAGCTAATAAGAAGGTTTTAGAAACCAGGTTATAACCCAGTAATATCTGTGTAAACAACATGGTAATATATGTAGCACATGTGTGATTACTTACGTAGCCTAGTCGTGGTAACTTCTGATCTGAGAAAAAAAGTTGTCGGAACATATCAACATGGTATCTAGTCTCAAAGCTCTCGCCGTGATAGATTTTTTATGTGAAAACGATTTTTCGATCGGACTAACTGTTTGATTTACAAAACATTTTGAAGTTTTGAAATAGAGGGGGGGGGGGGATATAAGATCACATCATCTTTTCTGTCCTCTAATTCATTTGCACGTGGGGAAAAGGTTAAAGGACCATTTTTATGCCCCGATAATTTCTATATAAACAAGATGGTAACTTAGTTATCACATATGTGATAACTTACTCAGCCTGGGCCTGGTAACTTTTGACCCCCAAAAAAATCATCGAAACATATCAACATGGGATCTAGTTTCAAAGGTCTCATCGTCACGAATCTTTTATGTGAAAACGGTTTTTCAATCGAAGCGACGGTTAGAGCTACAAAACATTTTGAATTCTGAATTTAAATGAAATAATTGCTGACATCAGCTATTTCATTTCACATGCATGCATGCATACTCTAATCATCAGAATATAATTGCTTCCTTTGTTTACTCATGCATTGCGCGTTGAATACTGATGCATGTGCATGTGAATAAGAATAGCAGTAGTTGTGCGGATCTGTTGCTAGCGACCAGTCGACTGGTCGTTAGCACAGTCATTTATAAAATGCCACCCCAGCAACACAAACTATCATTCGGAGAGTTCGCGCTTGCCATCCCTGCTGGCGAAAGTTCATCGGGATTGATGTCCGGGCCCTGCTACGCGTCGGTTGGCGGATCTTTTTAATAGATCCGCCGCCCCGCGAGCCGTCCGATTATACAAGGCAAGCCATCCATTTTTCTTCCCTGATTCCTGCAACAATGCTCTTGTTGCAAAACATCTTCTTTAAATTTCTGTAACAAGTGTTATGTTACAAAAATTTCTTCTTAGCTAATTTTCTGCAACAGTCCTCTGTTGCAAAAATTTCTCTTCTCTAATTTTCTGCAATAGGACCTTTATTGCAAAAACTTCTCTTCTCTAATTTCCTGCAACAAGACCCCTGTTGCAAAACTTCTTCTCCTCTATTTTTCTGTAACATGACCTTTGTTGCAAAACCTCCATTGCAAATAGTGTTGGGGAACGTAGTAATTTCAAAAAATTCCTACGCACACGCAAGATCATGATGATGCATAGCAACGAGAGGGGAGAGTGTGATCTACGTACCCTTGTATACCGACAGCGGAAGCGTTAGCACAACGCGGTTGATGTAGTCGTACGTCTTCAGGCCCGACCAATCAAGCACCGAAACTACGACACCTCCGAGTTCTAGCACACGTTCAGCTCGATGACGATCCCCGGACTCCGATCCAGCAAAGTGTCGGGGAAGAGTTCCGGCAGCACGACGGCGTGGTGACGATCTTGATGTACTACCGTCGCAGGGCTTCGCCTAAGCACCGCTACAATATTATCGAGGATTATGGTGGAAGGGGGCACCGCACACGGCTAAGAATATGTTAGCCGCCATATATGCTAGTCGCTTGCCCCAGCTCCACATATTACCTTGCCTTACCTATAAGCTTAAATAGTCTTGATCGCGAGGGTGCGAGATTGCTGAGTCCCCGTGACTCACAGTTTACTTCCAAACCAGATGCAGGGACCGATGACACCGTTCCAGACGATGCGCTTGAGCTCAAGTGGGAGTTCGACGAAGACTCTTGACGTCACGTGGATCAACTTGTGTGTCTAGGGGTGCCCCCTGCCCCGTATATAAAGGAGCAGGGGGAGGTGCGGCCGGCCAGGAGGATGGCGCGCCAGGAGGAGTCCTACTCCCACCGGGAGTAGGATTCCTCCCCCTTTCCTAGTTGGAATAGGATTCGGGAGGGGGAAAGAGGAGAGAGAGAAAGAAGGGGGGGCGCCGCCCCCCTCTCCTTGTCCTATTCGGACTAGGGGGGAGGGGCGCGCGGCCCAGCCCTGGCCACCTCTCCTCTCTTCCATTAAAGCCCACTAAGGCCCATATACCTCCCGGGGGGGGTTCCGATAACCTCCCGGTACTCCGGTAAAATCCCGATTTCACCCGGAACACTTCCGATATCCAAATATAGGCTTCCAATATATCAATCTTTATGTCTCGACCATTTCGAGACTCCTGTCATGTCCGTGATCACATCCGGGACTCCGAACAAACTTTGGTACATCAAAATGCATAAACTCATAATATAATTGTCATCAAAACCTTAAGCGTGCGGACCCTACGGGTTCGAGAACAATGTAGACATGACCGAGACACGTCTCCGGTCAATAGCCAATAGCGGAACCTGGATGCTCATATTGGCTCCCACATATTCTACGAAGATCTTTATCGGTCAGACCGCATAACAACATACGTTGTTCCCTTTGTCATCGGTATGTTACTTGCCCGAGATTCGATCGTCGGTATCTCAATACCTAGTTCAATCTCGTTACCGGCAAGTCTTTTTACTCGTTTCGTAATATATCATCTTGCAACTAACTCATTAGTTGTAATGCTTGCAAGGCTTATGTGATGTGCATTACCGAGAGGGCCCAGAGATACCTCTCCGACAATCGGAGTGACAAATCCTGATCTCGAAATACGCCAACCCAACATGTACCTTTGGAGACACCTGTAGAGCTCCTTTATAATCACCCAGTTACGTTGTGACGTTTGGTAGCACACAAAGTGTTCCTCCCGCAAACGGAAGTTGCATAATCTCATAGTCATAGGAACATGTATAAGTTATGAAGAAAGCAATAGCAACATACTAAACGATCGGGTGCTAAGCTAATGGAATGGGTCATGTCAATCACATCATTCTCCTAATGATGTGATCCCATTAATCAAATGACAACACATGTCTATGGTTAGGAAACATAACCATCTTCGATTAACGAGCTAGTCAAGTAGAGGCATACTAGCTAGTGACGTTTGGTTTGTCTATGTATTCACATAAGTATTATGTTTCCGGATAATACAATTCTAGCATGAATAATAAACATTTATCATGATATAAGGAAATAAAATAATAACATTATTATTGCCTCTAGGGCATATTTCCTTCAAATAGGACCCAGCATCTCCAGCCTCTTCTATTTATTCCTGCAACAAGGCTGTGTCGTCCTCGTCGCCCTCCCTCGTGGTCGGTCTGCAACAGGCCGTTTGTTGCGGTATACCTTTTCGAAACAAGTGTCCAGTTGCAAGAACTGGAGTACGGAGCGCGCATGGTGAGATGAGATCCAAAAAGCGGGATGAAGGAGAGAAGCGGCCTGGTGGCCCATCAAGACGCGTGTAAGAGTAGAACGTGACTGATGCGAGAGGAAAGATCAGCCGGTTGACAACTAGTTTTTTCCCTTTTTTAATACATGTCTAGATTAAATAGAGAGAAAAACAACATACGGGGTACATCCAGATACGAGACAACTGCCCACTTTTGTAGAGAACACCCTAACTAAAACAGAAAAGGCAAAAACAACTCTAGGATATTTTCCGCTACTCCAATTTGTTGCCGTCGAAGCCTGAAGGGGGATGAAGAGCAGGAAGGGGGACGATGTGTCGCCTGTGTAGAACGATAGTAGGCCCAAAGCGATGGCATCGATGGCTTGGAATGAGAGAGAGAGAAAGAGAGAGAGAGAGAGAGAGAGAGAGAATGGATGAAGATGTCTTTGGAGAAGGAGAAAGAGAAGGGCGAGATAGGGTGGAGAAGTAGCAGTTTGGCTGGTGGAGGGAGGGGGCCGCCAATGGGAGAGCTCCTCGGAGAAGTCAGGCGGAGGTGCGGAGCGAGATGGATAAGACTGAGATGGCAATGGGTACCTGTTACCCGACCATCGACGGATAATTACCCTATTATTATGGGATGGGTTTTGGTCATTGATACGCTGCACACGTATCAATAATATTCTCTTGTTCGTACTGCATTTATATCATAATTGTGCAGCTTTGACATATTTTTTATCAATTAATCCAGTGTTAGTTGTTTTTTTTTCATATCTTTTGACTTTTTATAAGAAAGCATCGCTTTCGGGGCAAAATAATTTGAAAAAAAAGCATTAAACTTTCTAATCAGGATGAAGCCAGGGGCCAGAGCCTAGCCGGGAGGCCACCTGTAGGCTCCATGTGGGCCTCGCACGTGGGGCAGGGCTAGCCGTGGTAAGGGGCATGAGCTCCACAAGAGCCGCCTCCACCTCCTTTCGTTCCATGTGTGACGCCCCCGTTTGTGATCGTGCATGATGTGTGTACGCTTACAAACGGGAGGCATCACGCCCTGCCTTTATATTCTCTGAAAACCCCAGAAATATTTATCAAGGATTTTTTGTCGTTACCACCTCTGGTTCCGCGAATACCCAATCTGGAGGCATGTTCATGTACTTTGTCGGAAGGGGGAATCCATTGTCGGAGTTTTCTTCATCATCTTTGTTGTCACCATGACCACGCGTGAGTAGTCCTTGCACTATGAATCCATAATGGTAGCTAGATGCTACTTTCTCTCCCTTGTTTTACAATACAAAGATCACATGAGTCGTCCCACATGATTGTGATCCATCTGGTGTAATTAATGGTGTGTTTGTTGCGGTGTGATGGATAATCACTTTTATGATCTTTTGATTTATCTGGTTTCTTTATTACATGATCTATATACATATTTGTGTTATCCCTCTATTAGTTTTGCATTGCAATGTTTAAATGAATGGTCTTCAATAGATAGTTTTATTTATTTGGGTTTAACCTTGCAATGTTTTGTCAGAAAGAGAAAAGGTTGTGTTACTGACTTACTGTCACTATGGAATAAGGATAAAAGAGATAGTTGCATAGTTGTCTGGGTAATGAGCTGGAGGTAAAGATAATATACTATCTACATTAGACATATTGCTTAATTCAATGCTTTTTTTTACTTAATACTTTGGGATGCATGTTCGATAACGATTTTGGGGTGGAGTATTAGTTATAGATACAGTTGGATCACGACCTATAGATATACAATCATAATGACTATATGCAATCATGTCATGTATAATCATGATTATAAAAACTACAATGCAATCGATACGCAAATGTAATTTGTTCGCCACACACATGTAATTTGTAAACAAATGTCACTAGTGAAATTAAATCAATTCTTTTTTTTCACAACATGAAGTTTATTTAGTTTACTCGTAATTATGAATCCCATCAAGACTATACATTAATACTTGCAAATAGCAAGGCTAGTGAAAGTGAAAACCTCACTGGTTTCGTTGGGGACCAATACAAGTTATGTAATTGTGAGTAGGTCATAGTTTTAAAAATTGGACCAATGATCAAACCGGTTGAAGCAATCGGCTCGGGTTTTTACATGTCGGACCGCATGTTCACTTGTTGATTTTTTGGGTCACGTAAACACATGTCAAATAAGCTAAGTTTCTGACATTTGACAAAAACTCGATGGATGTAAGCTGGTTATTATGCCAAAGTGGTGACCTCGGCTTGTTTCCTTGCCAACCAGAGTTCAATCCCCATAAACACACATTACTTCTGATCATTCGATGTGGTTCAAGCATTCCTATTGGTTCGATAAACATGAACGTCATCCATTTGAGTAAACCTCTGCACTTTGGGGGCAAACAACTTCCTAACTAAGAGGAAGGCTAACCCTAAAAACCTAAATCCTTGAAGCCCCAACCTCCGTTACTAGTTTCCTACAAAGCTCTCTCTCTCTCTCTCTCTCTCTCTCTCTCTCTCAACGCTAACCCTACCCTCCACACGAACGCTCTGCCTTCACTGGACAAGTCCGCCTCCGTTGCCGCTAGCTATTCTTCTAGTGCCCGGACCGGTGACCATCCCTTCTCTGATAATGTGGAACACATATGTCAGAAGCTCCAAAAATTGAATGTGTTGCACGAGCAGCGAGCACCACACTTGTGCTAGTGCAGCTTGTGGGACGGGACAGGGATCCCCGCAAGAATAAATTACTCAATAGGTAGCGGGGACACGGACGAGAATGAGCAGCGGACATAGATGAGTTTCATAGGGACGAGGATGACATGGCAATAACCGATCGGTTTCTGCCTGTTGCCATCTTAAGATGAGACGATGGAGACGAATGGGTGAAGGAAAGCGATTCAGTATGGATAACAGACGAGAAAGAGGGGATGACGCGGTTATTTTACATGTGGGCCCCATGACACAGGGGGTTATCACGACTGATCGATGCCAGCTCCAGATCGGCCGCCTGATTCCAAACTTTTACCATATGATATGCCACTGGATTTGAAAGCTTTGATAGAAAATTATCCTACCCACTTTCACCTTTAGCCGAGCCTCTGCCGAGTACATCCACATTCCAGGTTTTGACATGATCTTCTAGGACTATAGCTCAGATTTTATCGAGCGGTGACTATAGCTCAGCTAGCTACAACATAGGGTCGCCTCAATGGGAGCCCGTAGTGGGTCAGCCCAGTAGAGAGTCGTTGGGATGATTCATTCCCTTGTCTAGTTACTTTCTTCTATTTTCTCTCTCTAAAAAAGTTACTTTGTTCTATTCGTTTTTCTCCTTTTTATTATTTTTAAAAATATTCTAAGTACACATATTTCAAAAGTTAGTTTACTTAAATTTTAAAAATCGTCCACCTCACATTTTAAACATGTTTATGTAGTATAAAATTTTGGTTGGCACATTTTCTGGAAAATATTTGTAGCATTTAAAAAATGTTCATGATTTTTTATAAATGTTCACAGATTTTAAAAATATGACTATTACATTTTTATGAAATTTATATAATGTTTGCATGCTTAAAATAACGTTTTCCACAATTTTACAAAAATGTTCATGACATTTAAAAATTGTTCCTACCGTTTTATAAAAATGTTCTTAATATATAATAAAAGTTTGTACCATTTAAAAAAATGCTGCAACACCTAACAAAATGTTTGCATGTTTTACAAAAATATTCATGAAATTCTTGAAAAATGTTCACAAGTGTGTTTCATGTGTTTTAAAAAAATGTTCAATGTGCATTTTGCAAAATGTTCAACATGTATGTGAAATACGTTTATGTAAATTGGTCAACGTGTATTTGAAAAAGTCGTTATGTGTTTGAAAAATGGAAAAAATGAAAAGGGGGGAAAAGACAACAAAAATGAAGAAAACAGGAAGAAACCAATAAACCCAAAGAAAAACTGAAAATAAAAAGGGCATTGCTACGCGGCCGTTGGCGGATGTTTTGAAAAGATC
Organism: Triticum urartu; assembly: GCF_056163025.1. NCBI lineage: Eukaryota > Viridiplantae > Streptophyta > Magnoliopsida > Poales > Poaceae > Triticum > Triticum urartu. The sequence goes on along the minus strand of NC_141874.1, from coordinate 678,306,676 downwards.
CGCCGCCTTGCGGGCCGTCCGATTGTATAACGTGAGCCACCTATTACTTTTTTCTATTTTCCTGCAACAAGACACTTGTTGCAAACTCATTCTTGCAACAAGACCCTTGTTGCGAAATTTTTTTCCTGCAACAAGACCCTTGTTGCAAACCTCATTCTTGCAACAAGACCCATGTTGCGAAATTTGTTCTCTTTTTTCCTGCAACAAGACCCTTGTTGCAAACCTCATTTTTGTAACGAAACCCTTGTTGTGAAATTTGTTCTCTTTTTTCCTGCAACAAGACCCTTGTTGCAAACCTCTTTCCTACGAAAAGTCCCCTCTTGCAAAATTGCCTCTTCTCTGTAGTCCTGCAACAAGACCCATGTTGCAATTTCTTCTGCAAGAAAGATGTTGCCAAGAACGTCACCGCATTGTAGACGCCATTGCAACAACGTCGTTGTCGCAGGAACTATTGTTGCTCGTGGTACCGACGTTTGCGGCTGACCTTGAGGAGGCATCAACCATGGCCATCCATGCCGGTGCTCCTCCAGGATGGCGGTGATGTGCCTCGCAGAGGAAAAAGAGAAAGGAGCGGGGAGGAGAAGAGAAGGGGCGTGGGTGGAGGAGCAACGACTTTTGGATTGATGCGTATTCATGGAAGTGATCTGGAGGTAGGAGACGAGGTTGGGAAAGAAGATGTGAATGGATACGTCCATTGGAGATAAAAAGGAAAAGGAGAGCGGTGGTGCAGGCCCACGTGGGCACGTGGCGCACAGGGAAGGCAGTGGATGGATGCTCGAAATCCGTCGGTGGAGGAGAGTAAATTGCTATGGGGCGTTCTACTCGTCTGCCGGCTGACTGCCAGCCGTTAGATTTACCGTATCAAGCGGTTGAACGCGCCTCCACTACTGCAACACATGTCTTGTTGTGGAATTATTTCTGCAACACATGTCTTGTTGCAGAATTTTTTTGCAACTAAGGTTTTATTGTAACACTTTTTGCAGCTGAAGTTTGGTTGCAGAAAAATTCACAAGAACAGTTTTGTTGCAAAATGTAGACCCGTCGTACAACATCACAACACCGCGTATGTTTCAGAAGCATCACTCCTATTGCAGAACCGAGTTCAACAAAGGATCGTATGCGGCGCCTGACTTGGATGCGTGTCACGCAGGGGAGGTGGCGGATGCGGCCGCCGTGATCCGCCGGGTGATGATAAGCGTTTCCCAAATAAAAAACAAAAGAATATAGAGAAACACAGAAAAAAAAACTCAGAAGGTTCTAAAACCGGTCTGAACTTCCAGAACTGTTTGTTGGGCCGATTTTATAGCTATTGCATACCGACCGGTGGGGTTCGAACGTTTAGCTTTGCCGAACCGTGGACTGAACGAGAAAACAAGCCGTACCACCAAGCACCACGGTCCACGACGCCGGCGGCACACCGCCACCGCTCGAAATCCCAGCAAGGTAGCGAGTGCCCCAAATCAGCGGCTTCGGTGTGATGCTTGCGCTCAGATCGGGTATACTCTCGTCAGACCATGCCCAACTCCTTGTGCAGGACTCGGCTCACTATCTGCTCGACGGAATGCCTGGCTGGATACGCCGCATGTAAGTACCCCGCCGCGAACTCTGTCCAGTTACTTCTTTAACTGACAATCGATTACGCGGGACTCCTCTGCTAGTCTGCTGCGACAACGTTCTCTCGAGGAAATTTAAGAGCTCACGCGGGATCGCTTACACACTCTTATTTTTCTCACATCAGAGAGCAGCTTACATAGTGCTAGACTGCTTAGTGTACTAGTACTAGTACATTGCACGACTTAATAATTTTTCCGAATCGCCTGAATAATCTAGCTAGCCCCATCCCATTGTAAATTCCATCGTCTCTTTCTAGGTGGGTTCTGCGCGCGCTTGTCATCTGAAGAAAGTCCGTGTGGTGTGTGTGTGGCCTTTCTACTAAGTTCTGCAGAGCGCCTAGTTGGCATTATGTCGGATTCGCCAGCCGTTCAATTGTTTGTGGTGCTGTCAAAACCCCTTGGATCTCTGTGAGTACTCCTTTATGAGCCTCAAAAATTCAGAGTTTTTGTCCTCCAGTAATCTTGATGGCGTGTCGTATTCTATAATTCTTCCTGCTCAGCACAAAAGAGTACAGATTTTAGCGATGCGGCGCTAGGTCCTAAAATGTGGATAAATATTTTTTGTTAGTCAATGGTGCGGCTTACCTTCGCCGAAGACAAGAATAAGATCACTGTCGATAACTGTGTGAATTCTATGTGCTACTGTCAGCACCGTGCAGTCCCCAAACTCCTCACGGAGTGTTTGCTGGATAATTGCATCCGTAGATGAGTCAACTGAAGCAGTTGCCTCGTCGAGGACAAGGACATTGCTTCGCTTCAGTAGAACCCTTCCCAGGCAAAACAACTGCCTCTGTCCGACACTCCAGTTTTCCCCATTTCCGACAACTGCAGGAGAAATCTCATTTGATCATCTCAATGGAGATATACACACTCTGTTAGACAGTCTAGCATATGCGTGCTGTTGTACACAAAAACAAACCTGTTGAGTCCAGCTTCTTTGGGCTTTGACGAACTATGTCACCAAGCTGGCATTTGTCCAATGTCTGGCCAAAATAAATGTATACATCTGGTCAGTAGAGGAAGTACAGTGTTCCATTCTTTTAATCATTACATTTTTACAATATCTCCTGTTCTTTTATTCATTATATATATAGATATATCTGAAGAAGGATTTGATCAGGTTGCAATCTGTATGAAACATTACATCATCTTCGGTATTTGCAATAGTAAAAATGACCATCCAAATATTTTTCCTAGGATACTCTGTCAGCAATTTTGACCTTTCATAGATTAGCATAATCATGAGATCATATTTTATCAGCATAAACTGTTAGCAATATTTTCGTTGAAAAAGGTACAATTATCCAGAACTATCTGTTTTGTAACATGGACTATTGGCAATAAAGAACAATAATATGAGGTGTTAGGCTCCCTTTTGCTGCACATTATATATAATTTACTCTCTTATCATTAGAACATGTATAATTGAATTATTTACCTCCCATACATGTTGATCAGAATATTCATTTAGTGGATCAAGATTTCCTCTCACTGTGCCCTCAAACATGGTTGGATCCTGTGGGATGATGCTAAGTCTGCCTCGTAAATCATGCAACCCGATTTTGCTGAGATCAACATTATCAATTTCAATTGTCCCTTGTCTCGGTTCAACAATCCGGAAAAGCGCTTGAATCAAAGTTGACTTTCCACTGCCAGTACGTCCAACAATCCCCACCTTCTTCCGTCCTGGAATTGTACATGATATATTTCTTAAAACAGAGGGGAGATGCTCTGCATATCGAACCTGTAAAAGCAAATAGTCGCATTAGTGGCTTCATTTGAGCATGCACATATTTTATGAGAAAATTGAAAAATAAAAGAGATTACATTTCATTATTCAAAAGTAAGAGCTTTCCTTTTGTGTTACTATAAGTGATAACTCGCAGTAACATCATGCATACCTCCAAGTTTCTTATATTTATAGTACCATCCTTTGGCCAGCTGTTTGGGGGGCGGTGATCATCTACTATTAGAGGAGCCTCACTAGGGATCCTTGAGTACTGCATTATTCTTTCAACTGAAATCATTTTATTCTCTGTGTTGCAAATGTTCCAGGTTACAGATGACAACTGCCCGTTGAGGTTCAACGCATAAGTCACTGCAAGTCCCGCAATGCCTGTGCATACAATTATGCCAGTTTCACAGCCACCAAAAAATAGTGATCAGAGTATAGACTACAAAAATGAATCAACTATAACTTGTCTGCATGAAAAACTTACTTGGATTTATAAATCCTTCGGGAAGACTCACCAACAGAGTCAAAGAAAAGGCAAAGACAAAGTTAGATAGCATGTTTAGCCTGAAGCAAAGCCACTCCACAGCCGAGACGTTATGGAACCATGGTTGTAAGTGGTTGTTAACAAGACTGATGTTTGCTTTGCTGAAGCGGTCTTTCCGTCCATATGCTCTAATACTTGCCGCTCCTGTAAGTGATTCCGCAGAATGGTGGAGTATTGGAGCCCTTTGAATTTGTTGCAGACGAGCCAGCTCTCTTGCTGTTGGTATGTAGTACCGCTGCATGTCATAGGGAGAATATTGGATTCAGTGCTTTGTGAAAAATCATCAAGGAGGAAATATGCACTAATGGCTTCCTGGAAAACAACGCGTACGGAAATAACTTGATGCATACATTGTACTCGGACGAGTTAAATCTAGTGCAAAAATATCACTGCAAGGAGCTCTTACTTGAAACACATAACAGATTGCTGTCACTGGAATAAAGATGACAAAAACCGGCCACGCAACCTGTGACATAACGCCAATGGTCCCCAGAATTTGTATAAAAGAAAACGCGCACCAACCTAGGCTGTCTGCCATTTTCAGATCTAAGACACTTTGGTCATTGGAGACCTGTTACAAAGTACAGTACACAATTATTAATTTCAAGGAGACAGTGCAAATTTTTTTTTTGAGGGAAATAGCAGGACTAGCCAGTGCAAAATGATGTGAGGAGTAATCGAACACCAACCCTGTTTAGGATCCTGCCAGTGGGTGTGGAATCAAAGAAGGACATTGGAGCACGGAGGATGCAATGGAGCATATTCTTGAAGAACTTCTCCGCTGTTAGCAGGCCAACAAGCGAAACAAGCATAGACCGACCAAAAACACATAGTGCACTTCCTATAGATAGCACTATGTATACGAAGAAAAGAAGGCCTAATCCAACCCTTGGGGTGGTTGCAGACGTTGGAGGACACGCCCATGCCATCCAATAGTTGCTTGCGACCTGGAATATTTGGAAGAATGACTGTGCTGCTACTATTATCGGTGCTAATGCGCCACCATGAACAGCCGTCAGGTATGCCCAGTAGATCGTCTTGCCAATCCCTCCCTTTTCTCGTTCCTCATCTTGTGTTAGCCTTCCTTTTTCATTGATACCTTGTGAGACATCGTGTGCAGACTCTTGCTTAATTATACCCTCAACTTGATCATCAATGTGGTTTTCTCTCTCAAACTCATCATCACTATCTGCTAACTTTTGGCTCTCTGTTGACAAAATTCTGCTGGAACTCTCGGCATTTATGACAGACTCAGTTGCCTGGCTATGGGCTCCGACTATGGCTTCAAATCCTATGTTCTGTTGAAGGAGATCATCAAATGTTCCTTTCTGCACAATCTTCCCATTCTGCATCACCTATTATTTTGTACCCCTTTGGTTATTTTGCATATCTTAGCAATGCTAACGTATACTCCCTCCGTCCCAAAATAAATGTCTCAACTTTAGTACAACTTTGTACTAAAGTTAGTACAAAGTTGAGACACTTATTTTGGGACGGAGGGAGTATGCATTATTTGCGGGCGAAAACTTTTTTTTTGCACTTACTAGTATAAGATCTGCGGCTGGAAGAAATTCAACTTGATGTGTCACATACAATATTGTTTTGTCTTTAAGCATCCCCATGAGGCAATCCTGCAGAATAATATAGTAGTTCATTCTATTAGCATTCATGCAGACTGATGCCTCTAAACCGTTGAAGAATAAGCAAAACTGGTGATATTTATCCTGTTTAAATCATATGCGACTAAATTTTGGAAATAAATTGTCAAGTTAACAGCATACGAACATAGATAAACACATTTTATGGGTTTATGGACACTGAATAAACAAACCTTGAAAAGTTGTCCTCCAGTGTGAGCATCTACTGCACTGAAAGGATCATCAAAGAGGTATATATCTGCATCCTCGTACACTGACCTTGCAATCTGAATCCTCTGCTTCTGTCCACCACTCATGTTAATTCCTCTTTCTCCAATCTCCGTCAAATCGCCATTTGCAAATAGCTCAAGATCTTTTGTCAATGCACAAGCTTGTATTACCTTTTGGTACTTTTCCCTGTCATATGGGTTTCCAAACAGAATGTTGTCTCTGATGTTCCCAGATAGGATCCAGGCAGTCTGAGGAACATATGCTCTGCTCCCACTGACCCTCACAGTCCCAGCTAGCTTAGGCATCTCCCCAAGTATGCATGATAATAGACTGGATTTCCCAGAGCCAACTACTCCACAGATTGCTACTTTCATCCCTCTCTTTACTTTTAAATTTACATCTGTTATAGTTGGAGATGTGGTCTCAGGTTCCCAGCTGAATGCTCCATGATCAATCTCCACGTCAAAGTCTGTGTCACTCCTTGGTACTTCTGTAATTGCGTCGTCTTTCAATTCTTCTTCCTGGAGGTATTGTGCTACTCGATCAGCTGAAACTTTCCCCTGAGCAAACACCGAAAGTAAATCAGGGAGTGTGAAGATTGGATCTTGTAGCATCCGGAACGTTGCAAGAGCAGACAAAACAGTACCAGCTGTTAGAGGAATCCCCATCAATATACATGTACCGAATGTTATGGAGGATATGAATGCAGGGGACCCCCAAAATATGAATGTTGTTACAGCTGACAACCTTACAGATTTCCACAACCAATTGTGCTCCTCCCTTCGTAAAGCTTCTAGCTTTTGAAGGTACTCTGTATCCCATGCTTGAAGTTTCAGTATTTTCATGCTTCTAAGCACTTCCGTTGTTGCCTTCATTCTGTTGTCTTTAGCAGCCATGATCTCTGATTGCAACCTTTTCTGCAGTCTGGTCAGAGGAATATTGCAAGTCATTATTGCGAGTGTTGCTGCTAAACCAGCCCATGCTCCAGCACCTAGGTTTAGATGGAGAACATAGACTGCTAGAGAAAGCTGTATGGGTAACATCCAAATGTAGTTTGTGTACCACATAACTTCGGTTATCCTTTGTATATCTACACTCATGTAGTTTATGATCTCTCCACTGGAATGCTTCTGCCTTGCGCCGCAGGATAACCGGAGCCCCTTTTGGTAGATGTGAGATATCAAAGCAGCTCGTAGCCGCATCCCGAGCCTTTGAGCTCCAAAAATCCACTGCCTCTCTGCTATTGTCTCCACAACTTTGGCACCTAAAAATGCAACAGCAAGAAGATAACCTTTTTGCAGTCCATTTTTCCTCTCCCCCCCAAGGAATTTCACCAAGTCATTAATCAGTGATGGTCCAACATAGGATGCACATGCACACAGAATTGCAAATACTGCATTGAGTGTTGCTTTTCTTCTAATAAATAGGAACATTGCTCTATAGATTGATAAAGTACTTAAACCATGCCTGTGTTCAACATCTGCTAGGATCCTTTTAAATGAATCAGAGAGTAAATCCGCATAGTCCCTTTCATCAATATCTGGCACATCATTCTTATCTAGAGGTTTCTTATATCCGATAACAAATAGAGGAGTCATCCAGGAGAATGTGACAAGGTTCAGAACGCTTGCTTTGCCATACAGACTTGTTCTTTTGGTTTCTGTCTGCTGTCCTGCAGATGGACTCAATAGTGGCTCTGTTATGCTGCTGTTTATTAAGGTGATTCCTGTTTTTCCTCTGACAGAAATTGCAAACAGATAAGTGCAGATAACAAGTGTGAACAGGTCCATCAATTCCGCAAACCCCATGTATCCATGATCTGATAAGCTGAATCTGAGATCAAATATCACACTGATTATTGATTGCAGAAAGCTAAGTACCAACCATGCCCGAATAATGAGCGGATGCTTTGCAGATTTTGTCTTCTGTAGACTGAATACTGCTAGTGACAATAATATCCAGGAGAGCACCTGTATGCCTTCACCCAGAACAAAAGGTGGGTACTTGCAACCACTTATTCTTCCTTGTAACTGCAAAAAGAATATCCTCAGGACATGAGTGGCTAATATAAGCAGACAACAGACTTTGCTTGCTTGATATGAGAGACCCAGCTTTATGTCTGCATTGTTTTGTTCCTGATTAGAATGCTTATTGCTTTCAGGAGTTGCAGTCTTCAATCTCTGCCTGCAGCATCTGATTCGCTTGAACAGAAACTGAGCCATGATACTCGTGATAAATACCAGCTGTATATATACAAAAGTGCTCGTCCAGAAACAAGGTGAATATATTTCTGGCCATTCTTGCATGTGTTGCGATATAATGGAATCTGCAAGGTTGCATAGCAAATTTGTGTGTCAAGAATCAACAGCAGAATCGGTTATCCAATTTTTATTATGAATAGTAGCTACATCTACGTCATCAACGCTCGAGAAAACAGAAAACAACATGTTTTTTCTTTATGAAAATGGAATTTCCTGAATAAGACATTAGTCGACTTTTGGAAAAATTGGAGTTTATATATGTACATTCTCCAAGCTAGTTCTACCAGCAATGGCAACCCGAGGCTAAAAACACAAGTCATGTTGGTAGGAACTTATGGCTCTGTCTCTCCACCTCAGAAACTTGCAAAAAAGTATTAAGTTTTGGCTGACAGAATGTATTCCATATCATCCTAAGTTTTGACTTCAGTGACTGAGCAACGATCCATGTGGTAAATGCATAGAGGTGGTGCTGATGTTACATCATTTCCACTGCAGTGTTTCAGATTACCGTTAAGAGTGTGCTAATTCCCAGCAAGCACCACTACAACAAATGACACACCACTTGGGTTGCCCGAACTCAAGCCATGAATGGCAAAGAGGTAGAACAGAAGCAAGGCGCCAAGCAAAGCGGCAAGTTGATAGGTAAATGCCAAGTGTTTGAAAGCGTGGGAGAGCTGAGACGGCCGCTCCCACCCCGCTCCCGCTCCCCCGCTAGGGTTTCCCACCGCCGCCACCGCCGTGCCGGCCGCCCGGCTCCTTCCCGCCGCCGCCAGCCGCCCGGCGCAGGCCTCCCCTCCCCCTCCCCTCCCCCATCCCCTCCTCCCCATCCCACCGCCTCCGCCGTCTCCCCAGGAGGCGGCCGGGGCGGCGCACGCTCACCTCCCTCTCGTCCGTCCTCCTCCGCCCTTTCCCCCCGCCGCCGCCAGCAGTCGCCCCCGGGTCCGGCCGGGTGGTGTCGGCGGCGGCGGGTCGTCCCTTACCCGCGCGCTCTCCTCCTTCCCAGGGTGAGGGGAGGCGGCGGTGGTGCTCGGCTGGTGGCGGCCCGGCGTCCTGGTGGCGGAGGCCGGCGGCGCTCGCCGCGGTGGTGCCGCCTCTTGGCGGCGGGGCGCTCCGGTGGTGCTGGATAGCCGGTGGCGCATCCCGGCCCAGATCTGGGCCCGTAGGGCCCCATCTGGGTCCTTGCGGGTCGGCTCCGGCGCGACCGCGACGCTCTCCGTATGGAGAGGGTGGGGAGCTGTGACGCCCGGGTAGTTAAGCTACAGTGATCCTCTGCTAATGGTGCCACGTCACCTCGTTTATAGTTGCTAATCTCGAGTTAGTTCGAAACCGATTCAAATTCAAATTCAAAAATAGGCAAACAATAAAAGTTTTCAAATATTAAAACTAAAATGTTCGGAGTGAACCAAATATTGCATAGATAATTATGGTGGAGAAACCACACTTTTATAAAATGTTTAAATACTCTTAAATGAATAAAAGAGTAGCAAAAACAATTATTTTAATGCTTTAAAAATAATAAACATTTTCAAAACTAAATTGTTATAAGTATTAAACTATTTTGGCAGTGGCATAATTTGTAAAATCCTATTTAGGTGCCACTTTGGTAATTTACTAAAACTAAAATAAAAGGAAACTAAAAAAACAGAAAAAACAAAACTAACAAAAAAGGGGAAATAGAAGAACCCCCCCCCCCACTGTGCCACGGCCCAGCTGGCCTCTGGACCCACTAGGCCGGTCCAGTCGGCCCAGCCGCCGCCCGACCTAACCCTAGACGACCGACGCCCCCACTCCCCTCGTTCCCCACTCCCTCCTCTCGTTTCCCCGCACACCTTCCTCTGCTTCCTCGATCTGGATCGGGGGCAACGACCCCGACCCCGATCCCGCATCGCCCCGCTCGTCCCTCGACACCGCCGCTCGCCCTGCACCCGCCCGATGCCGTCCGTCGTCGCCCGGAGCCCGCGTCGACCGCGCCAAGCCGCCTCCTCGCCGGAGATGGACGGATCCCGGAGGCCCCGTCGCGGATCCGGCCTCCCCTCGCCTTGCTCCACCACTCGTCCCCGTCGACCTCCCCGACCTCCACCGAGCCCGTTGCCCCATCCCTACTCCGCCCCGTGAGCTTCCCCCTCTCCACCCCTGCCTTCCACGCGCACGCTGCCGCGCACCGCGACTCCCGCCCGCTGCCATCGACCGCAGCGCTGCTGCCGCTGCCCCCCCCCCACGGCCTCGCCCCGGCGCGCGCCTCCTTCCCTGCTGCTGCAGCTGCTTGCCCGCGCCGTCGCCTGGGCCGTGCCGCCACCGCCACCGCCGCGCCGCGCGTGCCCTGCAGCGCCCCCCCGCCATCGTTGTTGCTTCGCTGCGCCGACCGCCCCCTCCTCGCCGGCCCCGCTGCTCGCCCGCCTGCGCCGCCGTGCGCCTCCAGCAGCCCCCGTGCTAAGCCCGCCGCCCTGACCTCTGGCCTCGCCCCGCCGCTCCCTGCGGGCGAGCGCTCGCACAGGCGCCCGTAGCGCCCGCTAACCCGCAACGGCCCCTAGGGCCAATGACACATGGGGCCCAGCCCTAGAACGTTTAATAAAAAAAAGATTAAAAAAAACTAAATAAAAATAAAAACATTAATTAATTAATTAATCCTAATTAGATTAGCCTAATTAACTAGTTTCACCTAATTAACTTTGATTAATTAACTAACAGTGAAATGACATGCGGGACCCACACGTCAGTTGACCCAGTCAACGCCCTGTTGACTGCTGGCGTCATGCTGACGTCATGATGACGTCAGCATGCACTATTCTGGATAATGTTGTTTTAAAATAATTAATTAAATTCCAGGAATTAGTAAAATCTTTAGAAAATCATATCTTTTAATCCGTAACTCGAATTAAATTATTTTCAACATGAAAGTTGCTCAGAACGACGAGACGAATCCGAATACGTAGCCCGTTCGCCCACCACGCATCCCTAGCATAGCGAACACGCAACTTTCCCCCTTCGTTTCATCTGTCCGAAAACGCGAAACACCGAGGATACTTTCCCGGATGTTTCCCCCCTTCACCGGTATCACCTCATACCGCGATAGGGCACCCCTAGCACCGATACTTGTCATGTCATGCATCGCTATGCATCTGTTTGCTTAAATATTTATTGTTTCTCCCCCCTCTTCTCTCGCTAGACACCGAGACCGACGCCGCTGCTACCCAGTACGACTACGGTGTTGACGACCCCTCTCTCTTGCCAGAGCAACCAAGCAAGCCCCCCCTTTGATCACCGGATATCGCCTACTCTCCTCTATACTGCTTGCATTAGAGTAGTGTAGCATGTTACTGCTTTCCGTTATTCCCACCCTGATGCATAGCCTATCCTTGCTACTACTGTTGTTACCATTACCTGCTATCCTACTGCTTAGTATAGGATGCTAGTGTTCCATTAGTGTCCCTACGCTCTTGTCCGTCTACCATGCTATACTACTGGGCCGTGATCACTTCGGGAGGTGATCACGGGGCTTATACTATATACTTTACACAGTTACATTACCTGTGGTACTGTTCGGAGATGGGGGCTGAAGGGGCAGGTGGCTCCATCCCGGTAGAGGTGGGCCTGGGTTCCCGACGGCCCCCGACTGTTACTTTGAGGCGGAGCGACAGGGCAGGTTGAGACCACCTAGGAGAGAGGTGGGCCTGGCCCTAGTCGGTGTTCGCGGATACTTAACACGTTAAACGAGATCTTGGTATTTGATCTGAGTCTGGCTACTGGCCTATACGCACTAACCATCTACGCGGGGAAAGTTATGGGCACTCGACGTCGTGGTATCAGCCGAAGCACTTCATGACGCCAGCGACTGAGCGGCGCGCGCTGGGTTGGACCGCGTAACGTGACTTCCTTTGAAATGGAGGTTGCTAGGTCTGCTCTCCGGCCGCGTACGCAACGTGCAGGTGTGCTATGGGCGATGGGCCCAGACCCCTGTGCGCTTAGGTTTAGACCGGCGTGCTGGCCTCTCTGTTGTGCCTAGGTGGGGTTGCGACGTGTTGATCTTCCGCGGCCGGGCATGACCCAGAAAAGTGTGTCCGGCCAAATGGGATCGAGCGTGTTGGGTTATGTGGTGCACCCCTGCAGGGAAGTTAATCTATTCGAATAGCCGTGATCTTCGGTAACAGGACGACTTGGAGTTGTACCTTGACCTTATGACAACTAGAACCGGATACTTAATAAAACACACCCTTCCAAGTGCCAGATACAACCGGTGATCGCTCTCTCACAGGGCGACGAGGGGAGGATCATCGGTTAGGGTTATGCTATGCGATGCTACTTGGAGGACTTCAGTCTACTCTCTTCTACATGCTGCAAGATGGAGGTGGCCAGAAGCGTAGTCTTCGACAGGATTAGCTATCCCTCTCTTATTCTGGCTTTCTGCAGTTCAGTCCACCGATATGGCCCTTTACACATTTACCCATGCATATGTAGTGTAGCTCCTTGCTTGCGAGTACTTTGGATGAGTACTCACGGTTGCTTTCTCCTTCCTTTCCCTCTATCCCTTCTACCTGGTTGTCGCAACCAGATGTTGGAGACCAGGAGCTAGACGCCACCGTCGACGACGACTCCTACTACACCGGAGGTGCCTACTACTACGTGCTGCCCGCTGACGACGACCAGGAGTAGTTTAGGAGGATCCCAGGCAGGAGGCCTGCGCCTCTTTCGATCTGTATCCCAGTTTGTGCTAGCCTTCTTAAGGCAAACTTGTTTAAGTTATGTCTGTACTCAGATATTTTTGCTTCCGCTGACCCGTCTATGATCGAGCTCTTGTATTCGAGCCCTCGAGGCCCCTGGCTTGTAATATGATGCTTGTATGACTTATTTTATTTGTAGAGTTGTGTTGTGATATCTTCCCGTGAGTCCCTGATCTTGATCGTACACGTTTGCGTGTATGATTAGTGTACGATTGAATCGGGGGCGTCACAAGTTGGTATCAGAGCCGACTGCCTGTAGGAATCCCCCTTCCACGCTCCTTGGCCGAAGTTGAGTCTAGACATTACAAAAACTTTTACTAACATGGCTGTGCGGCCCATGGGCCCACGTCGCCATTGGGTGGTATTAGGATCTTTTATTCCTCGTCTATACTCTGGGACTCTGATCTCTCTTCTATTCGGGTTAAATGATTTTGCTAAAATCTAACTTTAGGTTCTCGAAAATACTTCCTCTCGAAGAGCCCCATTCAGGCCAGATGATCGCCTGCTGCACCAGAAGATTTCGTAGTTACTCTCTGCTACTCTTCCGAGACTTGTGCCCATCGCCTTTGCAAATTCCCTACCACTGTTATATCATTATGGATAACTACATCCACTTGCCCTTTCAAATCCCATTGATCTTGTTATTACAAGATACACCGAAAATTCTCTGTATTGTTCCGAGAATATTTTGTGCCTACTGACTTGCAGTTCCTTGCCACCTGAATACCCCTACGGATAATATCTCGCCCTTATCGAGTATCTACTCATCCCTAGTTGTTCATGTGTTTCACAATGGTCATCGAAATACTATTCGATCCTCCAAAAAAATCCTTAGTAGCTTATTGCTCTGCAATACTTGTCTGCTTGCATGATGGGTGCTTTCCATATGTCTGGCAATATTCGTTAGTATCCTTAGGCACCGTCATTTTGATCCCTTTGATTCAACATGAGTGCGAATGCACGCAATCATCAGTTGATCCTTTTAAATTATCTTTCCGGCTCAGACGTCATTTTGAACGTGGGCTGGTTCTCAACAAATCCGATTGCCGTCGATTGTACCCCTAAGGCTATTCAACTTATCCATCCCTAATCAGAACATTGCTTCTGATCCCTTGATTTGAAAATCATAATTCCTTTGCACTTGAGCTCTGGATTAGTCAGTTGTTTCCATAATCCAATGCCTTTGCATTCTTTCTTCTTCTGGTAGAGTACCGATACTCACATCAGCTCCATTGTGTATCGTCAGATCCATTGTTTGATTTCATCCGACATCGTCCTTAATGTTCAATAACCTTGTGAGCCTTTCCACAGGTATATAATGCCTTTGGTAAACTGTATCCTCTGCCTTGTCATCCATGATCTACTTTTGAGCTTGTGTTATTTACTCCTGAAGTTTGTGATATATGTTCCTAAGATACCCGATGGTTTGAACTAATGCCTTCCCTAATCTGTGCAAACCCGGAAGATTTCACGGGTCATACTTATCTGGTATTGCACCAGGTAAAACTTTCAACAACTAATGTCATTTTCAAAATACAAGGGGTGCATGAAAGGTTATGCGTTGAACAAGTGGGAGTCGACCTTGAACCCTGTGTTCATGCCCATGGACGCGATGTATATCTGATCATGGAAGCTTCTCTTAAAATAATTATCCCCTTGTTACAAGATCATCTTGTATCCTTGGATGTGGTTTCGACCAAAATTTCTTCCTTTGATCCATTTCTTGGACAAGTTAAAGTACTTGTCTTCTGCAGTTCATTATACCTGTCCAATCCTTATTCTGATCTACCTTCGAGTATTACCCTCTGGTGTCTCGAGAATAACACGGAACTACATAACTTCTTATGAGTTCTTCATCAACTATTATTCTCGTCGATTCCATTTTTCCAACGGGTTCTGAGTTGTTAGAACCCCTCAAGGACACCGATAAGTGAATCAATTCCGCACTCCGACTCAATAAGTTAATCTCCGTTGCTTATGAGTTTAATAATCCTTCAAGTCACTCCTAGCCTGATCGGCTATATCATTACCATGTTAAATTTTAACTGTGCTACCCGGTCCTTCTTCCCGTAGCACAATTATTTGTCAATGAGCTAAGCTTACGTCGATTTTCCTCATCATATCATTTTGCCTTGAACAACAAGCTTGATTTCGAGTTGTGCCGTACCCATGGTTCCAATAACCTTTCGCTTCATCATTCCTTTGAATTGATGTTGTCGCTGGTTGATTACATCTTCATGAAACCTCTCCACAAAAGTGTCGTGATCATCATCAACATTCTGAGTGTTTCCAGGATATCAATTGAATTCTTGATGAGAAATAGCATCCTTTGCCCTCGATGATTTGGGTTATCATCGACAACATTATTGCATTCCCTCCAACACAAAACTTGTTCCTGATTTGTGTTGTACCTTGAGTTCCTTGCTATCCGACTTATGATATGTTCTACCGCGGAGTATTACCATATTTAATGTCAAGAAGGTTGTGAGGATTGCTCCACCTCTTAAGAATTCTTGCTATAATGATACTTCTCACCATCACCATTCTTTCTTGGTCCTCGTGTTGATTCCAACCGGGGTACCCACAAGTGAACGGTGGGGTATGGATTCTGCACTTCTAGCAACCCTATTGCTTTGAAGTTAATGATCAAAATTTCATTCTTAGACTATCGGTTGCTGAACCACCGTTCTAACATTGATCATGCTACATAACCCCATAATTCGGGTGCACCTTTCAACAAATGTTTAATTGTGTATGTTTTCCTCAAGCATACCTCCTTATGTCATCTGATCTGAGAAATGTTATCTCCTTATTCACATAGTTGCGGAAATCCATCCTTTTGGAAATCTCGAGGAATTGACGCTGAGTCCATCAGCCACCTCCTCGTCCTCTCATTGGTTAAATGATGAACTCTTGTTTTGGAACTCGCTTCCATAGTTCATTTCCAAGGATCTTACATTATCATCTAGTCAATGTGTGTTACACCTTTTCTTCTCAGGCACCCTAAGTCTGAGGTATCCTAACACTGACCAGATCTGAATCTCGGTCAGATATGATGGTTGGAATATATTTCCAAGGGTAATAACAATGTTCTTTTATGACCCGGTAAGGTGACGTCTTGCCCAGTACACCTGGACGGAGGACCTATTGTTAATGTTTCCTTTTTAACAAGGTTATCCATTCTTCCCTGAGGAAATTGTAAGACTTATTCTACAAGTTATTCCTGATGGATCCTTTGTGTTTCCAAAGTCTGATCTTCACCTGATGACCATGTCAATGCTATCTCGAAGCATGTCAATGGTACTCCGATTTTCAACAGGAACATTTGAAGCACGATGCTAAATTTTATTTATCATTTATCCTAACACCGTTGTATGGGTAATATCATGATATTCCTCCCCCCTTACCTAAAAGATTTTCTACTTTATATCCTGTCTTGGATATCATCCTCTGCTTGACTTTGGGGAGGATATACCCCTGATATATGTGTTTAAACACATTTTCCTTTCCATTGTTCTGATTAATTTGATAATCATATTATCCTTTCCATTGTTTGGTTTAACCTTTCTTGAGGTTTATATGATCTAAGCAGTAATATTTTCCTGCTTACGAAAACACCTCGGTGTACCACCTTATCAGTCAGACCCTGTTACTATTGTTGATGACATTTCGGTGGCCACCGATGGACGGGAACCTTGCCTATTGGCCCGCCTCGTTCAACGAGCAAGAAAATGGTTCTCTTCGTCCCTCGCCCTTGGTACCAACGTTGTTGCCGACATAGCTGACATGGTACTCCCTGACATGCCTTGCTATCATGACCGTGCAAGATGTCACTGCTCCTATTAAAAAAAAGAACCACATGGTGGGCCCATAACCCACAGTTTCACAGGATCGAAACCTGACTCTCCTATACACCCTGTTGCCAAAGTTATTCCTAGAGCTTGACTTCGTATGTAATTTGTGAGCCACCTTCCTAGTGATCAATTCTGGTATCGGACACAATACTTATTCCCGTTGCTCTGAACCCCATTCACACTCTGTTTCAGGCAATGAACGATTGCCTATCCGCTTGAAACTTCTTATTGCACCGTCTTACTTTGCTCTCGATGTGTTTCATTTGTTCAACTCGAGAGATACTCATATGTTCATACTTGGGAAACACATCCTATCGTTGTAGAGCTGCCCCTTACCTATTCGTAAGTACGATGGAGATCCCGAAGAAAGGATGACAAATTGATCATGGTGACTTGAAGCAGTGAAATGAAGACATCAACGAAAGGGATCAACCTCTTCGAAAGGGCAGCCAAGACCGAGAAGACTCGTTAGGTTTTTCGCTACCAACACCTTCGCCCCTTACTCCACCGCTTAAATCTCGGGACGAGATTTCTTGTAGTGGAGGAGAATTGTGACGCCCGGGTAATTAAGCTACAGTGATCCTCTGCTAATGGTGCCACGTCACCTCATTTATAGTTGCTAATCTCGAGTTAGTTCGAAACCGATTCAAATTCAAATTCAAAAATAGGCAAACAATAAAAGTTTTCAAATATTAAAACTAAAATGTTCGGAGTGAACCAAATATTGCATAGATAATTATGGTGGAGAAACCACACTTTTATAAAATGTTTAAATACTCTTAAATGAATAAAAGAGTAGCAAAAACAATTATTTTAATGCTTTAAAAATAATAAACATTTTCAAAACTAAATTGTTATAAGTATTAAACTATTGTGGCAGTGGCATAATTTGTAAAATCCTATTTAGGTGCCACTTTGGTAATTTACTAAAACTAAAATAAAAGGAAACTAAAAAAACAAAAAACAAAACTAACAAAAAAGGGGAAATAGAAGAACCCCCCCCCACTGGGCCAACGCCCAGCTGGCCTCTGGACCCACTAGGCCGGTCCAGTCGGCCCAGCCGCCGCCCGACCTAACCCTAGACGACCGACGCCCCCACTCCCCTCGTTCCCCACTCCCTCCTCTCGTTTCCCCGCACGCCTCCCTCTGCTTCCTCGATCTGGATCGGGGGCAACGACCCCGACCCCGATCCCGCATCGCCCCGCTCGTCCCTCGACACCGCCGCTCGCCTTGCACCCGCCCGATGCCGTCCGTCGTCGCCCGGAGCCCGCGTCGACCGCGCCAAGCCGCCTCCTCGCCGGAGATGGACGGATCCCGGAGGCCCCGTCGCGGATCCGGCCTCCCCTCGCCTTGCTCCGCCACTCGTCCCCGTCGACCTCCCCGACCTCCACCGAGCCCGTTGCCCCGTCCCTACTCCGCCCCGTGAGCTTCCCCCTCTCCTCCCCTGTCTTCCACGCGCACGCTGCCGCGCACCGCGACTCCCGCCCGCTGCCATCGACCGCAGCGCTGCTGCCGCTGCCCCCCCACGGCCTCGCCCCGGCGCGCGCCTCCTCCCCTGCTGCTGTAGCTGCTTGCCCGCGCCGTCGCCTGGGCCGTGCCGCCACCGCCACCGCCGCGCCGCGCCGCGCGTGCCCTGCAGCGCCCCCCCGCCATCGTTGTTGCTTCGCTGCGCCGACCGCCCCCTCCTCGCCGGCCCCGCTGCTTGCCCGCCTGCGCCGCCGCGCGCCTCCAGCAGCCCCCGTGCTAAGCCCGCCGCCCTGACCTTTGGCCTCGCCCCGCCGCTTCCTGCGGGCGAGCGCTCGCACAGGCGCCCGTAGCGCCCGCTAACCCGCAACGGCCCCCAGGGCCAATGACACATGGGGCCCAGCCCCAGAACGTTTAATAAAAAAAAGATTAAAAAAACTAAATAAAAATAAAAACATTAATTAATTAATTAATTAACTTAATTAATCCTAATTAGATTAGCCTAATTAACTAGTTTCACCTAATTAACTTTGATTAATTAACTAACAGTGAATGACATGCGGAACCCACACGTCAGTTGACCCAGTCAACGCCCTGTTGACTGCTGGTGTCATGCTGACGTCAGCATGCACTATTCTGGATAATGTTGTTTTAAAATAATTAATTAAATTCCAGAAATTAGTAAAATCTTTAGAAAATCATATCTTTTAATCCGTAACTCGGATTAAATTATTTTCAACATGAAAGTTGCTCAGAACGACGAGACGAATCCGAATACGCAGCCCGTTCGCATGCCACGCATCCCTAGCATAGCGAACACGCAACTTTCCCCCTCCGTTTCATCTGTCCGAAAACGCGAAACACCGGGGATACTTTCCCGGATGTTTCCCCCCTTCACCGGTATCACCTCATACCGCGATAGGGCACCCCTAGCACCGATACTTGTCATGTCATGCATCGCTATGCATCTGTTTGCTTAAATATTTATTGTTTCTCCCCCCTCTTCTCTCGCTAGACACCGAGACCGACGCCGCTGCTACCTAGTACGACTACGGTGTTGACGACCCCTCTCTCTTGCTAGAGCAACCAGGCAAGCCCCCCCTTTGATCACCAGATATCGCCTACTCTCCTCTATACTGCTTGCATTAGAGTAGTGTAGCATGTTACTGCTTTCCGTTATTCCCATCCTGATGCATAGCCTATCCTTGCTACTACTGTTGTTACCATTACCTGCTATCCTACTGCTTAGTATAGGATGCTAGTGTTCCATTAGTGGCCCTACACTCTTGTCCGTCTGCCAAGCTATACTACTGGGCCGTGATCACTTCGGGAGGTGATCACGGGGCTTATACTATATACTTTACACAGTTACATTACCTGTGATACTGTTCGGAGATGGGGGCTGAAGGGGCAGGTGGCTCCATCCTGGTAGAGGTGGGCCTGGGTTCCCGACAGCCCCCGACTGTTACTTTGAGGCGGAGCGACAGGGCAGGTTGAGACCACCTAGGAGAGAGGTGGGCCTGGCCCTGGTCGGTGTTCGCGGATACTTAACACGTTAAACGAGATCTTGGTATTTGATCTGAGTCTGGCTACTGGCCTATACGCACTAACCATCTACGCGGGGAAAGTTATGGGCACTCGACGTCGAGGTATCAGCCGAAGCACTTCGTGACGCCAGCGACTGAGCGGCGCGCGCCGGGTTGGACCGCGTAACTTGACTTCCTTTGAAATGGAGGTTGCTAGGTCTGCTCTCCGGCCGTGTATGCAACGTGGAGGTGTGCTATGGGCGATGGGCCCAGACCCCTGTGCGCTATAGGTTTAGACCGGCGTGCTGGCCTCTCTGTTGTGCCTAGGTGGGGTTGCGACATGTTGATCTTCCGCGGCCGGGCATGACCCAGAAAAGTGTGTCCGGCCAAATGGGATCGAGCGTGTTGGGTTATGTGGTGCACCCCTGCAGGGAAGTTAATCTATTCGAATAGCCGTGATCTTCGGTAACAGGACGACTTGGAGTTGTACCTTGACCTTATGACAACTAGAACCGGATACTTAATAAAACACACCCTTCCAAGTGCCAGATACAACCGGTGATCGCTCTCTCACAGGGCGACGAGGGGAGGATCATCGGTTAGGGTTATGCTATGCGATGCTACTTGGAGGACTTCAGTCTACTCTCTTCTACATGCTGCAAGATGGAGGTGGCCAGAAGCGTAGTCTTCGACAGGATTAGCTATCCCCCTCTTATTCTGGCTTTCTGCAGTTCAGTCCATCGATATGGCCCTTTACACATTTACCCATGCATATGTAGTGTAGCTCCTTGCTTGCGAGTACTTTGGATGAGTACTCACAGTTGCTTTCTCCTTCCTTTCCCTCTATCCCTTCTACCTGGTTGTCGCAACCAGATGTTGGAGACCAGGAGCCAGACGCCACCGTCGACGACGACTCCTACTACACCGGAGGTGCCTACTACTACGTGCTGCCCGCTGACGACGACCAGGAGTAGTTTAGGAGGATCCCAGGCAGGAGGCCTGCGCCTCTTTCGATCTGTATCCCAGTTTGTGCTAGCCTTCTTAAGGCAAACTTGTTTAACTTATGTCTGTACTCAGATATTGTTGCTTCCGCTGACTCGTCTATGATCGAGCTCTTGTATTCGAGCCCTCGAGGACCCTGGCTTGTAATATGATGCTTGTATGACTTATTTTATTTGTAGAGTTGTGTTGTGATATCTTCCCGTGAGTCCCTGATCTTGATCGTACACGTTTGCGTGTATGATTAGTGTACGATTGAATCGGGGGCGTCACAGGAGCGGCTTGGACTGGGGCAGCGGCGTCGACGGCGTGCCAGCTGCTGCGTGGAGGCGGGAGCTGTCCGGGCCTGTGGGGCCACGGGCCCGGTAGGCTCCTGCTTTGGCGCCTGGTCGACTACCGTCATGGACGGTGGAGGTGGGGCCCTCCCGTATGCTGACGGTGCTGCTGCCCTAGTCCCGGCTCCTCTTCTTCGTTGTGCAGTCCATCTTCGCGGTGCCGTGGTGAGACAGCGCGGGAAGCTTCGTGTCCGTGTTGGCGCAGGGTGGTGGTCGGTTTGGTGGCGAGCTCTGGAGTGCCTGAGGTGGAGGATGGGATCGGGAGAAATCTCTGTTGGCTTGGCCGACACTGACGCGGTGGCGCCTAAGGGTGCCCTCGGACCTTCCTAGAGGGCATCGGGGCTACCCTTCCTCTCTCCTCGCCGTGTACCGGGGGAAACCCTTAGCAGCAGCATCACCATCGTCGTGTCCCTTCTTGGAGGTGTTGATTGGTACCGGCGCTTCGGAGTCTCGGAGCTTGGTGGGCGATCTCCGGTGGACGCAGCGGTCGCGAGGCTTCGTCATTTTTGTCGATCCACCGTTATCGGCATTTGTTTCTTTTCTTTTTCTCTTTCTTTCTTTTGGGCGTGCTTGTGCTGTTTCCGCCCCAGCACCTATCGTTGGCTGTATCGGATGGTTGCTTTGGAATACAAAGCGGGGGGAAACCCTTTTTCTCAAATGCCAAGTGTTTTGACACTTTGATTGTGTTGGTAGCTTGGTGCATATGGAAGCATAGTAATTGATGTGTTTTTGAGGGGGTTATTTTACACTCTTTCCTCTTCTTAATTGAATGACACATTTGAGAAAGAAAAAACATACATACATTCTCCTAGTGTTCCCCGTATTGACATATTCCTTATTTCTTAAAGATTGAATGACTAATACTTGAAGGGAAAAAGTCTAGAAAAGATATACTAGCCCTTGTTTTTTTTTTTTGACAGCAAGCCCTTGGTTTCTTTTAGACAGTTGTATGCATAGGAGTGTTTGTTAGTCAGAGTGATATTATATTTTTGCAGAAAGGATGCTAGGATGAAAACGGAAAGCTGATCATTGCACATGATCTGACTGTCATCGGCCCAGTTTGCTAAATTTTCTTCATGACCATGTTTGAAACCATAAGTAAATTTATAAAACTATTTCTTGGTCACTGAAAATTAATCTTGAACTTTGTGACTATTACTTCAGTTAGTTAGTTATACAAAAGGACAAAACCATCGAGGCTAACTAACTAAATTTACAGGTCATGGGCTACAAATGCTGCCATGTTTGTATGCACATTCTTGTGCGGTTTCTGCTCCATGTCGGAATACAAAAAGAAAACCAAGCAGACCCTTATTAACAGGACCTGAAATTTGTCAAGACTTACTCGGCGAATCATGGAGCAAGCCCGCCGTGTGGGCGAGGAACATCTCCTGCACCCTCTGGGGAAGAAGAAGAAGAAGAGGCGAGTGCAGCTGGCTCTTCCCTCCCTCCATGGCGCGGTGAGGCCAAATGCGAGTGAGAGACAGAGTTGAGGGGTGGTGATCGACGGTGAGATATATATCGGAGGTGGAGCGACCCGAGGACCCGATGGTGACGGGCACTTGGGCAGGCAAGGTTAGAGAGTGCAACAACAACAAAAATGCTGAGCAGAGAATTCAAAATGAATCAACGAGGCGACAAACTGACAGAGAATTGCATATCAAATTAAGGCAGCTGATCCAAGCACATGACGTTGGACGCCACCTAACCTAACGTGGATGAATGACGCACGAGGCCTTGGCCGTGATCAGGTCAGATTAAAACTAAGCGAGCGAGAGCCAGGTGGGGCAAGAAGATACTCCCTCCGACCCATAATATAAGAGCGTTTTTGACATTATGGCGACGGCGCAAGTGAAGTCTAGTCTCCTCAATGATTACACAATAATGCTTCCATTTTCTATTGGAGAAGGGCGTTTGCGTTGTACGTATAATACGTAAGGACGAACGTGGTACCTTGGTTGCTACTCCATCAACTCTTCATGGTCAGTCAATGCATGCTCTTTTTTCTGCAGTTTATGGCTGTTCTATAAGCATTGTCGTTTTCTCTTGACCTCTACTTGCTGGGAATCAATGATTGGCCAGACTTGCTTTTGGGGAAAATTGTTGGCTAGATGTCCAAGTCGAGATTGCAGTGCTGGACTGCCTTAATATTAAACCCTATCTGCCGCATTTTGCAGCAGATTGCCGCTGTATCGCGCAGGATACAGATCGATCAAACTGCGTTGAGCCGGCCCATTTTGATAGATATAAGACATGCTACAGCCTACAGAACTCGTTCAGGGAACCTTCTGGAATGCGGCATTTTTTTAGCAAACTGGAATGCAGCAAAAAGGAGCTCCCCTGCAAGGGCGCGCCTATCTCTCGCTTGAAGCGAGGCAGTAGGGCGTCCCGCTTCAGGCAACCGCCCAATTGGCCCTGCCCAGCACAGAAACAGGCATTCATCGCTTTTTTCTTCCTCTTTTCACATTTTTGTATTCGTTTTTTGTTTTATTTTTTTTACTTTTACTTGATTTTCAAAATATTATGAATATGTCCACTATAAAAATCATTTTATATACAGTATTTGAAAAACCATGCATTAAAAAATGTTAAATATTTGTAGAAAACAAATGTTTCTGATGTATACAAAAAATGTACAATGTGTATGGAAAAAGTTGAAAATAAAAACACAAGTTTTCAAACAAATTGAAAAATGTTAATCATGCATTAAAAATGTTAAATATGTATAGAATTTTATTTCCCGATGTATACGAAAAATTACAATATGTAAAAAGGTAGACATCAAAAGATTTTCAAAAATATTAATCATGTATTTGTGCATTGTTAAATGTGTACATAAGAAAATTCTGATCTATACAAAAAAATGTACAATGTGTATGGAAAAGGTAGACATAAAAAATATGTGTTTTATAAAATTTTAATCATGTACCTATCAAATGGTAAACATGTATGTATATAGAATACTTCTGATGTATACAGAAAATTTACAATGTTTATGAAGAAAATAGACATAAAAATATATGTTTAAAAAATTTAATCATGTACTTTCAAAATGCTAAATTGTATATAAAAATGTTCCTAGTGTATTAAAAATTGTACAACGTGTATGAAAAAAGAAGACATACAAAATATAAGTTGCCAAAAATGCTAAACCTGTATTTGAAAAATGTTAAACGTATATACAAAAAATGTTCCTAGTGTATACGTACAAAGAAAAAGAAGAAAACCAATAAAAACCAAAAAAGGAGCACAAATAAACAAAAAAAACAGAGGAAAATGAAGAAAGAAAAGCAAAAAGAATCAGTAAAAACAAAAATGAAGAAAGAAAGAAAGAAAAAACCTGTAAAACTGTAAAATAAACAATGAAAACCAATGAAGAAAAAAGATAAAAACCAAAAGCAAAAAAGAAAAGGAAAAAAGGAAAAGGACCGGACATTACCTATTTCATTGCAATGATGCCCTAGAGTCAGAAGTTAGTGCGGTGCTAGGAGGACTATCAATGAGTATGCAACAGTCATTCCAATTGTGAGTCAGTCTGACAGCTCGTGTGTCGTTGCGACTCTATCAGATGATTCATTGGACCGCCGCCTATGGGCATCTTATGTTAGAGATCAAGAAACTTATGGAGTTGCGTGGATTTATTCCAATTGTGAGTCAGTCTGACAGTTCGTGTGTCGTTGCGGCTTTATTAGATAATTCATTGGACTTGCATGGATTTATTTCAATTGTGAGTCAGTCTGACAGCTCGTGTGTCATTGCGACTTTATCAGATGATTTATTGGATCGCTCCGCCTATGGACATCTTATGTTAGAGATCAAGAAACTTATGGAGTTGCATGGATTTATTGCACAGAAAGTCAAGCGTCATCATCTTGCTAATATTTGTCGTTCTGATGGTAGCACGGCTTGTGGGTCGCGCCGTGTGTGGCTGAAGATGTATTAGGGTATGTACAATGGTGGCATATAGTTACATATGCCTCATAACAAAAAGTAATTTGAAGCACCTACATTTTTTTTTCTTCCCAATGCAAGCTTTACTTTTTACTCCAATTCTATTATCGAGGAATAAAACACACGCTCTTCCCAAGAATAAAACAGAACGTACAGTGGCTAGCATTCAGGCGAATCCTATTGTGAGTCATTCCAATTGTGAGTTAGTCTGACAGCTCGTGTGTCGTTGCGACTCTATCAGATGATTCATTGGACCGCCGCCTATGGGCATCTTATGTTAGAGATCAAGAAACTTATGGAGTTGCGTGGATTTATTCCAATTGTGAGTCAGTCTGACAGTTCGTGTGTCGTTGCGGCTTTATTAGATAATTCATTGGACTTGCATGGATTTATTCCAATTGTGAGTCAGTCTGACAGCTCGTGTGTCGTTGCGACTTTATCAGATGATTTATTGGATCGCTCCGCCTATGGACATCTTATGTTAGAGATCAAGAAACTTATGGAGTTGCATGGATTTATTGCACAGAAAGTCAAGCGTCATCATCTTGCTAATATTTGTCATTCTGATGGTAGCACGGCTTGTGGGTGGCGCCGTGTGTGGCTGAAGATGTATTAGGGTATGTACAATGGTGGCATATAGTTACATATGCCTCATAACAAAAAGTAATTTGAAGCACCTACATTTTTTTTCTTCCCAATGCAAGCTTTACTTTTTACTCCAATTCTATTATCGAGGAATAAAACACACGCTCTTTCCAAGAATAAAACAGAACGTACAGTGGCTAGCATTCAGGCGAATCCTATTGTGAGTCATTCCAATTGTGAGTCAGTCTGACAGCTCGTGTGTCGTTGCGACTCTATCAGATGATTCATTGGACCGCCGCCTATGGGCATCTTATGTTAGAGATTAAGAAACTTATGGAGTTGCGTGGATTTATTCCAATTGTGAGTCAGTCTGACAGTTCGTGTGTCGTTGCGGCTTTATTAGATAATTCATTGGACTTGCATGAATTTATTCCAATTGTAAGTCAGTCTGACAGCTCGTGTGTCGTTGCGACTTTATCAGATGATTTATTGGATCGCTCCGCCTATGGACATCTTATGTTAGAGATCAAGAAACTTATGGAGTTGCATGGATTTATTGCACAGAAAGTCAAGCGTCATCATCTTGCTAATATTTGTCATTCTGATGGTAGCACGGCTTGTGGGTCGCGCCGTGTGTAGCCGAAGATGTATTAGGGTATGTACAATGGTGACATATAGTTACATATGCCTCATAACAAAAAGTAATTTGAAGCACCTATATTTTTTTTTCTTCCCAATGCAAGCTTTACTTTTTACTCCAATTCTATTATCGAGGAATAAAACACACGCTCTTCCCAAGAATAAAACATTCTTCCCAATGCAAGCTTTACTTTTTACTCCAATTCTATTATCGAGGAATAAAACACACGCTCTTCCCAAGAATAAAACAGAACGTACAGTGGCTAGCATTCAGGCGAATCCTATTTGGGGGAGTCGAACTCGGATCCCAGCCCCCTAAGATAGCAGTTGGAACCACTACGCCAGCCTCCTTGAATTGTACAAATTGCGTTTTTCTTTCTTTAATTATTACTTTCATTGTTTTTTTTCAAAGCTCACTGTTTAGGCCCCACACCTTTTTAATTTTTTTTCTTTTTTCTTATTTCTTGTTCTTTTTCTTTGTTTTTCCTTTTTTCTTCCTAAACACGCGGAGTATTTTTCAAATGTTTTGAACTTGTTTTCAAACTCGATGATCTTTTTCTAATTTGATGAACATTTTTTCAAAATCAGCGAACTTTTCTTAAATTTGGTGATTTTTTTTCAAATCCAGTGAACTATTTTATCAAATTCGATGAGTTTTTTCAAATTCGGTGAACTATTATTTCAAATTTGATGAACTTTTTAAATTTTTTCCCAAATTCGGTGAATTTTTTTAATGCTACTTGGCAACATTTTTTCGATAAAAGAAATATATTAATATCACGAAAATACCAATTACATCCAGTCTCTGCACCAATAAAATGTCCGAAAACATCAAGAATGCACTACTTGGCAACATATATACTTACCACCGCGAATGAACGGAGACAAAAACAACCCCAAATCAAATAGTACTTCACACAAGTTGCTGGCTAGAGCACAAGCGCCAGAGTAACGATGGAGACGAAACAGCTCGCGAGTAGCACGGCGTGCGCGCTCATGGCGGCAGGCGCCAAGGAGGAGGCCGACGGCGGGTTGACGGCGGAGCACTGCCTCCTTATCTCGCCCTTGTGGTGCGACAGCACGCCGATCTTGCTCATGTTGACGAAGGACGCGGCGAAATCGGCGAAGAACTCGTCGGGCGCGGTGGCATTGGCCTGGCGCATCACATAGGCCCTGGTGTCCCCGTCGAGGAGCAGCGCGGCGTCGGTGGAGAGGAGGCCCCTGCTCGCCGCGACGTCCCCGTAGTACCCGAGGTCGAACGTGGCGCCGCTGCCAGGGTCGAGGTCGACCAGGGTAGCGAGGTCGCCGGCCTTGCACTGCCCGCGGAGCGTCGCCGTGTAGTTGGCGTCAAGCGTGGGGTCGGAGGCGCTGCTGTTGGCGGTGAAGTTGTAGAGGCGAGGGGAGAAGGCGGAGCAGTGAGCCTTGCCGATGGTGTGCGCGCCGGAGAGCACGGCGAGGTCCTTGGCGGTGAGGTTGAACCTGGCGAAGAGCGCGATGAGGTCGGTGATGTTGGCGCCCGGCTTGGGGGTGTTGGGGGCGACGTCGGCGGCGGACGACCTGTTCCCGTCCTGCCGCCCCGTCGGCATCGGGATGTACGGCCCCTTGGTCTAGCAGATACAGATGATTAAGATCAATGCAATGCAAGGTCGATGATGCAACCGATACTGAAGGAAGTAGGTGGGTGAGACGACGTACGATCCGCACGGAGTCGCGCGCGGCGAGGGCGAGGACGTCGGCGCAGGAGACGACGCCGGGGCAGGCGGCCTCGAGCTTAGCCTTGATGGAGTCGACGACGTCGTAGCCGCGGAGACCCTTGTTGAGCGGCGAGTCCTTCTCCGCCGTGTTGTTGGCCGTGGAGTCGAGAAGAATCGACCCCTCGCACCCCTGCGCGCAGTGAATTCGTTCACCATTGTGAACTTGACTTGCCTAGCTGGGTTTATAGTGTGAGGTTTACTTACTCCGAGCAAGCAGTCGACGGAGAAGAGCCTGAGCAGGGAGCCGGCGAGGCCGGGCGACTTGGCGAGGACGGCGGTCATCTCCTTGAACACGATGTCCTCCGCCTGCGGGCACGTCTTGTTGTACGCCCCGAGCTGCGTGTGGGCCTCCGTCGAGCCACACAGGGCAAGGAGCGTCGCCGCCACAGCGACGACCGCTAGAGCTGCTGACCTCGGCGCCATGTCTGGCTTATGATCGTTAGCTTGAGTATATATGCAGTACACCACACACGCTACCTATATGTATATAGGCTTCTGAAATAATGTCAATACGTCTCGACCCATTTCAATTTCAAGTACTCCTTGCGCTTGTGTACTTGCACGCAGTGTGTACTACGTACTACGTACTGCTCTGTACTGCGAGATAGGAGAATGTCAACGGCTATCTAGTTGACATGTATAGTTACAGATTATCATAAGTGGAGATAACGTTGTTTACTCCATTTCTAGCAGCTGAAAGCGCCATTTCAACTAATTAATACTGCATAATGGAGCTCAACTGATCAAATCCATTTCCAATGTTGGCTCTCCCCACTCTCATTCTTGTTTGTCCAGCCTCTTGGTTAGAACTATGTGGCGGTGGCAATGCCCCTTAGTAGGAATAATGAATCCCACGCTCAATCCCCATTCCGATGGTGCATCTAGTGTCGTCGAACGGTGTGTGGAGGTGTGTCTTCATCGTATCTCACGGAAGTCGTTCGGTGCTGGTCTTCGGCGGGTCTATTTGGATCTAGCCTTTGTTCGTCTTTGTTTGAGTGCTTACATATTTGATCCTTCCGATCTACAAACGCTTTTCATCGGCGATGGTCGTTGCTTTGGTGCGCTTGTCCTGTGGGGTCTTAACCCGATGACTCACCGACTGTCTACTACAATAAGGTTGATCGGCCTTAGTGAGGGAGGGGTAATGCTGGCAACATGCCTTCAACTCGTTCCAATGGTTGTAGTCGTCGCCGGATGATCCATTGACCTGGATATAATTTTTTTTACCTATTGTGTTTTATATATTGTCATAATTGATTATGAATAGATTAATAAAAACATGTGCTAGAGTTGAGTTCTTGTCCGTTTGCATGGGCCTTTACGACAATTCCGACGGTAGTCATCAAATTGACGGAAACACCGCGGACAATGAGTCTAGCACAACCCATCCAACCGTGGGCATTAAATGTTTGGCTCAGTTCAAACGTTCAAACACAAACACCGACAAAATTCATGCTAAAGAAATGAAATTTGTAAAAATTTAATATATTTACCATCAAACGGACAAAATTTAACAAGTTCAAACTAATTTAAATCTAAACTAAACGAGGTACTGATGACCTCTTAGGCATGGTCGCCTTGGCCACAGGGACCTCCGTTCATTTACGTGCAGTCGCGTGAGCCGCCATCCTCGCTGTTCTTGCAGTCGTGATTGTTGTCGTCTTTCTGGTGGAGGAAGGCCCGTCGGGCGTCAAAGCAACCCTCTGCGGCCGCCGCAACATGCTTGCGGCACAGCCGCTTGGCTGCCTCCGCCTCGCGGCGATGGTTGGCCGTGGACTCTGCCTTGCACCATCTACCTTTGCCTTGGAGCCAGGAGAAGCGTTCGGACTCAGCCAGCCCCACTTGGTGGAGCGAATTGCTGAATCGGCGTTGGCGGCCAGCGGAGGTTTGTCGTGCTCCTAGAATGATCCAAGGCCCATTTCTCTGTGAGTACCTGGCCGGTGCGAAGTCCGACTTCGCGAGTGACGCCTGGCGCGCTGCGTTGCGCCACTCCCGGAGGTCCACCTCCACGAGACATTTGTTGGCCACAAAGAAGGAACTTGTGTAGTAGTGCAGGCACAGGGGGCGTCTTGGAGGACCTTGGGAAGGAGGGCGCCTCCTTCTTCGCGACGACCGGGCACCACTCGTTGCCCAACTGCCAACACAGCAGGATGGCTACGCCTGCTCCTTGTCACGTCGTCCGACCTGAACATTGTTATTGTGTGGCAGAGATCGATGGATCATGTTTATCAACTCTGAACGGGCATGATCAGTGGATTAATGGCAGAAGTGGGATTGACATTAGCCCCAATCTATTCTCTTTTATCAGGGCCTCAGGGGTGTTCGTTCGATTTCTTTCTTCTTCACTTCTTTGTTTGTTCGTTCTTTTATATATTTTACTTACTCCATTTTCCTTATATTTTCAAATATTCAAAATACAAATATTACAAAAATTAATTTACTTAAATTTTAAAAACTTTTCTCGAGTATTTTAAAAATATTAACTCCAGTCTAAAATTCTTATTTTCGCAATTTGTAGAAACTGCTTGGACCATAAAAGCAATGTTGGTGACATTCAAAAAATGTTCACATGTTTCAAACAACAATATTCATGATATTTAAGAAGAATAAAATTATGCAATGTAAAAAACAGTTCTCATATTTTTTTAAATGTTTCATGCCATTTATATTTTTGTTACATTTTAAAACTTTCACACATCTTCAAAAATATGTTGATGACATTTAAAGAAAATATTTATACAATGTAAAAAAGAATCCGCATACTCTAAACAAATGTTTCTACCAGGACCATGCAAAAAAAATTTAACGTCTATTCAACATGTATCATGTATTCCAAAAAATGTTCAAACATGTATTTGAAAAAAAAATATCAACTATATGGAAAATAATCAACGTATATAAAAAAAAAGGTTCCCGTGCATACGAAGAATGATCGAGGTGTGTTTAAAAATAATGACCAACATATATTTTAAAAGATGTTTAATGTGTATCTGAAAATGTTTCAGATGTATTGATAAAATGTTTAACATCTATTCAAAAAATGTTCAAATATGTTCATGGTGTATTTAAAATACGTGCAACATGTATATGAAAAATATACAAGGTGTATTTAAAAAGTAGATATTTATTTTTAAAAAGAAAAGGAATAAATATGAAAAACAAAAAATAGGTAAAGAAAAACACAGACAAAAAGAGTGAAAATTCGTCGAACCTTCGTAAAGGCGGTCAAAAACGATGGAAGGTTCCAACTAAGTGTTCAGAACCTTTGCAGGTACTGTTTCATTTAGTCCACTCGGTCGACACAGCAACTCGCACAATTTTTCCACCGTAAAACGGTGTGCCAATGGAAGAACCACTCGGCTTATAGGCTTTGTTGAAACCCATCCACTTATGTACAAATCCATAAGCATCGCTTCCATATGCCCAGCAGGAACCGGGACGGGCGTGTCTCGTCTAGAGCTATGTGTCGCCCGTCCCGATTCCTTTTTGAAAACAATCATTTGTTTGTTTTTCCTTTTCCTTTTCCTTTTTCCTTTTTATTTTTCTTTTTCCTTTTCTCTTTTTGTTTTTTCACCATTTTTCTTTTAGTTTGGTTTTGTTAGTTTTTCATTGTTTTTTTTCTATTTTTCGTAGCTACACTTTGTTTCTCTTTTTGGTTTTATTTGTTTTCTTTCATTCTCATTTTGTTTCTTTGTCGGTTTTATTGGTTATCTTTTTTTAATACATGTATTTTTTTCTCAGTACCAAATTTACATTTTTACAGTACACTCGAAACACTTTTTGATACACATTGGACATTTTTCAAATACATGATGTAATTATAGAAACATAAATGTTTTAACACATTTCTGAATACACAGTAATTTTTTTCAAATACACAATTAACTTTTTTTAATGGCAATATTATTTTGAAACTACACGAACGTTGTTATTGCATTTTAGAAACATTTTTGAACAATTTCACGGAAATATTTTAGAAGCATGTGCTTATTTATTAAAAATGTCACACACATTTTTTAATTAAGGGAAATAATTTTTTAAGATGTGTGATGTCTTTACAATGTTTTTTTAGTGTCACGAACATACTTTTTGTAACGAGGGAATATTTCCATAAAATGTCACATACAGTTCTTAATGGTACAAAACATTTGTTTACATTATGCAAACATTATTTTTACAATGTATACACATTTTGAAAAAAAATCGCATTCATTTTTTGAAATGTGGCAACATTGTTCATTGGCATGAAAAGTTTTTTGAAAATTGCGCTAACATATTTTTTTATATTATAGTAACATTTTTAAAATTTGTGGTTTATTTATTTATTTATTTTAAGTATTTTTTTGAGCTATATGCATTTGAATATAAAAAAATGATTGACGTCGGCATCACGAGCCATGTCCTGCTGGGCCCGGCCACCACGTCGCCTGTGAAGGCGAGTATTGGTACGCACGTGCATCAATTCAAAGCGTTCGTTCTTCCTGGAGCTATGCGCCATGGCGATTAGGCATTTGGGGAACTAGAGTTTCAGTTTTTTGCCAAGGCAAAGGTGAAGAGCCGAGAGGATGGGGATTTGGATGAGAAGGCAGACTAGGGACGAGGAAGAGAGCAAGGGCTGAGGATTTCGACAGCAACGACCGCTATGGTGTCGTCCTCGACGCCATCTACCACGGCGGCGACCTTGCTAATGGAGAATGAAGGGAGCGACTAGTGAAGGAATCGAGCGACTTGTCTGGTCCAGTGTAACCAAGAAAAGCGCTGGGTGCCATGCCAAAAATGTCATCCCTTATCATCTTCCAAAACCGCCTAAAATCTGACAAATTAGCAACAAAATCACCCGAGGGGAAGATTTATCCGCTTTTCAGAATTTTGGGGTCAAAATCATACCAAATTAGAGTTTTGGAGGTTATTTGTCCATGGGGCCACATTTAAGGGTAAAAAATGGACTTCCTTTCTTGCAATAAGGGGAACATAGCCGCAGTCTCTTTGTCTTACCTGCAGCAAGACGAAAGAACTGTGAAATCATTAATTAGAAGCACTCTTTGTAAAGGTCACTTTTACCTTCCCAGGGTGCGACAAGTGACGAAAGTGCATCACTTGTCGCAACGAGAGAGTTTTCCCTTTTTTCTAGAGCCGATTATTGAAAATGTTTTACTCTTAAACCATGCGTAGAAATTTTGAAACGTTTTCATCATTGGATTCCTCGCATTGAGATCTTTAAAATTAGATCTTACTAGTTAAATGCCCATGCGTTGCTACGGGCAAATGATTGTAAATAAATTAAAGGGGCACCTAACGTTAGGTGCCTGAAAAATTCTTCGTGTCAATCACTATTTTTTGCCATCAAATATCCAATGGTTAGGAGCACGCCCCCACATGTTCATCTTTTTACTCCTCACCCGCGATGATTTCTCCTCCGCCGTGGCCTACCCAGGCCTAACCGCCTGCATCCAACCACTCACGCCAGCTATCACCGGCTCGCCCTCGTCGTGGTCAGCGCTCCTCATGTCGTCCACATCTTCGGCCTCGTGCAAAGCAAAAAGTTGCTCACGTAACAAAATAATTCATGCCCATGAGATTTAGCAAAACCGATAAATCAAAGATTAAGCGGATAATACTTGATTCAGACACATACTTCATCACAAATTTACCATACATCAATCATAGAATAGTCCCTTGTCATTTTCTTTATCAAATCAATTACATCCAATGTTCCTAGAAAA
This sequence comes from Triticum urartu, assembly GCF_056163025.1. NCBI lineage: Eukaryota > Viridiplantae > Streptophyta > Magnoliopsida > Poales > Poaceae > Triticum > Triticum urartu. Next base: position 678,273,107 of record NC_141874.1, on the reverse strand, counting down.
AATGAAAGTGATTGTACAGATCCAGTTATCCCTTCTAGTTCACTCTGTCTAATGCGTGTGCACGACGTATTGTTCCTTCATTCAACGTAAGTAGTGAATTTGATCTTGGTCTATCTTCTTTCTTCGTTTGACTTGATGGGACGAAAAAATGAAAGTGATTATACAAATCTAGTATACCTATGAGACTCATCTCCACTATCTATTTATCTTAACATGCACCCTATCCACCTCAGCATAGTTGCCACATCACCGGTCCTGTTTGCAATGGACCATTTCCTTTCCAACCCTAAAAAACATAACGACCAATCTTTCTCCCGTGGGAAAAATCTACCTCGCGAGGCGCAACCATCTCACCGCGATTCACTTCCTTCCCCACTTCATTTTCTCCAGCAGATCTGCTCCCAAGCATGGATGATCGTTCACTTCATTCCTTACAAGAATGAGCGCTAAAAAATATCATGGCTTATAGTACCAATTCAACAACTCCAAATGTTTTTTATCATTCTCTTCTTAATTAATTTTTGTCTTACTCGTTTCTGCTTTTGATTTTTAAGCAATTACTTTTAGTTCAGTCCTCTCATGTTATATTATGCTTATCCTGCACCTATTATCTTTATTATGTACTTACTTGTTAAGCTCATCGTCATGCCCACTAAGAAAGTAAAATTTATCAGCATTAACCTATGTTTATTTCTCCATTTTTTGATTGTAGGAATATTGCTATCAGTGTCATACAAAGAAATAAGATAGACCAAGATATCTCTCCAAATGTACTGACCCATTTCTATTTCTCAATTTTCTAATTTTTGGATGTACAACAAGTCAAGTGGTATTATAGCAATGCAGTTTACTGTATTTGTTGGCTCATAATTCAATTGTTTCCTCTAACCTTTCTCTGCTTGACCTATTTCGTGCAGGTATGTGATATTCGGAGACAAGGGTGTCAAATTTAGTCTTTTTTTGAGCTCATGAGATATAAATCTCCTTTTCATGTGCATTTATCTCTCGAAGTGGTGTGTTACACATTCAGATTCTACTATTTTACTATGGGCTTTATCATGAGACATATAATTTTTATATGCCTTGATTTTCTGAAAACTGGCGTTTATTTTGTTTTGCATGATTTAGACTACTCTTTTTGTATGAATTGATCGGGGAAATTACCAGGTAACTTCCTTTCATTATCCTCGGTTAATTATTGTCAAGGGCGGAGCCAGAACTTTTGCGGAGCCTGGGCAAGTTGAGCCTAAGTTTATAATCTAGAAATCAAAAATTGTCTATTCGGATACGCAACATATAATATACCATCAAGTGAAAACATAAACATAATAGTCACTCAAAATGTAATTTTAAAATGAACGAATATATGATATATCAATAATTCAATATCCATTTCATAGAACAAACAAAGTTGAGACTTGGCAACAAAAGATACATAACCAGCCGTCCATAGAGGCAAACTGTCATGTTGCTACTTGCTAACAAAAGTAAAGCTATCCATACCATATGTGATTGAGCAATTTCTTCCACCACGGTCAAAAGCATCACTCAACTTTTCATTTTTTTTTCCAAAAGAAAGACATACAACCAACTCGCATAGAGGCAAACTCACCATGTTGCCAAAGTCCTAGAAGGCATTACAAGATAAAAATGGATTTGTAATTAAAATAAATTTAGTTGTGAGATGTAAATATATTGAAAATCGAAAGCAAGAATAGAGATGGTCAGATGGAACGTACCAACATTGCATTAAAGAAAATCACGAGGCAAATGCCCTTTCCGATAACTCACTGCAATAAATGTTCGAACAGGTATTACTTCATCTGTGTTTGGCACTGTGTTATGTGGGGCCAGACTTATAGCCGTAGGGCCCACAACAATAAAGCAAAGGAACCACCATAGGAGGAGTGAGTAGCAGGGAGACTCTGTTCCCGTGCCTTTCAGTTTGAGTCAGAATACAATTAGCTTTCAGAGTTCGTTTAGATAAAGAGAGAAAGAGTCCAGATTGTAATCAGTTTAGTTTTTCCTTGAGGGCCAGCTCTGGATCCCTCCTGATCTGCAGAAATGGATAATTTAGATCGCTTATAAGAAGGGACTTAATCCCGATGAATAAAGGAAGTCAATACAGAGTATTTTCTTACCATAGCTGCCTAGAGTAATTAGAAATTATAGTTCTTCCACACTAGCACCGGTTGGAGTTTCTGGCACCCACGTAGCACCTGGTATGGGCCAGCCCATCACGAGGCAATTCAGTGAATCGCTCGCCAGCTCACGCTTGCGTAAGCTTCGTTCTCTTTAAAAAAACTATGCTTCGTTCTTTTACTAAAAAAAACGTACCCTTCATCCTCCACTCAAAAAAACGTACGAAAAAAAGTTCATCTGTTTCCAAAAATAAGTTCATCAGTTTTTATAATAGTTCAACAAATTTGAAAAAAGTTCATCAATTTTGAAAAAAAGTTCACCAATTTTGAAAAAAGTTCATCGATTTTCAAAAAACGTTCACAAGTAAAAAAATCATCGGCTTTCTAAACTAGTTCATCAAATTTGAAAAAAGTTCATCGATTTTCAAAAAACGTTCACAAGTAAAACAAATCATCGGTTTTCTAAAAATACTTCATCAAATTTGAAAAAAGTTCATCGATTTTGAAAAAAAGTTCATCGATTTTCAAAAAGCGTTCACAAGTAAAAAAAATCATCGGTTTTCTAAAATAGTTCATCAAATTTGAAAAAAGTTCATCGATTTTGAAAAGAATTTCACCGATTTTGAAAAAAGTTCATCGATTTTTAGAAAATGTTCACAACTAAAAAATAGTTCACCAAATTTGAAAAAAAAGAGTTCACCGATATCGGGTTTGAAAAAAGTGCATCGAAAATGAAAAGGTTCATCGATTTTTGAAAAAGTTTAACAGATTTGAAAAAAGGTTCATCAAATTCGATGAACTTTTTCCGTTGAATCAGAAAAAGGAAAGAGAAAAATAAAAAATAAAAAACAGAAGAAAGAACAAAATGATAAAAAGGTTGCAGATCACCACATCGGTGGGATTGGTGTAGTTGGCTATTGAAGCTAGCTTGCACGATGACGTGGGGGGTTCGAATCCTACCGATCGCTCTTTTTTGCGCCAGTTTAAAACAGAAAAGGAAGGGAATATGGGCCAGCCCAGCTCGGCGTGGGGGGTGTGCGCCCGTTTGCATAGATCGAAGGAACGGCCGCAGAGGGCGCCTTTTAGGGTTCGCCTTCCCTCGCGTCCTGCACTCGTCAAACAGAGGTTGTTTCGTTCTGGGCTGCAGATTGCAGTACGTACTGTTGTCTATTGGGTTGTGAACGTGTGAAAAAAGGCCCAATTTTGTTTTGCCCGGGTAAAGCCAGCTACCAAACAGGTTTAGCACTTTATTATCGATCGGATCGCCATTGTCGAGGAGCCAGCCAGCCCGGGTAAGTGCCCAGGGTCGCTGGGCGGTGCCTCCGCCACTGATTATTGTGTTGTTCTATTCTAAGTCGCATTGTAGCCTACTTGGAAACAACTGCCCTCCTTAGTGGAAGTCACAATGTAATTCTTAAATCCCCTAAATGAGATATAAATGTACGCTGCAGTTTCACTTTCATGAGACTGATTTGAGAAGATGCCACAATTTGACTCTTGTGCTTTGAAATGTGTCACTCGGAGCAACTATCAGACAATACAATTTTCCAAAAGAATCATATCTTTCCAAGTCATTGTTAAATTTCCCGCTGCAATGCGCGGGGAATCCTTTAGTTTACCAGTTATTTCATGTCTCATGGCTTGTCCTCCATGTCGCGAGACTACTCCACCAAACAGTTAGCTTCGCAATAACCCCAATGATCATCCTCAATGAGTTTACTATCTTCCTCGACAACACCCGGCATAGACACACCAATTTCTGTCTAAATAGTACTTTTCTTTCATCATGTACATCTCAAAGAAGACTTAGAATTAGACATACATCGATTAAAAAATCGAGTCTTTACCGAAGAAGCCTGTGCTCAAAATAATCGAGCACGAGCTTTTCTGGTCAAAACGTATCTTGTCTTTATCATGACTTATTTTCCTTGGTTAACAATACTTGTTGTTTTGTCGATATTTCAGGTTCATTAATTTTCTTTTTACCTAGATCTTCAATGGCAAGAATAAAAATAAGTAGTTGCCTCATAGTATTTAAGTAAAAATGGACAAAAGGGCACAAGATAGCTGACTCGTATATATTCTTGAAACTATCATGTTCTTGAGATATAAATAAAATACACTCAAGGGCTTGCCGTAGAGGAAGACATGGAAAAATCCATTGGCTCACACTGTTCTCCTAATCCACGTACACCTGCAGTACACACAATTGTGGAACATCCATAGCCGCAATTGCCACTGGTGACCTACTGTAACTCGAAAGATGTATAATGCTGCTACTCCTATTACGTAATTGTACAAGCACCAATCATACCAGGTCCATTATTCACATCCAATGAACCCAAAGATTAACATACCCAATAGTTAAATAATATATAAAATGGCGTTTTATCGATTACAGTTTAACGAAAAAATTCACCATTGCTTTTATTTCAGAATTAGCCCGCGGTTGTGATAAATGATAATTCAGTTGCTTTAGTACTATGCTAAATTTCTACAAGAAACATTTGAAATCGTCACGATAGAATTGCTTCTGTTTTGGAACTAATCAAACAAATAGGAAGAACACAATATTCTTGCTATGATTTGCATCAAGAAACTTATAAAAATGGCAATACATGAGATCGGTTCTTACCACAAGAAGTGGATGCCTTCAGTTTTGACTCGTTGAGGTAAGGAAGCAGCATCACCTGCCAGCAGGGATTCGAGGATGGGCGAGATCGGAGGAAGCTGCGCCATGCGTGGAGGAGGGTTAATGGCATGACCTATCCACCTCGAGAATAACAGCAAGCAAGCACGCACAACCGTTACCCCTGCCCTCGACCAAACCTCATTGCCTACTGGAAGGAGCGGCTATGGTGGCTCGATGGCATGGTCGTGCTGCATGTCATCCAGCAGATCGGCGGCGGCGCGACGCCAGTTCTCCCCAACCCTCACTTCGATGTAACTCTTCCACGAACTGTGTTATCTGGGAGCAGCACACAACCTGTTGAAGATACTCGGGGACGGGGGCCAGCTTGCACACGACCTCCAATGACGCAGGTGCGGCACTGAGAGGAGGAGGGCGTTGGATTATGCAGGGACGACATCGGAGAAGGACTGCAAGGTCAGGAGGATCCGTGATCTGAGGCCTACCATGCTCGTTGCCTCTCAATGTCCACCTCTTTAAGGAGAACATGAGCAAGGGAGAAAATCGGCGGCTACATCCTAGGAAAGGAAAGAGAGCGGGAGAGCTGAAGGGGATTGACGTCCATGCATATGTTTCCTTTTCCTGGTTTGTTTTCTTTTCCTTTTTTTACCTTTTACGTGTGTACCGAAGAATCTCTAATCAGTCTCTGAAAAATCAAATCTAAATTAATCAACTATACCATAAGTTCCTCAATCACATTAATTAATATTTTGGGCAAGGTATGGAAACGTTAATTAATGTAATTTTTGAGACGTATGGAAATATTAATTAATGTGATTGAGGAACTTATGGTATAGTTGATTAATTTAAATTTGATTTTTCAGAGACTGATTAGAGATGAATCATAATTGATTTTTTCACATAAATACATTACGAATAAATTGAAGGAGTATCAGACGCAATTCGGTTTTAGCATGGGAGGGGTGGTGGGAGGTGAGACGAAAATAAACCGGGACTATTCAACCAACTCGTCCATTAGGAGTAGAGATGTTGATAGGTTTTGACGAAAAAACCGAACCGGGAGCATGTCTTTTTTCCTTTCCGAAAGAGGCACGGCTGTGCCTCTCACAGAAAGCAAATCTGTGCTTCTACGAGAAGTAAACCCGTGCCTCTTGTGAAAGGAAAAAAATGTGTTTTTTTCGTTTTCAAGAGGTATGGCCGTGCCCCTCGCCGGAGCAAATCCATGCCTCTCGCGAAAGCAAAACCGTACCTCACGAAAGGAAAAAAATATTTTTTTTATATTTCCAAGAGTGCCTTTCGCGGAAGCAAAATTGTGCTTCTCATGGAAGGAAAAAAAATGTTTTTTTTGTTTTCAAGAGGCACGGCCGTGCCTCTAACGGAAGCAAATTCGTGCCTCTCGCGAAAGCAAAACCGTGCCTCTTGCGGAAGGAAAAAATAAAAAAATAAAAAAATTCGCACTTTTTTAAAAAGGATTGTCCAAAAGCTAAGAAAGACCCATGGAAAATCGAAAAGTCAAAAAAAAACCCGGAAGAAACAATCTAAAAAGCTGAAAACGCATGTGGAAAATAAAAAAACGAAGGGAGCACCCAGAACACGACACGTGGAGGCGGCTGAGAGCATGCCAAGTGACGTGCTCTCAGCCCACCCGAGGTGATTGTTGGAGAGGCTCCCGAAGGAGCGCGGCTCCTCGGTTAGTTGCTCCCTAAATGGGCCGGCCCAGTATGGCAGAAGTGCTGGCTCATTAGCACACATGTTGTTCTGCTATTTTTCTTTTCTTTTTTGATATTTTTTATTTCTATAAATGGGCAATATTTTCATGAAATTTTTAAAAATGTTCACCACATATTTAAAAATATTCTCTCAAATTTAATAAGTTTGTGGAATTTTTAAGAATTTCTCACATTTCAAAAATATGTTTGTGACATTAAAAAATACAATATTTTTTTTGTAATTTGTAAAAATGCTTTGTACTATTCAAAAACATGCTCAAAATGTATTTGATTTTTTAATCTTTTAAAGAAATTAAAATATATATTTAAAAATATGTTTCATGTGTATCAAAAATATTAATATGTATACAGAAAATGTATAACGTGCATTGAAAAAGTCAATATGTATTTGAGAAAAAAAATATACCCAATGAAAATCGATGAAAACCGATAATAAAACTCATAGAAACAAAGAAAGTTATATCTCACGGATTTTTTTTAGGAAAAAAAATTACTCCCATAGTACCTTGCCAAAATCGCTTGAGGGAGCTACAGTGTTACACCGGCCCGTTAACAGACTGAAGGGTACTCTTTGTGCATTCCCGTCTGGATAACAAACCTAAAGCGACTTTGAATTCCAAGCGAAGGAAGCCCTGTAAACATTGGTGACGTTTGAATAAAAAAAGCTCCGGAGTTTGCCTAAAAAATCAAATCTTCAATTTCTCAAAAAAATAAAATCTTTAATCTTGTATTAAAAAGAAGAAACTCTTGCCGAAAAATGTGCCTAAGCTTTGTAAAAGAAAACGTGCGTAAGAAAAATCTGGCCAACAGATCCACTAAAACCGAATTTCTGGCCACCCATTGATTCCCAGCAAGTACAGGTCAAGAGAAAAAAGACAATGCTTACAGTCATACTCCAGCAAAGAACGGTATCCATTGACTGACCAGGACGAGTTGATGGAGTAGCAACCAAGGTGCTACGTACTGTGCTTATGCAGCGGAAAAAGAAAGGGGGAAAGGCGGCACGTCGGACCGCACTCACGTCGATCTCCCACAACACCTCACACGAAAACGATCGACCAATCAAGCATTATTATTGTGGAATCATTGAGGAGACTAGACTTCTCAGTCGGGTCGAGCTGGATCGACTTGCGCCGCACGGATCTCTAATCCTCCTCGGCCAACCACTTTGTCCCGTCCTGTGTACCGACCTATTTTTTCCCGCCCGATCGAGCTGGTTACGTGGCACCCAAGGTAAGGTGATTAAGCATGAGATATAAGAAGTTTCCCCGATGATTCCTTGTTTGTTGTTACCGGCGGCAAGTACGTACGTGATCGAGATTCGAAAGTGACAAGAGTGGAAAGTGCGACGACGCGTGTACGTACAAAACGCTGCTTATTTGGTTGTGGCGGTGCATTCTCCTTGGTGGCCAGTGCAGACTTCTCAACCTATGGTGACGGGGCTCCAATAATTGCACACGGCGCCTGTCAGGGAAAGGAATGACGCGGTCACTGTCTTAAGGCCTTGTACAATGAGAGATACTTAGGGGGAGGTGCTTAAAGAAACAAATCAGACTTTTTTTAAGCACCGGTGCTTATTTATATATGATAGACGCTTAATTAAGCGTCTCTTCTGTAGAAATAGAAAACGGTGCTTTAGAAAAACCAGATTTATTTTTTTAAGCATCTCTCTAAGCACCTTTCATTGTACAAGGCCTAACGGTACTACAACTTGTGGATCTCGGCCACCTAACCGCTGCAGATCGTGGCTGCATCCATCGATCGACCACCACGCGCAGCAAAAGCGAGCAGGAACCAATGTGCGCTTTCCGATGTCCGATCCATCGCATATGCTCTCAGTCATATCTGCACCAGTAGTTGTTTAACTCTTGTACTTTCAAAAAAAAAAGTTGTTTAACTCTTGTAGTGTCGCCCTATGCTATAAGCGGGCAGCGCAATTAGAGCATCTACAGCGGCATATCATAAAATATCACCTCTTAAACACCTGCGGACGCGCCCGAGCACGCTCGCAGGCTGTAACGTCAGTGCTCAAATTCGCACAACTACATCCGGACACGTCATACTAGAATTCATAAATCCATACAAAAGCACGCAAAGATAAAAAGCTATGTATCATATAGATCATCTAAGGTACTCCTGGTCGAAGATGTCAACTATCTTCATGCCCGGCTCCGGGCACATGGGTGGCAGCTCCAGCTCCGTCTCCTCCTACTGTTCCGTCCGGCCTCCTCCTCTATCTCCGCATCAAGTTCGGCGAAGAGCACGTCGGTTGCCGCCCGCTCCTGCCGGAGAAACTACGGTTGGCCTTCACATAGGCATCATCCTGGATGGACTCCAGGATGGTCTGCTGCTCTGCCATTTCCGCGGCTTGGGTTACAGCAAACTCTGCCTTCGCATCCTCCATGTTGAAGCTCAGATCCGCCACCTTCATCAGTTCCGGCAGCTGCTCTCCCTCCTCCTCCTCCGGCTCCGGCAAGTCCGGAGGCAGCCCGGCAGCGATGCGACCAGCGTGCCTCGCCTGAATCTCCTCCATGATCTGGTACCGGTGCTCCAGCGTGTGCGTAGCGTACGTGTGATCTTCCGCCAGACCATAGCGATGCCGGAGAGCGTAGGGAGAGGGAGGAAGAGGAGGCGGATTGGGCTCGGATTACGGCGCAGAGAGGGAGGAGGTGCGTGGGCTAGGGTTGGGGGACGCCGGCCGAATTTGGCACCGGGCGGCGAGCCGGGGCGACGCCACGCGACGTTCACACCGCGGCGAAGGAGGAGATGTCCGTCGAACCGCTTGTTTTCCGAACGATTCTGCAAGGGGCCCCATTGTCAGTCCTACCTGGTGGACACGCCCAGACGCCCCCATATCCACTTCATATTTGGATTGTATATGAGGGTGCCGGTAAGCACGGACGTTTGAGACTCATCTGAGACGTCCATCCAGATCACATTTTTGTGACCGGTCAGTGACCAGGCGAATTGCTCGGATGTTTGAGACTTGTTTGGGGCGCCCGGCCGTAGATGCTCTTAGTCAATTGTGTTGCATCTCACCTTAGTCTTGGCGCTTCAAACTTGTTACCGAGCACTAATTAACTTAGCACTGAGAGAAACTCGAGGAGCTACGTACGTAGGTTAAACTGATCTGGCTGGTTCATTGGAATATTCGAAGTGCAATAGTTGTCTGACAAAGCTCGAGTATTTCTCTCTGTACAAAGTTTGTACTGTACTAGCAAAAGAGTCCGTGCGTTGCAACGGAAGAGAAAACATAACACACTCTCTTAACTCAACAACCATCGCTCAAGACCACAATAGGTCCATCTCCTTTATTTTTACGAGGCATCATATTTGTGTTGCCGCTTACCCTCCTTCTCACTCTCGCTGGCGATGGCTTCGGTGTTCACACAAAACAACAAAAAACATGTGTTGAATATGGTTAATCCTAATGCGTCTCTTTCTCCCTCTCTCTCGCTCGCTTTCTCTCACTCTCGCGATGAGAAATTTGTTCTTTTTTCCTGCGACATTTTTTAGAGGTATGCATGTGTAGTTATCGATGTTTCTTTTTGTATGGTTATAGTGGTGTGTTTATTTGCAATCCGGATCGCCGCCGGTATGAAAAAAAAACAAATCTTGCGCTATAAATTATAAGTTTGCTTCCATAAAAATATTTTAAAAATATTTAACAGGTAAAAGTAACATCATATTTAGATTCCACACATTTTTCTAATAAAATTTCATATATAATATGTTAAAATCGAAGTTACGGTTTAAAAGATACATATAATTTAGAAAATCATTTGGTTTGACTCAAATATATATTCCAAAATAATATTTAAAAGTACTTAACATGTAAAATAATCTCATAATCATATTCTACATATTTTTCTAATCAAATTTCATATATAACATGTTCAAATCGGAGTTACGGTTTAAAAGATATGGATGATTTTAAAAAGCATTTGTTTGACTTAAATATGATCCGCGGATGAATTACTTAAAACATCAGAGGGGTTTTCGATGGTTTTAAAAAGCATTTGTTTGACTTAAATATGATCTGAATTACTTAAAAGATATGGATGATTTTAAAAAGCATTTGTTTGACTTAAATATGATCCGCGGATGAATTACTTAAAACATCAGAGGGGTTTTCGATGGTTTTAAAAAAGCATTTGTTTGACTTAAATATGATCTGAATTACTTAAAAGATATGGATGATTTTAAAAAGCATTTGTTTGACTTAAATATGATCCGCGGATGAATTACTTAAAACATCAGAGGGGTTTTCGATGGTTTTAAAAAGCATTTGTTTGACTTAAATATGATCTGAATTACTTAAAAGATATGGATGATTTTAAAAAGCATTTGTTTGACTTAAATATGATCCGCGGATGAATTACTTAAAACATCAGAGGGGTTTTCGATGGTTTTAAAAAGTATTTGTTTGACTTAAATATGATCTGAATTACTTAAAAGATATGGACGATTTTAAAAAGCATTTGTTTGACTTAAATATGATCCGCGGATGAATTACTTAAAACATCAGAGGGGTTTTCGATGGTTTTAAAAAGTATTTGTTTGACTTAAATATGATCTGAATTACTTAAAAGATATGGATGATTTTAAAAAGCATTTGTTTGACTTAAATATGATCCGCGGATGAATTACTTAAAACATCAGAGGGGTTTTCGATGGTTTTAAAAAGTATTTGTTTGACTTAAATATGATCTGAATTACTTAAAAGATATGGATGATTTTAAAAAGCATTTGTTTGACTTAAATATGATCCGCGGATGAATTACTTCAAATCGGAGTTACGATTTAAAAGATATGGATAATTTTAAAAATCATTTGTTTGACTTAAACGGTTTGAGTGTGACTTAAATCCGGATGGCGGGTTGATTTCAAAAAAAAGACAGGGACTTTTGTGTAAAATACAAAAATAACGATTCGTTTTAACTTAAAACAGAACTGCGGGTTAAATTATCTAAAATCGAGGAACTTTTCTGAAAAATGCCATGACGGATGAAAAAAACCCAATTTATTTTATTATTATTAGGTAAAGATAAAGATAAAGATAAATATAAAGATTCATACCGATGGACGCCACATGAAGCCACACACGTACAGCTTGCCTACTGTAGCCAGGCTCTACAGTTTGTACAGCACTAGTACGTGTGGTCTTCTAGAACGTATACAGACGTACGTACGTGCGGACACTCGTTTGTCGCAGAGAGACGCACGTGTACGTACGTACGTACGGTGTGATCTGCAGTGCAGTTTTCTGTTGTCGCATGCTAGCTGGCCATGCCTATATTGCTGTATAAAGTTTGGGCAGTGATGGTGGATGCATGGCAGCATGGACCGTCGCTTCGCTTGGCCAGGTCGCTCTCAGGCACTCCTTTCGTCTGAAAAAGGCTTGTTCTTTAGGGTAGTAGTGCGATCGAATTAATGCTAAATACATTCGTTTAAGGAACAAATTTAAGACAAGCTTTTTCGAACAGGGAAAGTATATCATAATTATTTGCTGAAAGAAAGCGGGAGTTCATTTAAATCGAAGCCAAAACGACCTAATTAAGGTGAGTAGTGCAGCGATGGAGCCCGCGCTTGTCACCATTAACCAATGAAACGGGCTAGTAGTACATAGTACACGTCGCCACGACACGAGGCTGTGACTGTGAGCGATCGAACGCGGCTCGTGAGGCGTGACTGGACTGGAGCTAGCGCCCACAGGACATGAAGCAAGAAGCCGAGCATTACCGGCCGGCCGTGCACTGGCAATGGCACCGCAGCGAATCGAGCGGCATCACGGCTTAGACTGGTCATAGTGGGGAGTAATTTATACTAGTGTCATATACATAACACTAGTCTAAGTTACTATCTTCATAGTGCAAAGTAACATAGTACTAGTGTCATAGATGGTCTTATTTATATTAGCTTGTAGATTCATCTTTTTTGGAAGCGTTATGTTACAGTAACATATTATGTTACTATAAACACATCTCTCCTTATTAACTACATGTTACATAAGTAAAATTTTCTTGAAGTGCGTTATGTTACTATCTAAGTTACTCCCATTATGACTAGCCTTAGACTACCCACAATGAGAGTAACATAGGTGGTAACATCACATTTATCTAGGCAAAATAGACGATGTGGCATGTAATTAATGAAGAAAAAAAGGCATGTGGTAACATAGCTAGTTACTGTAACATCACACATATCAAGAAAAAATAAGTCTACAACCTAATAAATGAAATGATGCATGACACAACAAATATATTGCTACCCACTGTGAAAGTAGTAACATATGCATGTTACTACTTTAAGTTACTCCCCGTTGTGACTGGTCTTAGGCCAAAGCCAAAGCCAAACCAGGCGCATGCGCTGGCGCCGTCACCTTCCCGGAACTCCGCGCGCGCGGCCGTTGCGTTGGGGCCTCGGTTCCTACGCCGAGCGCGCGCCGATCAAGTGGCCCGCGGCCCGCCGCTCCCCCGCCCTACCACCACTCGGCCGTGTCCCCCTTTTCGCCGTGGCCTCCTTTTGCATAGAGGAGGAGCAGACGTGGCCGTCCACCCAGCACGAGCACGTCGGATGGCCGGCCGGCCGGTCCATCGGATAGAAAACGACGACGACGGCGTAAAGCCTGGCCGAGCCCACGCAGCTTTGCCACGCTCGCTAGTGCGCCGTCGCCATCCTGCGTCGCATATAACCTACCACGTACTACCACGTAGTAGTATTCACGTTGGTTTCTGTCTGCTTGTCTCGCACGCGCAACACCGGTGGTAAAAGCCCTCCCTCGCTCGGTTCTGTTTTAAGAATCTGAGTCGACTTGTCACGGCCAAGACCTCGTCATTCACCACTTGCAGCAGCAGCTTGGCGCGCCATGCGTTTGCGTCAGGTGACGACGTTGGGCAGCATGTGCTTGGATTAAGTATATTTATAGTAGTATTTGATGTGCAACCTTTTCTATCTGATTGATTAATTAATTTTGAAGCCAGCCCTTTTCTGCTCAAGTTTCGTCGCACTCTCCGGCCTCTAGCTAGCTCTGCACGGCGGCCATGCCATATGATGCAGGCGAGTTAACAAAACCGGCATAGCTTTTCGCCGCGACGGCACGGCACGGCACGGCACCACGTGAGGCCCTTCTCCCGTGGACACCAGACAAATATAAATGTACTTCCGTGCTCAGATTTTCTGGCGCCGTTGCCGTTTTGCGCGCCGATGCATCAGCATATGCGATCGTGCTGCCGGGTCAGAATCAGGAGATGGGGAATGTATATAGGGGAGATTTGTTTTGTTTATCATACTGCTACTAATCTCGGCACTGTCCTTGCTCTCTTGTCGTCCGTGGTTAAAGCTGTTCTGCACGTACCTGTCGCGATGGCTACGGCTGCCGTTTGATCGCGTTAACCTCGCCTGGCCGTCCAGTGCGCCGCTGCGCATTGGACGGAAAGCTAGTGATGATGTGCGCCTTCACTTGAATCACAAGGGATGGGATGGAACTGCTGATAATATAAACTCGTGTGGGTTGTGGAAAGGGTGCCTATATCAGGCATAATATTCGCTTTACCACGCTGATTCAGATCATCTATTACAAAGAACTCCATTCGGTACGTAAGACTATATACATATACTACTCCCTCCGTAAAGAAACATAAGAGCGTTTAGATCACTAATTCCATTCGTAAAGAAATATAAAAACGTTTAGATCACTAATTCCCTCCGTAAAGAAATATAAGAGCATCAGGGGGGAGTACCAATATACTAAAATCCACACGATTCAGTTGAATAGTCACCGCACCCTAAACAGTTTGCCATACCAAATTGACGATTCTCCTTACCAAGCAAGCATCAAATCGCTAGGACATGGACATGCATACAGATCCACTATGCATGCATGGTGCACCAGACCAGAGCAGCCGGGTGAAAACCGCACCGCATTTCTTTTCATTTCTGGATCCTCTGACACGGCATGCTCTGCATTACACGCCAAAGCTGCGCCCATCAGGGCCAAAGGGTCTCTCCGCCTCCTCCGTATATCACCGTCGCCACCTCTCCCTCCCTCCCTCGTTCCCTTCTCTCCCTCCCTCTCTCTCTCTCTCACTCGCATTTTGCCACAGACCCTCAGTGCGCCATGGACGAAGGAGGAGGGGGCCTGCACTCGCCTCCTCTCGCGAGGGTGCAGGAGATGTTCCTCCTCCGCGCCGCGGCTTTGCTCGGCGATTCGCCAAGTAAGTCTTGATCCATCCCCATCCCGCCTGCATGCACACGGCAGGTTCATCCATCCATGCATCCGATTCTTCTCCTCTCCTCGAGTCGATTGCACTGCATGGCTTTCCTCAGCCCCCGCTCCTTTGGTATTGCTTTTCTGGGCCTGCAAACGAATGGATTCTGCAAGAAATTTCGAGTCTTATTAGTAAGGGTTTGTTTGTTTGGTTGTTTTTTTGTGTTCCAACGAGGGTATAACTGCAGAAGAATGTGCCCGTAATTTAGTTGGCACTCGGTGGTTTGTGTGGAATGTGTTCATTTGTTATGTAACTAAGTGAGGCTCAATTTTGCTTCCCCGAAAAAAATCGCTGCATTAATTAATTTACCTACAGGAATGTTTGGCTGGGCCAATCAACTTGTAGGTTCAAAACATGCTCCTCAAAGGAAATTTTGCAAACTGGAGCGATAACAGCCAGGTCAAGGGCAATGATCAGCGTTCCGTTTTAATCCTAAAATCCTTTCTGCAAAAAGATGATATCACTCTGACTAACAAACACTCCTATGCAGCTCTCTAAAAGAAACCAAGGATGATAGTACATCTTTTCTAGACCTTTTTGCCCCTGCCACTATCAGTCTCTTTTAACATGACATTTATACTGACATTAAGGAATGAGGAATATTCATGTGAATAAGTAAGTGGAATAATAGAAGAATATACTATGGTTTTTAATCTTGTGGGGTTCCACTGTTGCTGGTAGAACTAGCTTGGACAAAATATATCAACAAATCAAGTCTTTGCCAAAGTGGACCAGTGTCTTACTCAGGGGATTCCAGTTTTCCTAAAAAGCATGGGATTCCAGTTTTCATAAAAAAGCATGTTGTTTATTGTTTTCTTGAACATTCATGACATAACTGCAGCTACTATGTTATATTCATAAAGTTGGATAACTTATTCTGTTGTCGATTCTTGACACACAAATTTGCTATACAACATTGCAGGTTCCATTGTATCGCAATACCTGCGAGAATGGCCAGAAGTATATTCACCTTGTTTCTGGACGAGCACTTTTGTATTGATACAACTGGCATTTATCTCGAGTATCGCGGCTCAGTATCTGTTCAAGAGAATCAGATGGTGCAGGCAGAGATTGAAGACTGCAACTCCTGAAAGCAATAAGCATTCTAATCAGGAACAACAGAATGCAGACATAAAGCTGGGCGTCTCATATCAAGCAAGCAAAGTCTGCTGCCTCCTTATATTAGCCACTCATGTCCTGAGGATATTCTTTCTGCAGTTACAAGGAAGAATAAGTGGTTGCAGGTACCCACCTTTTGTTCTGGGTGAAGGCATACAGGTGCTCTCCTGGATAATATTGTCACTAGCAGTATTCAGTCTACAGAAGACAAATTCTGCAAAGCATCCGCTCATTATTCGGGCATGGTTGATACTTAGCTTTCTGCAATCAGTAATCAGTGTGATATTTGATCTCAGGTTCAGTTTATCAGATCATGGATATGTGGGGTTTGCCGAATTGATGGACCTGTTCACACTTGTTATCTGCTCTTATTTGTTTGCAATTTCTGCCAGAGGAAAAACAGGAATCATCTCAATAAACAGCGGCATAACAGAGCCACTATTGAGTCCATCTGCAGGACAGCAGACAGAAACCAAAAGGACATGTCTGTATGGCAGGGCAAGCGTTCTGGACCTCGTCACCTTCTCGTGGATGGGTCCTCTATTTGCTACTGGATATAAGAAACCTCTAGATAAGAATGATGTGCCAGATATTGATGAAAGGGACTATGCCGATTTGCTCTCTGATTCATTTAAAAGGATCCTGGCAGATGTTGAACGCAGGCATGGTTTGAGTACTTTATCAATCTATAGAGCAATGTTCCTATTTATTAGAAGAAAAGCAATAATCAACGCAGTATTTGCGATCCTATGTGCATGTGCGTCCTATGTTGGACCATCACTGATTAATGACTTGGTGAGGTTCCTCGGGAGAGAGAGGAAGTATGGACTGAAAAAAGGTTATATTCTTGCTGCTGCATTTTTAAGTGCCAAAGTTGTGGAGACAGTAGCTCAGAGGCAGTGGATTTTTGGGGCTCGACGGCTCGGGATGCGGCTACGAGCTGCTTTGATATCCCACATCTATCAAAAGGGGCTCCGGTTATCCTGCAGTGCAAGGCAAAAGCATACCAGTGGAGAGATCATAAACTACATGAGTGTAGATATACAGAGGATAACCGATGTTATATGGTACACAAACTACATTTGGATGTTACCCATACAGCTTTCTCTAGCAGTCTATGTTCTCTATCTAAACCTAGGGGCTGGAGCATGGGCTGGTTTAGCAGCAACACTGGTAATAATGGCTTGCAATATTCCTCTGACCAGACTGCAGAAAAGGTTGCAATCAGAGATCATGGCTGCTAAAGACAACAGAATGAAGGCAACAACGGAAGTACTTAGAAGCATGAAAATACTGAAACTTCAAGCATGGGATACAGAGTACCTTCAAAAGCTAGAAGCTTTGCGAAGGGAGGAGCACAATTGGTTGTGGAAATCTGTGAGGTTGACAGCTTTCACAACATTCATATTTTGGGGGTCCCCTGCATTCATATCCTCCATAACATTCGGTACATGTATATTGATGGGGATTCCTCTAACAGCTGGTACTGTTTTGTCTGCTCTTGCAACGTTCCGGATGCTACAAGATCCAATCTTCACACTTCCCGATTTACTTTCGGTGTTTGCTCAAGGAAAAGTTTCAGCTGATCGAGTAGCACAATACCTCCAGGAAGAAGAATTGAAAGACGATGCAATTACAGAAGTACCAAGGAGTGCCACAGACTATGATGTGGAGATTGATCATGGAGCATTCAGCTGGGAACTTGAAACCACATCTCCAACTATAACAGATGTAAATTTAAAAGTAAAGAGAGGGATGAAAGTAGCAATCTGTGGAATGGTCGGCTCTGGGAAATCCAGTCTATTATCATGCATACTTGGGGAGATGCCTAAGCTAGCCGGGGCCGTGAGGGTCAGTGGGAGCAGAGCATATGTTCCTCAGACTGCCTGGATCCTGTCTGGGAACATCAGAGACAACATTCTGTTTGGAAACCCATATGACAAGGAAAAGTACGAAAAGATAATACAAGCTTGTGCATTGACTAAAGATCTTGAGCTATTTGCAAATGGTGATTTGACAGAGATTGGAGAAAGAGGAATTAACATGAGTGGTGGACAGAAGCAGCGGATTCAGATTGCAAGGTCAGTGTACGAGGATGCAGATATATATCTCTTTGATGATCCCTTCAGTGCAGTAGATGCTCACACCGGAGCCCAACTTTTCAAGGTTTGTTTATTTAGTGTCCATAAACCCATAAATGTGTCCATAATTTAGTCGCATATGATTCAAACACGATAAATATCACTACTTTTCCTTATTATTCAATGGTTTAGAGACATCAGTCTGCATAAATGCTAACAGAATGAACTACTATATTATTCTACAGGATTGCCTGATGGGGATGCTTAAAGATAAAACGATATTGTATGTGACCCATCAAGTTGAATTTCTTCCAGCTGCAGACCTTATACTAGTAAGTATATAACAAAATGCTTTTGTTCGTAAATAATACATGTATGTTCGTGTTAATATGTAAAATAACCAAGAGGGGTACAAAATAATAGGTGATGCAGGATGGGAAGATTGTGCAGAAAGGAAGATTTGATGATCTTCTTAAACAGAACATAGGATTTGAAGCCATAGTCGGAGCCCATAGTCAGGCAATTGACTCTGTTATAAATGCCGAGAGTTCCAGCAGAATTTTGTCAACAGAGAGCCAAAAGTTAGCAGATAGTGATGATGAGTTTGAGAGAGAAAACGACACTGATGATCAAGTTCAGGGCATAATTAAGCAAGAGTCTGAACACGATGTCTCGCAAGGTCTCAATGAAAAAGGAAGGCTGACACAAGAGGAAGAACGAGAAAAGGGAGGAATTGGCAAGACGGTCTACTGGGCATACCTGACGGCTATTCATGGTGGCGCATTAGCACCAGTAATAGTGGCGGCACAGTCATTCTTCCAAATATTCCAAGTAGCAAGCAACTATTGGATGGCATGGGCGTGTCCTCCAATATCTGCAACCACTCCAAGAGTTGGATTAGGCCTTCTTTTGTCTGTATACTTAGTGCTATCTATAGGAAGTGCACTATGTGTTTTTGGTCGGTCTATGCTTGTGTCACTTGTTGGCCTGTTAACAGCAGAGAAGTTCTTCAAGAATATGCTCCATTGCATTCTCCGAGCTCCCATGTCCTTCTTTGATTCCACACCCACTGGCAGGATCCTAAACAGGGTTGGTGTTCAATTACTCCTCACATCAATTCTGTACTGCCTTGTTCCCACGCACCTTAAAATTAATAACTGTGTACTGTACATTGTAACAGGTCTCCAGTGACCAAAGTGTTTTAGATCTGGAAATAGCAAGCAAGCTTGGTTGGTGCGCGTTTTCAGTTATACAAATTCTGGGGACCATTGGAGTTATGTCACAAGTTGCGTGGCCAGTTTTTGCCATCTTTATTCCAGTGACAGCAATCTGTTATGTGTTTCAAGTAAGAGCTCCCCATTATGATATTCTTGCACTAGATTTAACTTGTCCTAGTACATTGTCTGCACCAATTTACTTCTGTGCACGATGAATTCCAGGAAGCCATAAGTGAAAATTTCCTCCTTGATAGATTCTTTTAACAAAGCACTGAATCCAATATTTTCCTGTGACATGCAGAGGTACTACATACCAACAGCGAGAGAGCTGGCTCGTCTCTCACAAATTCAAAGGGCTCCAATCCTCCATCATTTCGCGGAATCACTTACAGGAGCGGCAAGTATTAGAGCATATGGACAGAAAGACCGTTTCAGAAAAGCAAACATCAGTCTTGTTAACAACCACTCACGACCATGGTTCCATAACATCTCAGCTATCGAGTGGCTTTGCTTCAGGCTAAACATGCTATCTAACTTTGTCTTTGCCTTTTCTTTGACTCTGTTGGTGAGTCTTCCCGAAGGTTTTATAAATCCAAGTAAGTTTTTTCATGCAGACAAGTTATAGTTGATTCATTTTTGCAGTCTATACTCCGATCACTGATTTTTGGTGGCTGCAAAACTGACATAATTGTATGTACAGGCATCGCTGGACTTGCAGTGACTTATGCACTGAACCTCAATGGGCAGTTGTCATCTATAACCTGGAACATTTGCAACACAGAGAATAAAATGATTTCAGTTGAAAGAATAATGCAGTACTCAAGGATCCCTAGTGAGGCTCCTCTAATAGTTGACGATCACCGGCCCCCAAACAGCTGGCCAAAGGATGGGACTATTAATATAAGAAATTTGGAGGTATGCATGATGTTACTGCGAGTTATCACTTATGGCTAACCACCCTAAATAAGCACGCGTATGCATATGTATATGACATAATATTTATTCTATCGCTGGGGTATATTAGCCTACAAACACAACTTATTAAGTTTGAATAAACATTTGCTCTATAGCAGGCTAAACCAGCTTGCAGAAATATCTTCCCAAGCAACACTCATATTAGAAAAGCTCATAGTTCATAACAGTTTAATGTTCTATCAGAAAAAGAGAATAGTTGGATAATCCAGGACAGACTAATCATGACTTGTATGGAACGATACAAAATTACATGGTACATGTTGAAAAATAAAAAGACATATGAGAAAATGAACAACAAAAGTGGCAGATAAAAGAATGCTTGCTGAGTTATTGACATATAAGCAAACCCTTACATTCTCTACAATATAGTAGAAGGGAAGCTCGTACTTTTTAATAAAATATAATCTCTTTTATTTTTGTATTTTCTTGTAAAATATGTGCATGCTCAGATGAGGCCACCTAATGTAACTATTTGCTTTTACAGGTTCGATATGCAGAGCATCTCCCATCTGTTTTAAGAAATATATCATGTACAATTCCAGGACGGAAGAAGGTGGGGATTGTTGGACGTACCGGAAGTGGAAAGTCAACTTTGATTCAAGCACTTTTCCGGATTGTTGAACCAAGGGTAGGAACAATAGAAATTGACGATGTTGATCTCAGCAAAATCGGGTTGCATGATTTACGAGGCAGACTTAGCATCATCCCACAAGATCCAACCATGTTTGAGGGCACAGTGAGAGGAAATCTTGATCCACTGAATGAATATTCTGACCAACATATATGGGAGGTAAATAAGTCAATTATACATGTTTTAATTATAAGAGAGTAAATTATATAGCATGTGCAGCAAAAGAGAGCCTAACACCTCGTATCATTGCTCATTATTGCCAATAGTCCATGTTGCAAAACAATAGTTCTGGATAATGGTATCTTTTCAACGTAAATATCAATAACCGTTTATGCTGATAAAATATGATCTCGTGATTATGTTAATCTATGAAAGGTCAAAATTTCTGACAGCGTACTCTAGGAAACATATTTGGATGGTCACTTTTACAATTGCAAATACCGAAGCTGATGCAATGTTTCATACAGATTGCAACCTTATCAAATCTATTCTTCAAATATATCTATATAATGAACAAAAAGAACAGGAGAAATTGTCGAAAAATTGTAATGGTTAAAAGAACGGAAAGATGTAATTCCTCTACTGAACACAAGTGTACATTTCTTTTGGCCAGACATTGGACAAATGCCAGCTTGGTGACATAGTTCGTCAAAGCCCAAAGAAGCTGGACTCAACAGGTTTGTTTTTGTGTACAATAGCACACATATGCTAGATTGGCTAAGAGATTATGTATATCTCCATTGAGATGATCAAATAAGATTTCTCCTGCAGTTGTCGAAAATGGGGAAAACTGGAGTGTCGGACAGAGGCAGTTGTTTTGCCTGGGAAGGGTTCTACTGAAGCGAAGCAATGTCCTTGTCCTCGATGAGGCAACGGCTTCAGTTGACTCATCTACAGATGCAATTATCCAGCAAACACTCCGTGAGGAGTTTGGGGACTGCACGGTGCTGACAGTAGCACATAGAATTCACACAGTTATCGACAGTGATCTTATTCTCGTCTTCAGCGAAGGTAAGCCAGGTCATCGAAGAACCCAAAATATTTATCCACATTTTAGGACCTAGCTGCTGCAGTGCTAAGATCTGTACTCGTTTGTGCTGAGCAGGAAGAATTATAGAATACGACACGCCGTCGAGATTACTGGAGGACGAGAACTCTGAATTCTCCAGGCTCATCAAGGAGTACTCACGGAGATCCAAGGGGTTCTAAAGCACCACAAACAATTGAACGGCGGCGAAATCGGCATGAACCCAACTAGGCGCACAGCAGAGCCCGGCAGAAAGACCGCTCACACACACCACACGGCCTTTCTCCAGACGACAAGCACTCACGAAACCCACCCAGACAAAGACGATATAGGATGTACAATGGACGGGACTAGCTAGATTATTCAGGCGATTTGGAAAAATTATCAAAGCCATGTAATGTAATACAGTACAGTAGCACTATGTAAAATGCTCTCTGATGTGATGTCAGAAAGATCGAGTATATGTAGCTACTCTGTGTGCGTTGTCCGTGCGCAATCGCTTTTCAGTTCAAGAAGTTCCTGAATTGGGTTCGCAGCGGCCAGCGGGGTGCTTACCTGCGGGCTGCGGCGTGTCGAGCCAGGCATTCCGTCGAGCAGGTGGCGCGCGGAGCCCTGCAACAAGGAGCTCGGCAGGATCCGCGAGAGCATACACTGATCAGAGCGCAAGCATCGTACCGAAGCCGGTAGAGTAGCGGCGACGCCTGCCGATTTAGCTAGGCACTCGCTACCTTCCTGGGATTTTCAGCGGTGGCGGTGTGAGGATTGAGGAAGCCGACGAGTAGCCAGACAGCATGTCCCGCTCAAGGTTTCCCTCCCCTAGTAGAAACCCAAAAATATGGCACCCATAGTTTTCCTCTCGTAAAATACGTACTGTATATAGTACTCAAAATAAGGAAAACACAAAATATCTTTTCAGTCCTGTAATGTCGATGGCTTGTAAGTGAATTTTTATTTTATTAATGAGACACGTATTACTACGTAAAAAAACTGATGTCACAACGACATCACTTTATTTATTAATATTATTCCAAATAAAAATTAGTAATATCGTATCATTTCTGCCTCAAATTAAATAACATCATTGTATGGTGCGAGCAAGGCAGTGTTGAGGGCGGCCAGCCTGCTCAGCTCAGTGAATTTCTTGAGCCGCGCATCAACATCTCGCCCCGGCGGAATACCACTAAGCTAAACCCAGCAGTAGGCGACAAGGCCCTGCGTCTTCTCCACACAGTCAGGCAACACAAATGACGGTGACCCATCGGTGTCGCTGCTGTTATCGCCACGGTAGTCTCTGAGCAAGGCGGTGCAGACGTCTAGGACGCTCACCATGACGTTGCAGTCCACCTCACAAAAGTTGAGGCGACGCGCCGTTGATGTGCCGTTCTTGGCGCTTCATAGCATTTCCTTGATCTTGCCACTCGCAGTGACTAAGCTACCCCTGAGGACGTCGACACCGATGAGCGCCAGGTCACGAAGGTCCTTAGCCTCAACCGTCCGGTTGTTTGACTGTAGTGTTGAGATGCAGAATTCCTCTGTGATTTCTTGGACTTTTTCAGAGTTGATTGAAGCATTCTTGCATGCTTGCACCAATAAATTGGTCGCAGGCTTTCCAGCACCGACATTGCTAGCTTGAGCAGCGATAGCCATGGAAAGGAGCATGGTAACAATGGCGGAGACGACCATGGATGTCGTAGATATAGTTGCCATAACTATGAGGCTATCTAGAAAGGCAAAGTTGTATGAATAATGAGAGAGACAGAGATAAATGATGTAGAAGGTTGTACTGGACAGAGATGGATGAAGGCGATGTACGTTTGTTGAGATTTATATATAGTGGATACAATGGGGTTTCATAAATGCAATATATACAACTTGGCCACGGTTATGCAATCATTATTGACCACTCTGTGCACATATATGTATGTGTTCATGCTCATTTTGGATCTCATGTTATTAGTCAGTCCTAACTTGCATAAATTCGTCACCTCGATGTTCATATATTCATTAATGCAACACACATTGACGATGGATACCCAAATTATTTAGTGTGCGCTTTACTCACAAATATCCTAGTGCCTATTTTGGATATCCTCCTGCTAATATGTCTTAACTTCTAATAATAATACTAAATATATTCGTATGCTGGCCAATGACAGACATAGGAAGAAATGAATTTTCACGCCGAACCATGCCGAGGGACAAATTGCGAGAGACCGACATCTCAAACGCTATATTACTAATTATTACAAAGACTTTTTGGTATGCATTATCAAAGCTTGGCCACGGATATGCAATCATTATTGTCCACTCTACGCACATATATGTATATGCTGATGATCATTTTGGATCTCATGTTGTTAATGGCTCCCAACATACATAAATCTGCCACTTTGTTGTTCAGATATTCACTAATGCAACACATAGTGATGATGGATAGCCAAATTATTTTTGTTTGCACTTTACTCGCATATACGCTAGTGCCTATTTTGGACATCCTCCTATTGATATGTCAAGCTTCTAATGATAATATGAAATACTTTCATATGCTGTCCAATGACAGACATAGGATGAAAATAATTTTCATGCCGAACCAATATGAGGGACGGATTGCGGGAGATCGACGTCTCAAACACTTCGCTAATATTACAAAGATCTTTTTGGCACACATCATCAAAGCGTACTGTCCACTCTATGCACATATATGTATGTGTTGATGCTCATTTTGGATACCATGTTATTAATCGGTCCTAACTTGCATAAATTTGCCACCTCGCTGTTCAGATATTCATTAATGCCCCACATATTGATGATGGATACCGAAATTATTTAATATGCACTTTACTCACAGATACGCTAGTGCCTATTTTGGATATCCTTCTATTAATATGTCTAACCTCTATTAATAATTTGAAATACTTCCACATGCTAGCCAATGGCTGACATTGGAAGAAATGATTTTTCACGCCGAACCAAGATAAGGGACGAATTACGGGAGATCGACGTCTCAAATACTACATCACTAGTTATTACACATATCTTTTTGGACCTCCAATCTCCCCATTAATCACATCCTAGAAAGTGGTAAAATTTGGTCGAGAAGGCATCTAGCCCGAGAGCCTTGTTATGTTCCGTCTAAAAAACCGCATCCTTAATTTCTTCTTCGGAGAAGGAGATGTTAAAACTCATTTTCTGCCTCTGATACATGCAGGGTATCATCTACTAAGGATACATCAATAGTAAATTACTTTTGATTGAAGGGAACAAGCACAATCAAAGATATCATCTACCAAGGACACGCCAATAGTATAGTTGTTTAACGAGTTGCACATAGAAAACCTTGACATAGCCATGTCAAGGTTTTCTATGTGCTACTAAGGATATCATCTTTTTTGATAAATGACATTTCATAGAATTGATATATCAAGGTGATATAATCGCATCGAAAGAAAGTTCGGCCACTGCATAGCTTGATGCACACAGCCAATAAGTCCAACCGACCCAAAAATAAATATCGTTTTACAGCTAAAATAATAAAACAGTCCAGCCTATGGTGTGGCAGATCCTATCCGAAGATCACACCGCCATCCATGGGGGGAGAAAACCTCCCTGCCGTACGCTCCAGCCGTGTAGACGCCATTATAAAAAGGTCCCTATCCTCCGACCTCTGCAGGATAGACCAAGTACGGAGCCATCACGTACATACATGAATAACCTGCATAGAAGATGAGACACATCTATTATTAAAAACCACATCATTTTTGTAAGCCACAATGCCCAACATAAGGCAGCCGCCCTCATAAAAATATATGCAGAATATGTTTATCAATACCCCGCAACCAGTTGCTGAACATGTTATATGCACTACATGCGGGGTATAAATTTGAAGCTACTTGAACTATGACCCAAACTGCCCGAGCGAACTTACATTCAAAAAATAAGTATTTAATAGACTCGTCATGTTGGCAAAAGACACATGTCTTGGTACCTTGCTAATTGTGTTGTGCCAGATTATCTCTAGTTAAGATGACCCCTCTATTTAGAAACCAGAGGAATATCTTCATTCTTAGAGGACTTTTAAGCTTCCATTAAGAATATCATCTACTAAGGACACGCAAATGGTACAGTTGTTTAACGAGTTGCATATAGAAAACCTTGACATCGAACATTTAAACTCCCTGGAAATTATTTACTGCCTAAAACCAAGGTCTGGTGCCTTCTTCACACATCCGGGCAACTCAAATGGCGGTGGCTCGTCGTTGTCACTGACGTTATCGCCGCGGTAGTACTTGAGAAAGGCATCGCAGACGTTCAAGATGCTCGTTGTGACGTTGTAGTACACCTTGTAAAAAATAAGGCGGCGTGCCGTTCTTGGCGCTTTGTAGCACTTCCTTGACCTTGGGATTTTTAGCGGTGGCTGTGTGATGCTGTCGTAGTGGCATTTGAAAGTGACGGTACAGCCTATTTTCTTCTCTAGTCCACAGTTGTCACAACTTATACTAGAAAATTCTCCAATCGATCAATAAACTGAAGCTTAGTTAAGAAAATTCAGAGAAATAGGGAGGAACAAAGAAAGGGATGCGAGAGAGGCCGAGCCAACTGGAAACACTCCCTTTGACGTGCCAAAAGTAACGGCAAACCACTCCCTTTGACGTGCGCCCTTGGATGCTCATGAAGGAAATGGTACTGAAAGATCTGAGTTGCTCAATAATAACCAAAATAATCCCGCTGTCGATTTTGTTAGGCTATTTATCTTCCGTTCATGACAATTCCCCCACCCCCTAAGATGACACTCGCCGTTGAGTTTGATTACTTGGAAACACTGTCTGAATGAACTCTTCATCCTCCCAGCTGGTTGTTGTCTCCAGTAAATTCACCCATAGCCTCAGCTGGGAGCTCCGCTATCTCACCATCATGCTGCACGACGACGAGGCCGTGAGTTGCCGAGCCATACCCTGCCGCCAATCGTGTGCTCACTACACACGCCCGTGCTCCTGCGTCGGTGCTCCCCGCTCCTGCCTAGCTACCAGTCGTCCTCGTGGAAGATGTTGGCCTCAGAGCAAGTATAATAAGTCTTAGTCAGTTGGCAATAACACATATGCCATGTCATAAAATCCTAGCTAAAAGGGATAGAAAGGTGAAAAGAGAGCAACACGCTACATTAGTCGCTGGGCGCTAGCACAGGTTACTAGAAAAAATGCTTGCATGCAGCTCGTGAACAAGTACAACCCTCTTTCCTCCCAATCAAGAGAGAGAGAGAGGCTATTTTTGGGCCAAGTCAGGCCTGTCATATGGTTGCCACTGGTTAGAAAGGCTATCAAAACCCTATCAGGAGGTCATCAGTGCTATTTGCAACACTATGTCCCAGATCAGGTACTGATTTGCAAAAAAATGAAGAGTGGTACCAATTCATTGACCTAGCCCCAATTGTGGTACTTATGTACAATTAACTCCCCGAAAAAGAAGGGTTTGAGGCCATATCTCACATAGAGCGTAGTAAAGTGTCGAGATCAGATGGATTCCCTGCTGAGTTATATCAGAAATGTTGGGGGATCATTAAGGGGTAATCTTCTTCAAATATTCTTGGACTTACACAATGATAATCTTTTGTTGTTTTGTCTCAACTTTGGTATTATTACATTTTTACCCAAGAAAGTTGATGTTGTGCGGACTGAGCAATTTAGGCCCATTTGCTTGTTGAACGTCAAGGTGGGTACTAATAGATTGACTGTATCGCTCATACGATCGTGCGTCCAATATAGACTGCCTTTATGCTGTTGGAAAACATTGCATGGAAAACAAAAAAAAATCTACGCACACGCAAGATCTATCAAGAAGATGCATATCAACGAGAGGAGGAGAGTGTGTCTACGTACCCTCGTAGACCGTAAGTAGAAGCGTTTCATAACGCGGTTGATGTAGTTGAACTTTCTTCGCGATCCAACCGATCTAGTACCGAACGTACGGCACCTCCGCATTCAGCATACGTTCAGCTCGGTGACGTCCCTCGCCTTCTTGATCCAGCAAGACGTCAAGGTAGTAGATGAGTTCCGTCAGCACGACGGCGTGGTGATGGTGATGGTGAAGTGATCTCCGCAGGGCTTCGCCTAAGCACTACAAAAATATGACCGGGGTGTAAACGATGGAGGGGGCGCCGCACACGGCTAGGCAATTGTGTGGGGTGTGCTAGGGCGCCCCCCCCCACATATATATATATATATATATATATATATATATATATATATATATATATATATATATAGGTGGGAGGGAGAGGGGAGGCTGCCAGGAGGCGCCCCAAGTAGGCCGAATCCTACTTGGGGTCTTCCCCTTGGCCGCGCCCCCTGCCATGTTTGTCGGAGGGGGAAGGAAAACGCGGGGGGGGGGGGGGGGGGGAGGGGAAGGAAGGGGGAATCCTATTCCACTCTTTCCTTTCCCTTCCCCTCTTTCCTTCTCCTCCTAGGCCGGCCCATATGGGGGGCGCACCAGCCCCTTGTGGCTGGTGCGTTTCCCCTCTTGGCCCATAAGGCCCATATCTTTTCCCGGGGGTGCCCGGAACCCCTTCCCGTGACCCGATAAGTACCCGATACCCCCCCGAAACACTTTTGATGTCCGAATACTATCGTCCTATATATAAATCTTTACCTCTTGACCATTTCGAGACTTCTCGTCATGTCCGTGAACTCAACCGAGACTCCGAGCAACATTCGGTCACCAAATCACAAAACTCATATAATACTATATCGTCAACGAACGTTAAGCGTGCGGACCCTACGGGTTCGAGAAATTTATAGACATGACCGAGACACCTCTCCGGTCAATAACCAATAGCGGAACCTGGATGCCCATATTGGTTCCTACATATTCTACGAAGATCTTTATCGGCCGAACCGTTATGATAACATACTGTTGGGGAACGTAGTATTTCAAAAAATTTGCCTATGATCACGCAAGATCTATCTAGGTGAAGCATAGCAACGAGCGGGGAGAGTGTGTCCATGTACCCTCATAGACCGAAAGCGGAAGCGTTTAGTAACGCGGTTGATGTAGTCGAACGTCTTCGCGATCCAACCGATCAAGTACCGAACGCACGACACCTCTGCGATCTGCACACGTTCAGCTTGATGACGTCCCTCGAACTCTTGATCCAGCTGAGGCCGAGGGAGAGTTCCGTCAGCACGACGACGTGGTGACGGTGATGATGAAGTTACCGACGCAGGGCTTCGCCTAAGCACTACGACGATATGACCGAGGTGTGAAACTGTGGAGGGGGGCACCGCACACGGCTAAAAGATCAACTTGTGTGTCTATGGGGTGCCCCCTCCCCCGTATACAAAGGAGGGGAGGAGGAGGCCGGCCGGCCACAAGGGGCACACCCAAGGGGAGGATTCCTACTCCTAGTAGGAGTAGGTTTCCCCCTTTCCTAGTCCAACTAGGAGAAGGAAGGAGAGGGAGAGGGAGAGGGAAAGAGGGGCCGCCCCCTCCTCCTCTAGTCCTATTCGGACTCCCCTTGGGCGGGGCGCCACCTCCTGGCTGCTGCCCTCTCTCTCCCCTAAGGCCCATAACTTCGGGGGGGGGGGGGTTCCGGTAACCATCCGAAACTCTCCGGAACACTTCCGGTGTCCGAACAACATGGTCCAATATATCAATCTTTATGTCTAGGACGCTCACCATGATTAATTTATTGTTATTGCTTTCTTCATGACTTATACATGTTCCTATGACTATGAGATTATGCAACTCCCGTTTACCGGAGGAACACTTTGTGTGCTACCAAACGTCACAATGTAACCGGGTGATTATAAAGGTGCTCTATAGGTGTCTCCGAAGGTACTTGTTGAGTTGGCATATTTCGAGATTAGGATTTGTCACTCAGATTGTCGGAGAGGTATCTCTGGGCCCACTCGGTAATGCACATCACCATAAGCCTTGCAAGCAATGTAACTAATGAGTTAGTTGCGGGATGATGTATTACAGAGCGAGTAAAGAGACTTGCCGGTAATGAGATTGAACTAGGTATTGAGATACCGACGATCGAATCTCGGGCAAGTAACATACCGATGCCAAAGGGAACAACGTATGTTGTTATGCGGTTTGACCGATAAAGATCTTCGTAGAATATGTGGGAGCCAATATGAGCATCCAGGTTCCGCTATTGGTTATGACCAGAGACGTGTCTCGGTCATATTTACATAGTTCTTGAACGCGCAGGGTCCGCACGCTTAAAGTTCAGTGACGATCGGTATTATGAGTTTATGTGATTTGATGTACCGAAGGTAGTTCGGAGTCCCGGATTAGCTCGGGGACATGACGAGGAGTCTCGAAATGGTCGAGACATAAAGATTGATATATTGGACGACTATGTCCGGACACCAGAAAGGTTCCGGAAGGTTTCAGACATATATCGGAGTACCGGGGGTTACCGGAACCCCCCCGGGGGCTTAATGGGCCTACATGGGCCTTAGTGGAAATAGAGGGAAGCAAGGGGAGTGTGGGGCGCACCCCCCCAAGGCCCAAACCGAATTGGTTTAGGGCAAGGGGGGCCGGCCCCCTCTTTGCTTCTCCTCCTCTCCCTTTCCTTCCCCCTCTCCTACTCCTACTAGGAATAGGAGGAGTCCTACTCCTAGTGGGAGTAGGACTCCCCCTTGGCGCGCCTCTCCCTGGACGGCCGCCTCCTTCCCCTTGCTCCTTTATATACGGGGGCAGGGGGGCACCCCATAGACACACAAGTTGATCTATTGATCTCTCCCAGCCGTGTGCGGTGCCCCCCTCCACCATATTCCACCTCGGTCATATCGTAGCGGTGCTTAGGCGAAGCCCTGCATCGGTAGCAACATCATCACCGTCATCACACCGTCGTGTTGACGGAACTCTCCCGTGAAGCTCTGCTGTATCGGAGGTCGCGGGACGTCATCGAGCTGAACGTGTGCTGAACTCGGAGATGTCGTACGTTCGGTACTTGGATCGGTCGGATCGTGAAGAAGTACGACTACATCAACCGCGTTGTGCTAACGCTTCCACTTTCGGTCTACGAGGGTACGTGGACAACACTCTCCCCTCTCGTTGCTATGCATCACCATGATCTTGCGTGTGCATAGGAATTTTTTTGAAATTACTATGTTCCCCAAAAGTGGCATCCGAGCCTGGTTTTATGCGTAGATGTTATATGCACGAGTAGAACACAAGTGAGTTGTGGGCGATACAAGTCATATTGCTTACCAGCATGTCATACTTTGGTTCGGCGGTTGTCGGTGTCAAAACCGGCGGATCTCGGGTAGGGGGTCCCAAACTGTGCGTCTAAGGCGGATGGTAACAGGATGCAGGGGACACGATGTTTTACCCAGGTTCGGGCCCTCTTGATGGAGGTAAAACCCTACGTCCTGCTTGATTATTCTTGATTATATGAGTAGTACAAGAGTTGATCTACCACGAGATCAGAGAGGCTAAACCCTAGAAGCTAGCATATGGTATGATTGTATGTTGTCCTACGGACTAAAACCCTCCGGTTTATATAGACACCGGAGGAGGCTAGGGTTACACAAGGTCGGTTACAAAGGAGAAGATATACATATCCGTATTGCCTAGCTTGCCTTCCACGCCAAGTAGAGTCCCATCCGGACACGGGACGGAGTCTTCAATCTTGTATCTTCATAGTCCAACAGTCCGGCCAAAGGATATAATCTGGCTATCCGGATACCCCCTAATCCAGGACTCCCTCAGTAGCCCCTGAACCAGGCTTCAATGACGATGAGTCCGGAGCGCAGTGTTATCTTCGGCATTGCAAGGCGGGTTCCTCCTCCGAATACACCACGGAAGAGTTTGAATACAAGGATAGTGTCCGACCCTGCAAAATAAGTTCCACATACCACCGTAGAGAGAATAATATTACCACAAATCTAATCTGCTGACACGTTTTGGCAGCATGACATCGCGCCATGGCCCGGTAATTATTTGAACCGTTTTTCTTTAACCAGCCCCGCACATAATGCGAGGCGGTTTCTTGACACGTCTTGTCAAAGCAGAGATCGTGTTCCCCTTATTACGGGATTCTCATCAATATGGACGTGGGTAACCCAACCGCGCCATCAATAACGGCGCTTGGGGGATAAGCGAGTTTTGCCAGGCTAGTGGGGGCGCATAGTTTAGTCCGCCCTTATAAAGGGATAAGATATCACCTTTTTCTACCCACGCCTTCTTCCTCCTTGCTCATCCATTCTCGCGCACTCGAGCTCCAGCGCCCAAGTCCGCATCCTTCTCCCCAACTCTCTCCAAACATGTCCGGAGCGGGAGGCAAGTGGATGGCCTCCTTCGTCACGGAGGGACACATCAAAAAGCTACGTTGTTGGGGATATTACTACTGGGCATAAACCGGCCTACCTGGGCCGGATTAACTTCATCAGTAGATCAAAGGTGTTAAAGCCTAAAGAAGCAGATAAAGGCCCAGGGCCCATAGTCGGTTTACAACCTGTAGCCGTACATCGATGTTTGTGCATATACTTGTACTGTAAGTTAGGAACAAGGAGGGACCAACCCGGATACGAGTATGAACCGGTGTTGGGACTCTCTGAACCGGCGGGCGTCACCCGTGTATATAAGGGGGCGACCTGGCGGCGGTTCGGGCACGACAGACAACAACTCGAGACATAGGCGAAGCTTGTTTGCTCCCTAGTCATCGATACCCCATCAATTCCATCACAACTAGACGTAGGCTTTTACCTTCCTTGAAGGGGCCGAACTAGTATAAACTCTCTTGCGTCCTTGTGTCCGCTTTAACCCCTTCAAGCTAACCCGTCGCGATGGCTCCACGACTAAGTCCTTTCTCTAGGACATCTGCCGTGACAAAACCACGACAGTTGGCGCCCACCGTGGGGCTATCGCATGATGGTTTCCGGTTCTTGGAGGGCCGCTTTGAAGGACTCTAGGGCTATGCTGTAGGCCGGATGACTAAGAGTCGTCGCGGCAGGATCTACATCGACGACAAAGGCTGGGGCCCCGAGGCTGGCTCAGTTGAGTACGGGTACCGGGTCCCCTTTGGTAGCATTCACATTTTCATTGGTAAGATCGGTGAACCGGGCCCTGAGCCGGACATCTGCACCGACCTCGTCGAGACGGCTCAGCGTGCGCAATCCGCCCGGGTTAAACCGGCCATGAAGCGTGCCTTCGTGGGAGTCATCCATGGAGGAAGTCATGAGGACGGATCGGGATTTCACGGGGCGACTGTCATTTGTTCCGGTGACAAATCTTCGACCGGAGAAACCGAATCTCTTTATCAGCTACAAGATGGCCGGATTGGGAGCTGTTCCGATGGCGACAGTATTCCGGACCCCTCTGATGTGCCCAATCGGGTTGGAATATTCATGGCCGGAACACAAGCAGCGCTTCATTCTTCGACAGCTGCGGCAATGATTTCCGGTTCAGCAGCAGCGACGGCCACCGGGGCAGGAGGCCCTGTGCGCCCGCCGGCTCAGGTTCTATCAGAGCTATTTGATGCGTTGGTTGTGCTTATGGTGGAAGTTAATCCGCCAGATCAGGACGTTCACAATACGGAGATTGCAAGGGTAAAGGAACAGATCACCCAGGCCAAAGCGGATCTGGCGGCTGAGGACACCAGGATGGCCGCAGAGCGGGCTGCTTTAGACGCACAGGCCTACAGGCTTATGTTAGACCAGAGCGCATCACATGAAGTCATGGGGAGGAAGCACCGATCCCGCTTACCTCCGGTTTTTGAGGCCAGAGACCTTTTCAACACTCCAGGGCCAAGAGTCGGCAATCCGCTGGAGGGGAACAGGGCAGAAGCCCCTGGGACCGGAGCACCGGTTCAGCCTCGTCAGATCGACCCGCCTCGTCAAAACACCGTTGTACCTCAGGCTGCTTTAACACCCCCGGGTCACTACTCCAACCCAATGGACAATCTTGTTGCCGCTGCTGCACGGCTGGAGGCCATTCCAATTGAAGGTGACTCGCCGCAGGCAATAGAGACACGGCGGGTCAAGGAACTTCTGAGGACCGCTTTGGCCCAACAGGAAGCATACTCGTACAGCCGCGACTGGATCCACTCGACCCCTCGTCCAAGCCGGAGCTATAACAGACATATGGATGAACCGGCAGTGTCGAGTAATGAACGACGTGGGGCACCCCGGGACAACAACCCAGCAGGTGGTGCTGATGACGCTCAGGGAGTAGTGGACTGGGCCCGCGCGCGCAGGGAGGCCGGGTTAGCTGCACAGCATCAGGCTCGGCAGCTCACGCCGGTTCATCCAACCACCTTGACTGAACCTGGTGTTACTTCCAGTTCTTTGGGGGTGCCATGCCTTATCCCCGCTTTACGTAACGTGCGCCTGCCCAAGGATTTCAAAGGCCCGTGCAAGGTACCAAATTACACGGCGGATCAACCTCCAGAGACATGGGTGGAGAGCTATGAGATGGCCATGGAGATGCTCGATGTGGATGACGCGGCGTGTGCAAAATACTTCACCATGATGCTCGAAGGAATGTCCCGTACTTGGTTAAAAAGCTTACCGGCTAATTCTATCAGTTCATGGGCCCAATTACGGGCCCGGTTTATCAACAATTTCAAAGATACCTGTAAACAGCCTATGTCGATAGTGGACTTAGCTGCATGCGTCTAGGAGGAAGGAGAATCAACGACTCATTGGGTGCGCCGGGTTTCACAAGTGTTGCACTCCTTAGACCGCATCAACGCTGACACCGCAGTATTAACCCTAGAGGGCAACTGCCGGTTTGGACCCCTGAAGCTGAAGTTGGGACGGATGAAGCGTCATTGCACCGACATGGGGACTCTCATGGCCGCTTTGGTGAAATATGCTGATTTTGATAGTACCAAGGATCCCGAATCTGATGATGACAAGACAGGGAAGGGAAAGAAGAACAACAGCTCCAAAGGTCAGCAGCATCATTGGGTAGGCAATGGCGGAGGAGGCAAGCGTAAAGCGGACGGTAACATGGACTTTGTGGCTAATACCAACGCACAGAACAATGGCCAGCGACGCAAGGGTAGGCCAAGAAATCGTAGTGGGGCGCCCAACCCTAACCCAAACCGCCTAAACTATCTGCTAAGCCAGCCCTGTCCAAAACATGGGACGAAGGAGGAACCAGCAAACCACCTTTGGAAGGATTGCTTTATTATGCAGGAGTTCAAGAATTCTAATAATTTTCGGTATGATCGCGAATCTGGCGATGGCTCAGGGTCCGGGCCGGGCTACGGTGGAGGAAGTTCCGATTCAGGGTTTAATGGTAATCCAGGCGAAAATAATGGTCAAAATAATCGGAACAACCAGGGTGGTTACAACCAACAGCAGCAGCAGCAGCAGTCGGGTTACCAGAACAACCCAAAGCAGTTGAGTGGTGGACAGTACCATGTCTTTACCACTAGCTTGGACAAGCGAGACCGGAAGGTTCAGAGGCGGGCAGTCAACTCTGTTGAGCCGGCCATACCCCGTTATCTATGTTGGTCTGAACAGCCGATCATATGGAGCAGAGAAGATCACCCACCCTAGGTCGATAATCCGGGTCAGTTGGCTCTGGTGGTGGCGCCTCAGGTGGGAGGTTATAAGTTTACCAAGGTGCTCATGGATGGAGGGAGCAGTATTAACATCCTGTACTATGAGACCTTCCGACGTATGGGGCTAACAGATAAGAATCTCAAACCGTCTAATACAGTATTCCACGGTGTAGTGCCTGGCATATCAGCATATCCCGTTGGTAAGATAGCTCTGGAAGTGGCCTTTGGGGATGATCATGATTCCAGGTCGGAGACATTGACGTTTGAGGTGGTGAAAATCCAAAGTCCATATCATGCCCTGTTTGGGCGACCGGCATACGCCAAGTTTATGGCTCGGCCCTGTTATATATATTTGCAGCTCAAGATGCCGGGTCACAAGGGGACAATAACGGTTCATGGAAGCCGCAAAATCACTTTGGAATGCGAGGAAGGAGATGCGGCTAATGCAGAGTCGGTTTGTGCCACCGAGGAGTTGAAGTACTATAAAGACAATGTTGATCCGGCGGACATGACTCCGTTGAAGAAGCCAACTACGGAGCATGATCTGGCCCTGAAGTTCAAATCGACAGCAGAGACTAAGCTTGTTGATTTCGTACCTAGCGATTCATCCAAGCAGTTCAGCATCAGTGCCAACTTGGATCCGAAATAGGAAGGCACGCTCATCGAGTTCATCCGTGAGAATCGGGACATTTTCGCATGGAAACCCTCTGACATGCCAGGTGTACCGAGGCAACTCGCTGAGCACACACTTAATGTGGATCCTAAATACAAACCGGTGAAATAGTTCCTCCACCGGTTTAATGAAGAAAGGCGCAAGGCGATTGGAGAAGAGGTAGCCAGGCTCTTAGCAGCTGGCTTTATTATTGAAGTTTTTCACCCTGAGTGGCTTGCCAATCCGGTGCTGGTCCTCAAGAAAAACGGCACCTGGCGCATGTGTGTGGATTACACAGATCTTAATAAGGCTTGTCCAGCAGATCCTTTTGCCCTCCCCCGTATTGATCAAATTATTGATGCTACGGTGGGTTGTGAGCGTCTAAGTTTTTTG
The DNA here is from genome assembly GCF_056163025.1 of Triticum urartu. Taxonomy (NCBI): domain Eukaryota; kingdom Viridiplantae; phylum Streptophyta; class Magnoliopsida; order Poales; family Poaceae; genus Triticum; species Triticum urartu. The sequence continues at coordinate 678,236,702 of NC_141874.1, read as the reverse complement.
GATGCGTATTCTTGCTATCATCAGATCAAAATGGCAGTTAAGGACCAGGAGAAGACAACATTTATAACTCCCTTTGGAGCCTTCTGCTATGTGTCTATGCCCTTCGGGCTCAAGAGTGCCCAGGCAACTTACCAACGGTGTGTACAAAATTGTCTTCACAAGCAGATTGGCCGTAATGTACATGCTTACATGGATGATATCGTGGTTAAATCCAGGGAGAAGGAGACTCTGATTGATGATTTGAAAGAAACCTTTGATAATCTGAGAACATACAAGATGATGCTTAATCCGGACAAGTGTGTTTTTGGTGTACCGGCAGACAAGCTATTGGGTTTTCTAGTGTCCAACAGGGGAATTGAGGCTAATCCGGAGAAGATCACAGCTATCACCTCCGTGGCTAAACCGAAGTGTATCAACGATGTTCAACGCCTGACAGGCACGATTGCTGCGCTAAGCCGGTTTATCAGTCGCCTGGGTGAGAAGGCAATCCCTTTGTACCAGATGTTGAAAAAGACGGATCAGTTTGTCTGGAGTTCTGCTGCTGATGAAGCGTTTGAGGACTTAAAGCGACAATTGGCCAATCCGCCTGTGCTCGCCGCTCCCGTTGATAAGGAGCCGTTACTGCTATATGTTGCTGCTAATGTTCGGGCGGTCAGTGTAGCTATTGTGGTAGAGCGAAAGGAGGCAGGTAAGGAGCATCCAGTTCAATGTCCGGTTTATTACATCAGCGAGGTGCTCATTGAGTCCAAGCAAAGGTATCCGCATTGGCAGAAGCTGGTGTATGGAGTCTTTGTGGCAAGCCGGAAGCTTAAACAATATTTCCAAGGGCACTCAATTACGGTGGTCAGTTCTGCTCCTTTGGGAGATATCATCCAGAACTGGGAAGCAACTGGCCGGATTACAAAGTGGGCCATAGAGCTGGGGCCGCACGGTTTGAAGTATGTGCCTCGGACAGCGGTTGAGTCTCAAGCACTTGTTGATTTCATCAATGATTGGACGGAAATGCAAGCACCTAAAGAAAAGCCAGATCATACGTATTGGACCATCCATTTTGACGGATCCAGGCAGTTGGAAGGCTCGGGGGCCGGAGTCGTATTAACTTCCCCACGAGGTGATAAGTTTTGTTATGTTCTCCGTTTAATGTTCCCTTGTACTAATAATGCAGCTGAGTATGAAGCCTTGCTCCATGGTCTCCGGATGGCTAAGGAGATGAATCTAAGTCGAGTTAAGTGCTTCGGTGACTCGGACCTTGTGGCCCAGCAAGTGTCTGGCACTTGGGACTCCAAGGACCCACTCATGGCAGCATATCGTCGTGAGGTGGATACTGTCGCAGGTTATTTCAAGGGCTATCAGGTGGATCACGTGGACCGGCGGAAAAATGAAGCGGCAGACGCTTTAAGCCGGCTGGGCTCTCAGCGCAAACCGGTCCCACCCAATGTTTTTCTAGATGTGCTGCACAACCCGTCAGTCAAGATCCCTGGTGAAGAGGATTTGGCTATTCCTGATCCGGAGGCTAGATTGGTGGCGGCTCTTCATGTTATTCCGGATTGGACGCTTCCTTACCTGGCGTACAAGAACCGGGGTGAGTTGCCAGAGGATGAAATTCTAGCAAGGCAGATAATCCGGCGATCCAAGTCCATGGCTATCATCAACGGCGAGTTGCATCATTGCAGTATATCAGGGGCTTTCCAACGCTGTGTGTCTCCTGAAGAAGGCCGTGAAATCTTGCGTGAGATCCACGAAGGAGATTGTGGTCACCACGCCGGTTCAAAGTCTCTGGTGGCTAAAGCGTTTCGCCATGGTTTTTATTGGTTAACTGCTCATGCTGATGCGGAGGATCTGGTCAGACGGTGTGATGGTTGCCAAAGGTTTTCAAGGCGCGCTCATGTACCGGCTCAAGAATTGAGAATGATTCCGATTACTTGGTCGTTTGCGACTTGGGGGCTGGATATGGTTGGTCCTTTCAAAAGGTCCAAAGATAAGAAGACCCACCTCCTGGTGGCGGTTGACAAGTTTACAAAGTGGGTGGAGGCAGAACCTGTTAGCAAGTGTGATGCGGCCACGGCGGTTCAGTTCATCAAAAAGGTGATTTTCCGGTTTGGCTTTCCGCACGTATTATCACAGATAATGGTACCAATTTATCCAAAGGTGCTATGAAGGAGTTCTGCGAACGAGAGCACATCCGGCTCGACGTTTCAGTAGTGGCACATCCACAGTCCAATGGTCAAGCAGAAAGAGCTAATCAAGAGATCTTGAGAGGCATCAAGCCCCGGCTCATGGTTCCTTTGCAGAGAACGCCGGGTTGTTGGGTAGAAGAATTACCATCTGTGCTATGGAGTATCAATACAACACCCAACAGATCAACAGGATACACACCGTTCTTCATGGTTTATGGAGCGGAGGCGGTTCTCCCCAGTGATATCCGGCATGATTCACCTCGTGTCACAGCTTATATTGAAGCGGACAACGAGACAGCACGGCAAGGTGCTTTGGACCGGTTGGATGAAGAGCGTGACATCCAGCCGCCCGATCGGCGATTTACCAGCAGGATCTTCGTCGTTATCATAGTCGCCGGATCAGAACCAGAACCTTTCAGGAAGGAGATTTGGTGCTTCGGCTCATCCAAGATCAGACTAACATGCATAAGCTATCCCCACCTTGGGAGGGGCCTTTCGTGGTCAGCAAGAATCTGCACAACGGGTCGTACTATCTGATCGATATTCGAGAGCATAAGGACTCACGTACATCAGAGGAGGAGACTAACAGACTGTGGAATATAGCTCATCTTCGGCCTTACTACACCTGAGCCATTGGCTATACTTATGTACATATTACGACAATGTATATATTATGATTAAATATAATAAACCGGAACCTCAGATAAAGCGGGGTATCTGTTCTTTTACATCATGTGAGGTTACACGGAGTTGCTCTAAAGCAGCCTCCGGTTTACCCCTTGAGTTCGCTTTGCTAAAAGCATCGTGTTATATCACTTGGAGGATTGGTCGTGTCCGAACCAATACCATGCCTCTTGATAGGCGAAAGCCACCAGATCACTTGGGGACTTGGTCATGTCTAAACCAGTCATGCCTCTTGGTCGGCCTAAGGCCACAGAATCACTTGGGGGCTTGGTCGAACCCGAACCATGACCACGCCATTTGGTCGGCATAAATGCCACGGTTTCATCTGGGGACCTGGCTGATTAGAACCATAGTTACACCTAACGGGAACTTGGTCGTGTTTAGCCATGGTAACACCATTTGATCAGCTTAAATAAAACTTTTCTTTTGCTTCACACTTTTCTTTGAAGGGGTTTTTTTGCTTTTCATTGTGTTTCTTAAACCGACAATTTTTTTTCAATTGACGGAACACAGTTCACGTTAATCCGGAGGCTATTTGACCGGTTTGATCCGTGTTGTTAACATCCTCTTATGGAGTAACACGGTGTTTATTATAACCCGGCACGGTTTACATGGTAAACCAGCGTCATATATATATACAGGAGCTGTTATCTCCTCCAACAGTATGGGTTTGCAAAACTCCGCTTCAAGATTGGCCAAGCCAACTTCACGCTCAATGACGGCAGGTATCATGTATCTCAAAATTTGGTCATACTTAAAATTTTGTTTTCATATATGCAGACATCATATTCCGCCTGACGGTACAACCGCGGTGGCACTTGACGAATTTTTCATTTCAGAAAGTGTTTTGGAAAGTTCATTGCCACAGGAAGAACAAATTATGCATGAAGGCATATCAACATCAAAGGTATCAGCTAGCCTATTACAAGGCAACATGGTGCCCATAATAATATAATTGTTTTTCGCGAAGAAGAGGCAGTTTTAAACTGGCGTCCGATTCAAGCTTGGTCATCAGCCTGGCCTGATGGTTGTGGGTCGTCCTGCGCCGCTTCAGCCTCCGTATCCCTACCCAGTGGCTGGAAATCCACAGTTGTCCAGTCGATTCCCATTAATGCTTGAAAAACAGCTTCATCGTGGATCAGCAAGGACGGGTCAATATCGGGGGCGTAAGTATGCTTACGGATTGGAGGAATCAGATTTTCCGATTCATGGATTGGCGCATCTATTCGCTTGTTCTGACTGTCATATTGCGCTTGATAACGAGACAAGTCTGCTTCCTCAGCCAACTGACAAGCTAGTGGACGCACCTCCCGGTTTATTGCTCGCAGATCCGCTTCACCAAATTCTGATCCGTCTTCCTTTAAGCTGGGATAGCCCTGAGCCGCTTCAACAGGATCAAAATCCGGCACCCAGGCTTTTGCCCGGATTAAAGCATTGATTGCGCCGGTTCGAGCAGCAGATTTCTTTAGCTCTTCAATCCAGGCAGGAAGCACCGACGGTTTCATCAGAGTATCTTGAATCAAAGTAGGCGCCGGTTTGTTATGAGAGGCGGTACAGATGATCCGCTGGGCACCAGTATACAATTGTTCAACCAATGTATAGGCGGCTTTTAGCTTCTTCCGTACATCTGACCCCAAGTGACCAATTTGTGTCCCTGAAATACCATAAAGGGTTAATAAACCGGCGACTTTGTCAGAAGGCAGAGCCAATTCAGTAGGAAAACTGGCTTACCAAAGATAGCAGCAGTCATGGCATGCACGTGCCGCTTTATGCTGGTCAGTTCATCTGCCACTGGTTTTAGTGCAGCCTCAGCATCCTCTGCTCGTTTGATCAAAGCGGATTTCTCAGTGGCCCAGTCCGCCCGTTTATTCTTGAAGTTCTCCTTAAGTTGTTCCATGGCGCTTAAAGCACTGGCCAATTCCTCTTTTGCTTTGGAGGTTTCAGCTTGTTGGGTTTTCAGGGCTTCTTGAAGATCGATGACTTGGTTCTCTTTCGTCTTCAGCTCCGCCTGCATGCATACAGATATATGCTTCAACAAATTGGTAGAAGGATTCAAGTACCAACCACATAACAAGTTATGCGCCTAGTACTTGGGGGCTAATGCATATTTGATCTAAAGCGGCCTCCGGTTTACCCCTTTCATCTTTCGATTGTTTACAAAGTCCCAAGATCAATACAAGTATTCAACTTGGCACTTGGGGGCTAATAGCTACCTGATCATATATATTCTGAAACGATAGTTTCAATTACTTAAAGTACCGGTTTAACTACGCTAAAGTTGAACCAGCCCTTGGGGGATACATCAGCAAATTTCAAAGCAACAAGATTTATATTATTTAAGTCCCGGTTTGAAATAATATTCCAAACTGGCCCTTGGGGGCTAGAAGAGTCAGGAATGGAAGCATACAAGCAGGAAGGAGCATATGGAAATTACCTCATATTTGTCTTTCATCATGTTGACTAGACCGGCTTCATAGTCACGGCTGGTATACAGCCGGTTCAGATAGCCGGAATGGATATCTTGGGCGTTCAGAGCAGCGTAAGTCATCAGATCAGCATTCCACTTGCCTTTACCAAAGGCAGCAAGTTTTTCCTTGGCAGAATGTTTGGATAAAGCGACATGATTGTTTGGCTCAGTATGGCCAGTACCAGTAATGACAACCTCATCATCTTTGGTACCGCCGGTTTGCATTGGAGCTGTTGGCTTATCAGTAGGCTTTGCTGGACCGGTGGAGCTTTCAATCCGGATGGAACCTGTAGGCTGATGGGTAGGACCTAAGGTGTCAGTAGGTCTCTCTTCTGCAATAAGATCATCATATTGCTGCGGTGGATCGTTGGGAATATCCTCAGGAATAGCCGTTTCAGCATTGGGTGTCTTGTCCGCTTCAAGAACGACATCCTCTTCGGCCGCTTTGTCCAGGCGGGCCTTCTTGCTTGGCCTAGGTTTGGCCTTGAGAAGGATAACAAAATCAAATACAGAATATGTTCTAAGGCAATGTACTGCAAACATCACAATAAGTATAGCTTACCCAAACACCGTTTTGAGCGGTGGGAGCTGAGTAGCCGATGACTCGCCAGAAGATGAGTGGGAAGTAACCTAATAATTGGAGTCAGACGGAGTAAGAGGTTGACGAAAGCAGCCCGCTTTAGGACAAGCACTGACAAGCAAATTAGAGACCTTGGAATGGCATTTCCGAACCAAACTTTTCGGTAAACCGGCGGAGGTAACTACCTGACCGCTGTGCCGGGTGATGCGGCGAGCTTCGTGTTGTTGGGTCTTCATAAGAAGTTTAGGATCCAAATAAGCAAGAGGATGAGAAAATTTAACTTTCCGGTTTGCCTGACGGATTTTTTGTGAAGGCAAAGTTTCTGAATCGGAAGAGAGAATAATTACCTCGGCAACATCCGCGTGGCTGGCTTCGACATCATCCTGACAAATATCATCATCAATAAGACGCATGAAAAATAAACCAAGTGAGTCAAGCTCTACCTCAAAGTCCGGGTTATCAACCTCATCGTCAGGAGCCGGATTAGAAGAGGCAGTGGTTCTTTTCCTATGGGCAGTCTTCTTCACAGCTTTAGTCTTTTGCCGGGTTGCTCTTTCCGGTTTGTCTGGTTTTTCTAGCTTCTCCCGCGGCAGTTTTTTGCTCCAAAACGGATCATCGCCCTGATTATGCAGACACTGATATTAAAAACAATGACCAGACATATCAATAACAAATTCAGTAAAGGGAAAAGTCAAAGTCTTACAGCTGGCGGTTTGTTGGTGGCACAGAAGGGAAGCAAGCCGGTTCTCGCGCAGATGTGTTTCGGTTCATTCAGTATCTTACGCACAACCTCTGTGATTTCTTCACCAGAGAGCTGGAGTCTTGAGTGTCGCAGTGGGTCATCAACACGGTCAGTATACTGGCACATCAAACCAGAGCGCAGACTAAGAGGCAGTATGCTCCATGATATCCAACAGCGAGCAAGGTCAACCCCTGTTAAACCGTTGGCCATAAAAGCTCAGAGCTTTGATAGCTGAGGAGCATATTTACTTCTCTCCTGTGCAGTGAATCTTTGTGGAGAAGGGTGTGTGTTGCTGAGCCGCCCCGGTCGAAAGCCAGGCAAGGGATTTTCACCAGCAGGGGAGGTGTCTTTGCAGTAGAACCATGTCTGATTCCATTCTTTGGGGTGGCTATGCAGTTTTGCGTGAGGGTATGTGACCTCTTTCCTTTTCTGAATCACCATGCCACCCAACTCCGTATTGGAGCCGTCAGTAAATTCAGTACGATGGTTTAGATGGAATAGGTCTCTGAACAGTTCCACTGTGGGCTCCTCTTGAAAGAACACTTCACAGAGCACTTGGAAGTGACACATATTTGTAACAGAGTTGGGGCCAGTATCTTGTGGATGGAGCTGGAAATTGGCTAAGACATCCCGGTAAAATTTAGAACCGGGCGGCTTAAAGCCCCGGGCTAAGTGATCTACAAAAACAACAACCTCTCCTTCTCGAGGTGTGGGAGGGCATTCTTTGCCAGGAACCCTCCAATGGATTGTATCCTTACTGCCTAAAGCACCAATCAGGACTAAATCATCCAGTTCAGCCTCTGTGACGCGAGAAGGAACCCAATTGCACTCATACACTTGCTTGGCCATGATGGAATCTACAAGGTAAAAGATCCCGGTTCAAAAATGCATTGATTAAAATGCACTGGTATGTACAGTGTTAAACCGGAAACAGCCCTATCTAAACCGGAGTTTCATGAAGCAACCTACATCTGGCGGTTCAACAAGGGGACTAATGGCATATACCGGTTTGGAAAATTTTCTATAAGGTTAAACCGCCTGACCTAAACATTGAAGCAATTGAGATTGCGGATGATTAAGTATGCAGAAACAGGTTTCACAAGATCTTATTACGGTGTTGGATCTGAAGCAAGTTCAGAAAATAAGAAAAATAGTCGAAGATCAAAGCAGAACAGTATTGAATCAATGAGCAGAAGTATATGTGAGATCTATGGTTTTGGGCAGGAAACTAGCGGCGGATACTAAAAGTTACCGCTACACAAAGCAAGGGTTCACATGTGCATCCAGGAGCTAGTACATGAGTATGAACAAATGATGAACACCGCAAGAACACGAAGCCCTAGATCAGATCTATGTTGAGAAGAATAGAAGACCTACCAGAGCTGAGGAAGACGCGAAAGGTCACCGTGGCTTTCTGGTGCGTTCAAGTTGATGCAGCGGCCAAGGGTGATGCAGAAGACAACGGTGGCGGCGGAGCTCTGAGACTGGCGACGCGAGGAAGACGAAGAAGAAGGGCACGAAGGGAAGAAAAGAAATGACCCTTCGGGCCTATTTATAAGGCAAGGGACATGTGTTAGGCGCGGGAATCAAGGGACCGCAGATTTTGGAAGTGGGGCGGTCACCTCGGTCATTGCAAATCTATTAAACAAGAGGATATCATGGATGTTTTCTTTATGACAGATGACGTCACGGCGGTTCAACAACTACAAGAAGATGTTGAAAACGGAGATTTTTGCTAAGGATTGACATGAACCTATTCAAATCAATCTAGGGCCTAATGTTGGGGATATTACTACTGGGCATAAACCGGCCTACCTGGGCCGGATTAACTTCATCAGTAGATCAAATGTGTTAAAGCCTAAAGAAGCAGATAAAGGCCCAGGGCCCGTAGTCGGTTTACAACCTGTAGCCATACATCGACGTTTGTGCATATACTTGTACTATAAGTTAGGAACAAGGAGGGACCAACCCGGATACGAGTATGAACCGGTGTTGGGACTCTCTGAACCGGCGAGCGTCACCCGTGTATATAAGGGGGCGACCTGGCGGCGGTTCGGGCACGACAGACAACAACTCGAGACATAGGCGAAGCTTGTTTGCTCCCTAGTCATTGAAACCCCATCAATTCCATCACAACTAGACGTAGGCTTTTACCTTCCTTGAAGGGGCCAAACTAGTATAAACTCTCTTGCGTCCTTGTGTCCGCTTTAACCCCTTCAAGCTAACCCGTCGCGATGGCTCCACGACTAAGTCCTTTCTCTAGGACATCTACCGTGACAAAACCACGACATACGTGGAGCCGGATACTTAGCCGCGGATATCGCGCACCGGCTGCCAGCCGCGGGGCAGGTCGTCCCTACCCCGGAACCTCATGAAAGGGTGGTTTTCCTCCCCCATTTCATCCATAGATTGGGGTTTCCCCTCCATCCATTCGTCCGCGGCCTCATGTTCTATTACGGGCTGGACTTTCATGATCTGGCCCCGAATTTCATCCTCAACATCTCGGCGTTCATCGTCGTGTGCGAGGCTTTCCTCCGCATCCGGCCCCACTTTGGCCTATGGCTGAAGACCTTCAACATCAAGCCGAAGGTAGTAGGCGGCCAACAAGCGGAATGCGGCGGAGCCATGGTGGGCAAAATGCCCAACGTTACATGGCTTGAGGGCTCCTTCGTGGAGACCGTAAAGGGGTGGCAATCAGGGTGGTTCTACATCACCAAGCCGCGCGACACCAACTGGGTGGCGGCCCCCGAGTTTCGATCCGGAATCCCCACGCGGCTCACTTCCTGGAAGGAGAAGGGCCTGTCTTGGGGCTCTTCGGTGGAGCTGGACGGACTCCAGAAGTGTATCCGGAACATGACAAGCAAGAAACTTAAGCTTGTCAACATAGTCCAGGTCATGCTCTTCCGCCGGATCCTCTCGTGTCAACAACGGGCTTTCAACTTATGGGAGTTCGACCCGGCCCAGCACCAGACTCTACGCGAGCTCTTCGACACGACGCATAAGGACGTCTGGAAGGTGCTGTTAAAGGGCGCCGAGGTCCCTCCTTCTCTTACCGAGGACCGCGGGCTAAGCGCGAAGCGCCCTGCAAATCCAGTAAGTACTATACATCTGGTAGGGTATTTATTTCCCATAGCTTAACCATGTGCGGGGTCTGAGCTCCCATGCCTTTGACAGGACTGGGTGGAGACATCGGAGCAGATTAACTGTCCGGCCCCTCTTCCCGAAGACCCTGCGGACGCTCTCCTGACGGAGATGCGGAATCCGGCTCCTTATGAGGTGCCGGAGAAGACCAAGAAGAAGGCCAAGGGAACCCGAAAGAGTTCCCGGCGCCAGGTGGTATCGGACTCAATGTCCGATAACTCCGAGATGCACTCCTCCCGTGAAAACAAGGAGAAGGAAGATGAAGATTCTCCCCCTCTAGCCGGGGGAGACAAGAAAAGGAAGGCCGCCCCAACCGGGGAGGCCGAAGGGTCCAAGAAGGGAAGGATTCTCCTTCCAGACTGCTCCACTACTGCCGCCGACGGCGAAGACGAGTGGCTGCTCAGGGCCAAGCCCCTGGCGAAGTCGTAAGTATTCGGATACCAGAGTAACTCATAGCATACTTTTGTTGCACTGCCTCTCCTAATGTCGAATATGATTATGCAGTCCGCCCCGAGCCCGTATTGACGTATCTTCGTCGGACGGTTCCTTGGACTCGTCGGATATGGATAGCGATCCGCTTCCATCCGCCTCCTCCCCTTGCCCTACGGACAATGCCGAAGTATTGTCTCAAGGGGTACCGACCCGAGGGGAGGTAGTCCCGGAGGCGCCTCAAGGCGACCTTCCGGACTCCAGGAGCAAAGGGAGCAAGGCTCCCCAGGACTCCAAGTTCGGCCCTCAGCCGAACACCGCGCCGGAACCTCCAGTGGTTCCGGACTCGGGCAGGCGGCCCCCTTTCAAGAGGGGCAAGCCGTCCGTGCTGGTGACCTCTGTCCAACCAGAGGCACCAGACGACCTGCTGGGAGCGCTTCGCGGCGCTTCCATCGATGAGGAGCACTGCACTATTATGAGTGCGGTGATCAAGAAGGTTCAGTCCGCCAAGAGCGGACTGACTGAAGCCTATGCCAGCCTTCTAACAGGCTTTGAGGTAAGTATTTAAAATATAGGAAAAATATTACCGCATAGACAGTAGCCCCTGATGCTCTGTTTGGTGTTCACAAAGAAAAGCCGAATAGAGGATCAATAATATCTGCAGGAGACTAATATAAGTATGTCTGTATGCGTATGCAGGCTTCGCTGCTGACCTCTGCCGCACTGACTGCGGAGGTCGCCGCACTGAAGCAGGACCTCGAGCGGTCCGATAAATAGCTCGACCTTGCCAAGAGGCAGCTCGAGGAGAACAAAGGTAAGTAATACCTTGTCTATATAAGAAAAAAAGAAAATTTGGTTGCGAACTAACAGGATCATCATGAATGTGCCAGGGGCCACGACCGAAGTGGCGACCCTGAAGCAATTGTTGTCCGAGGCCGAAAACAAAGCGGCCAAGGAGCGCACCGAGCGGGAGAAACAAGAGGCACGGGTGGGCGAGGTGCAGCAAGAGCTCCAGGCTCTCGTGAAGAAGCATGAGGCTTTGGAGCTTGACTCGAAGACGCGAGAGTCCGAGCTTGCCGCGACCTTCGAGAGCACAAAGCATGCCAAGGCTGAAGCCCAAAAGTCCCTTCAGGAACTTGAGGCGATGAGGAAGATAGCGGCGGGTAAGGCCTTCAATATGCAAAGCAAGCATGTGAAAGTAAATTACTTGTTACTTACCCGAGTCCGGAGCTCTCCAGGAGCATTCACAGATTTGCCCCACTGTGTGTCGGATGCCGTGAAGTATTACCAGGCCGAGGAGGGAAGCTCGACGGAGAAGTTGTTCTGGTCTCAGTATACTAGGACCGAACACCTGGTGCCTGTGAGCGACCAGCTGAAGCAACTGGTCGAGCTGCACAAGGCGGCTGAACAGGCCATGAGGGGTCTTATAGTCCGGATATGGCCTGGCGATTCCCTTCCCAACAACTACTTCGGCCTGGTGAGGCGGCTTGTGGATGCCTACCCACGGCTGGAAGTCATTAAGCGGTCCGTCTGCATCGAAGGTGCACGCCGGGCTTTTGCCCGTGTGAAGGTGCACTGGGCCAAGATGGACACCAAGAAGCTGGTGAAGGAGGGGCTGCCGCAGGGCAAGGAGCATCGCCACCCCGAAATGTATTATGAGGGTGTCCTGAAGGGTGCCCGTCTTGTGGCGGACGAGTGTGCGAAGGATGTAATTTTTGAATGAACTTGCTCGTGTGATCCTGTATTATGAAAACTTGTTCATATGCGCTATGCAACACTTGTTTGAATTTAAAATATTACCTTCTGTGCGGCTGTTTGTTAAATCTGAGAGATGGCGAGTCGTCGGCTTCTGCCCCCATGCCACGAGTGCCGGGGTGTTCGGGATAAATCTGAGCACTCTTTTTCCCATTGTTGGGTCCGTCGAGGGAGGTGCTCAGCACAACGAACAAGGCAATCGGACTATAATGCTTTATCACTCTCACTTAGCCATAGAAGTCTACAATTTTAAATTTTGGCGAAGCCCCTAGTATTCGGAAGGCCGAATTCGGGGCGCTATACACGCCTTAAGCCGGACTAAGCCGACTCCTCGCTCTAAGCGGCATAAGTCTTTAGGGACTCGAGACCTCTCAAACAGCGACGAGGTCTTGCCTTATCATGACAGTCAGTTTTAGCTTTCTCTACGGAGGTGCTTAGCCCAGATGAACCGGGGCACAATCGCAGTAGTTCTCCCAATGCTACCTTAGCCGATATAGTGGAACGTAAGGTACCAAAACATGGGAGCCGGGCAAACCCAACTATTGACCCAAGACATGATTCGGAGCTGATGCATATAATGCTATAAGTTCGGGGTGCCGCACTGTCGAAAGTGTTCGTACTTCTCACGCCGTATTATGGGGTATGCTTAAGCCCCTGGCGTATTGGCCGTACCAGAGTGTATGGGTGCTGAATGTCATGAATGAACATATATATATATATATATATATAAAGAAAGAATAGAGAATGCGGTAATAGTCTAGTGCTATGCATTGTTTATTCAAAAAGGTGCGTCGAAGCAGAATGATACAAGTAGTGCGATAAGAAAAAAATAGGACTATTTGACATGTCCCCTCCAAGGGCAAGCTGAGGAATGGTATTTAAAGTAAGTATTTCACTCGTTATCGGAGACCACCTGGGAGTTCCGTGGTGCGACGTGGCTTTTTGCCTCCTTGGTTGTTGCATCATGTGTCCGGCAATCGTACTGTCGGACAGGGTTTCCAGAGATTAAAGTCCTGAAAGAGAGAAAAGTAATAAAGCGGGAAGCCCCTAGTGCGGTTGAGCCGCGTCTTGGGGCGTGCCGTAGTCGTGCCCCCTCCCCACCTATGCCCATGGTATTTCCAATGCGTAATTATGTACGCGTGGCACGGATTTCACCGTTTGGCTAGGACTGGGGTGGGGGCCGCATTGCTATGCGAGCTTGGAACGTGCCAGGCGGTCTTGTTGCCGATTACTCCGAGCGCGCTTGAAGGTGTCCGGGTCTTTAATCGCCGAACTGGTGGATTGCCTTGAGAGGCTGCTTTGCGCTTCTGCTGCGAGGGCCGCAGTGTGCTCCTCCGTGCAGATAGAGCGCTCTGTGTTTCCATTGACTATGATGACCCCCCGAGATCCTGGCATCTTGAGCTTGAGATATGCATAGTGCGGTACCGCGTTGAATCTCGCAAATGCGGTTCGCCCGAGCAGTGCATGATAGCCGCTGCGGAGCGGGACTATATCTAAGATTAACTCCTCCCTTCGGAAGTTATCCGGGGATCCGAAGACCACTTCCAGTGTGACTAAGCCTGTGCAATGGGCCTCTACACCTGGTATGACGCCTTTGAAGGTCGTTTTTGTGGGTTTGATCCTTGAGGGGTCTATACCCATTTTGCGCACTGTGTCCTGATAAAGCAGGTTCAGGCTGTTGCCGCTGTCCATGAGGACTCGAGTGAGGTGAAATCCATCGATGATTGGGTCTAGGACCAGTGCGGCAAATCCGCCATGACGGATACTAGTGGGATGGTCCCTGCGATCGAAGGTGATCGGACAAGAGGACCATGGGTTGAACTTTGGGGCGACTGGCTCCAACGCGTATACATCCCTTAACGCACGCTTCCGCTCCCTCTTGGGGATGTGGGTTGTGTATATCATGTTCACCATCCGCACTTGTGGGGGGAACCTCTTCTGCCCTCCGGTGTTCGGCTGCCGGGGCTCCTCCTCGTCATCTCTATGTAGCCCCTTATCTTTGTCTTCGGCGCTTAACTTGCCGGCCTGCTTGAACACCCAACATTCCCTGTTGGTGTGGTTGGCTGGCTTGTCGGGGGTGCCATGTATTTGGCACGAGCGATCGAGTATACGGTCCAAACTGGACGGGCCCGGAGTGCTTCTTTTGAATGGCTTTTTCCGCTGACCGGGTTTATAGCCTCTGAATCCGGCATTGACTGCCGTATCCTCGGTATTGTCGCTATTGACGCGGCACTTATGTTTGTTGTGACGTGACCTGCCATTGCTATCCTTGGTATCTGAAGTACCGCGGTTCTTTGATATGTTATTGCTACGAGCCAGCCAGCTGTCTTCTCCCGCGCAAAAGCGGGCCATGAGTGTTGTGAGGGCTGCCATGGATTTCGGCTTTTCCTGGCCAAAGTGCCGGGCGAGCCACTCATCGCGAATGTTGTGCTTAAAAGCTGCTAGGGCCTCTGCATCCGGACAGTCAACGATTTGATTTTTCTTTGTCAGGAACTGTGTCCAGAATTGCCTGGCCGATTCCTCTGACTGCTGAATTATGTGGCTCAAGTCATCGGCATCTGGTGGTCGCACATAAGTGCCCTGGAAGTTGTTGAGGAATGCGGCTTCCAGATCTTCCCAACAGCCAATTGATTCTGCTGGCAGGCTATTGAGCCAATACCGAGCTGGTCCTTTGAGTTTAAGTGGGAGGTATTTGATGGCATGTAGATCATCACCGCGGGCCATGTGGATGTGCAGGAGGAAGTCCTCGATCCATACCGCAGGATCTGTTGTGCCATCGTATGATTCTATATTTACGGGTTTGAAACCCTCTGGGATTTGGTGATCCATTACTTCGTCTGTGAAGCATAGGGGGTGTGCGGCGCCTCTGTACTGGGCTATGTCGCGACGCAGCTCAAATGAGTCTTGTCCGCTGTGTTCGGCCCGGCCGGATTTACTTTTACTGTATCCGGTGTGACGGTTATCGTCCCGCGTGGTGGCGCGCCCTCGTGATCCGTAGATCGATCTTGTGTGTTTTGCTTTGTCCTCCAATACGTCTCGCAGGTCTAGCGTGTTTCCCCATGCCTTGACATTTTTATTTGAGTGGCGTCGGGGTGCGGGCTGAGCTTTTGGCTGAAATGCCTCTCTGTCGCGGCCACGAGGTGGCCGATCAGCCGCGTCATACGCTGGAGATGTAGGTTTTAATGCTTCCTCCTCCAGTCGGGGTAGCAACCTGCGCTTTGGGTAACTCTTGGAGGGGCGTTCGAGTTCATATTCCTCGGCCGCAAGGACATCAGTCCATCTATCAGCTAGCAAATCTTGATCAGCTTGAAGCTGCTGCTGCTTTTTCTTAAGGCTATTTGCCGTGGCTATAAGCCGGCGCTTGAAGCGCTCTTGCTCGATGGGATCCTCAGGCACGACAAATTCGTCATCGTCGAGGCTTGCCTCGTCTTTGGAGGGAGGCATGTAATTATCATCCTCCGCCTCTCCATCTGCCACTCTCTCGGGAGGGTTGGCTTCTCCATCCTCATGCTCTAAATCTTGCTGGAGGGAATTGTTGTCGTCTTCTGCACTGTCTGGAGTGCTATTATCTCCTGTGCCGGTGTCACCGCTTTTGCTTTGACGAGACTTAGAGCGGCGCTGCTGACGTCGGCGCTTGGGTTGTTTCTTGGAGGGGTCATCCTCCGCTGCCTCGTCGCCATTGCCTTCTTTGGGTGTGTCCACCATGTATATATCATATGATGAGGTGGCTGTCTAGTGCCCTGTGGGCAGTGGTTCCTCTTCGTCTCCCGCATCGTCGTCCATACCGTCGATGTCTTCGGAGTCGAAGTCGAGCATGTCGGTCAAATTGTCGACAGTGGCTACTAAGTGGGTGGTGGGTGGGCGGCGAATTTCTTCGTCATCCGCATCCCAATCCTGCCGAACATAGTTCAGCCAGGACTCTCCTGATAGGGAGAGAGACCTTAATGAGTTTAGTATGTCTCCGAAGGGCGAGTGCTGAAAGATATCCGCGGAGGTGAACTCCATGGTCGGCGCCCAGTCAGATTCGATAGGCACGGGCGCAGGCGGTTCGGAGTCCATGGCCGTAGAAGAATCCGGTAGTTCGGCGTCACGGCTCCCGTAAGGGTAAGGTCAATATTCGGCTCGATCGCCGCTGAGAATACGGCCTCCATGGCGGGGTCTATCCACCCGTCCATGGATGGTGCAATTGGCTCCGAATTGAGGGTCGGAGCGGTCGCCGGTGCGGTCTCCTGAACACTATCCGATGGTAGAGCTAAATCATGCTCATCGTGACCGTGCGGCGCACTCGGCAGGGGCTCGAATCCGTCGAAGATCAAGTCGCCGCGGATGTCGGCCGTGTAGTTTAAGATTCCAAACCTGACCTGGTGGCCAGGGGCGTAACTCTCGATCTGCTCCAGATGGCCAAGCGAGTTGGCCCGTAGTGCGAAGCCGCCGAATACAAAGATCTGTCCGGGGAGAAAAGTCTCACCCTGGACCGCATCACTATCGATGATCGAAGGAGCCATCATGCCTAACGGTGACGACACAGAGGAACTCTCAATGAAAGGACCAATGTCGGTGTTAAAACCGGCGGATCTCGGGTAGGGGGTCCCGAACTGTGCGTCTAAGGCGGATGGTAACAGGATGCAGGGGACACGATGTTTTACCCAGGTTCGGGCCCTCTTGATGGAGGTAAAACCCTACGTCCTGCTTGATTATTCTTGATAATATGAGTAGTACAAGAGTTGATCTACCACAAGATCAGAGAGGTTAAACCCTAGAAGCTAGCCTATGGTATGAATGTATGTTGTCGTACGGACTAAAACCCTCTGGTTTATATAGACAACGGAGGGGGCTAGGGTTACACAAGGTCGGCTACAAAGGAGGAGATATACATATCCGTATTGCCTAGCTTGCCTTCCACGCCAAGTAGAGTCCCATCCGGACATGGGACGAAGTCTTCAATATTGTATCTTCATAGCCCAACAGTCCGACCAAAGGATATAATTCGGCTGTCCGGATACCCCCTAATCCAGGACTCCCTCAGCGGTATTGTGGGATGAAGCGGCCCGGACCGACATTACGCGTACGCTTACGCGAGAGTGGTTCTACCGACGTGCTCTACACACAGGTGGCTGGTGTTGGGGAACGTTGCAGAAAACAAATTTTTTTCCTACGTTTCACCAAGATCAATCTATGGAGTCAACTAGCAACGAGAGGAGAGTGCATCTACATACCCTTGTAGATCACGAGCGGAAGCGTTCAAGAGAACGTGGATGATGGAGTCGTACTCGCCGTGATCCAAATCACCGATGACCAAGTGCCGAACGGACGGCACCTCCGCGTTCAACACACGTACGGAGCGGATGACGTCTCCTCCTTCTTGATCCAGCAAAGGGGAAGGAGAGGTTGATGAAGATCCAGCAGCACGACGGCGTGGTGGTGGATGCAGCAGTGATCGCAGCAGGGCTTCGTCGAGCTTCTGCGAGAGGGAGAGGTGTAGCAGGGGAGAGGGAGGCGCCAAGACTTGAGGTCCGGCTGCCCTCCCTCCCCCCTTTATATAGGCCCCCTGGGGGGGGGGGGCGCCGGCCCTGGAGATGGGATCTCCCAAGGGGGGCGGCGGACAAGGGTGGTGGAGTGCCCCCCAAGGCAAGTGGAGGCGCCCCCACCCTAGGGTTTCCAACCCTAGGTGCAGGGGGGCCCAAGGGGGGGGGGGCGCACCAGCCCACTATGGGCTGGTTCCCCTCCCCACTTCAGCCCATGGGGCCCTCCGGGATGGGTGGCCCCACCCGGTGGACCCCCGGGACCCATCCGGTGGTCCCGGTACAATACCGGTGACCCCGAATCTTTCCCGATGGCCGAAACTACACTTCCTATATATAATTCTTCACCTCCGGACCATTCCGGAACTCCTCGTGACGTCTAGGATCTCATCCGGGACTCCGAACAACTTTTGGATTACTGCATACTCATATCTCTACAACCCTAGTGTCACCGAACCTTAAGTGTGTAGACCCTATGGGTTCAGGAGACACGTAGACATGACCGAGACGGCTCTCCGGCCAATAACCAACAGCGGGATCTGGATACCCATGTTGGCTTCCACATGCTCCTCGATGATCTCATTGGATGAACCACGATGTCGAGGACTTAATCAATCCCGTATTCAATTCCCTTTGTCAATCGGTACGTTACTTGCCCGAGACTCGATCGTCGGTATCCCAATACCTTGTTCAGTCTCGTTACCGGCAAGTCACTTTACTCGTACCGTAATGCATGATCCCGTGATCAACCACTTGATCACATTGAGCTCATTATGATGATGCATTACCGAGTGGGCCCAGAGATACCTCTCCGTCATACGGAGTGACAAATCCCAGTCTCGATTCATGCCAACCCAACAGACACTTTCGGAGACACCTGTAATGTACCTTTATAGTCACCCAGTTACGTTGTGACGTTTGGCACACCCAAAGGACTCCTACGGTATCCGGGAGTTGCACAATCTCATGGTCTAAGGAAATGATACTTGACATTCAGAAAAGCTACAGCAAACGAACTACACGATCTTTGAGCTAAGCTTAGGATTGGGTCTTGTCCATCACATCATTCTCCTAATGATGTGATCCCGTTATCAATGACATCCCCATGTCCATAGCCAGGAAACCATGACTATCTGTTGATCAACGAGCTAGTCAACTAGAGGCTCACTAGGGACACATTGTGGTCTATGTATTCACACATGTATTACGATTTCCGGATAATACAATTACAACATGAATAATAGACAATTATCATGAACAAGGAAATATAATAATCATTTTATTATTGCCTCTAGGGCATATTTCCAACAGTCTCCCACTTGCACTAGAGTCAATCATCTAGTTACATTGTGATGAATCGAACACCCATGGAATTCTGGTGTTGATCATGTTTTGCTCTAGGGAGAGGTTTAGTCAACGGATCTGCTACATTCAGGTCCGTATGTACTTTACAAATTTCTATGTCTCCATTTTGAACACTTTCACGAATGGAGTTGAAGCGACGCTTGATATGCCTGGTCTTCCTGTGAAACCTGGGCTCCTTGGCAAGGGCAATAGCTCCAGTGTTGTCACAGAAGAGAGTCATCGGCCCCGACGCATTGGGTATGACTCCTAGGTCGGTAATGAACTCCTTCACCCAGACTGCTTCGTGTGCTGCCTCCGAGGCTGCCATGTACTCCGCTTCACATGTAGATCCCGCCATAATGCTTTGCTTGCAACTGCACCAGCTTACTGCCCCACCATTCAAAATATACACGTATCCGTTTTGTGACTTAGAGTCATCCAGATTTGTGTCAAAGCTAGCATCGACGTAACCCTTTACGACGAGCTCTTCGTCACCTCCATAAATGAGAAACATTTCCTTGGTCCTTTTCAGGTACTTCAGGATATTCTTGACCGCTGTCCAGTGTTCCATGCCGGGATTACTTTGGTACCTTCCTACCAAACTCACGGCAAGGTTTACATCAGGTCTGGTACACAGCATAGCATACATGATAGACCCTATGGCCGAGGCATAGGGGACGACACTCATCTTTTCTCCATCTTCTGCCGTGGTCGGGCATTGAGCCATCCTCAATCTCGTACCTTGCAATACAGGCAAGAACCCTTTCTTTGACTGATCCATTTTGAACTTCTTCAATATCTTGTCAAGGTACGTACTCTGTGAAAGACCAATGAGGCGTCTCGATCTATCTCTATAGATCTTGATGCCTAATATATAAGCAGCTTCTCCAAGGTCCTTCATTGAAAAACACTTGTTCAAATAGGCCTTTATGCTTTCCAAGAATTCTATATCATTTCCCATCAATAGTATGTCATCAACATACAATATGAGAAATGCTATAGAGCTCCCACTCACTTTCTTGTAAATGCAGGCTTCTCCATAAGTCTGCATAAACCCAAACGCTTTGATCATCTCATCAAAGCTAATGTTCCAACTCCGAGATGCTTGCACCAGCCCATAAATCGAGCGTTGAAGCTTGCACACCTTGTCAGCATTCTTAGGATCGACAAAACCTTCCGGCTGCATCATATACAATTCTTCCTTAAGGAAACCATTAAGGAATGCCGTTTTGACGTCCATTTGCCATATCTCATAATCATAGAATGCGGCAATTGCTAACATGATTCGGACGGACTTCAGCTTCGCTACGGGTGAGAAAGTCTCATCGTAGTCAACCCCTTGAACTTGTCGATAACCCTTAGCGACAAGCCGAGCTTTATAGATGGTCACATTACCATCCGCGTCTGTCTTCTTCTTAAAGATCCATTTATTTTCTATGGCTCGCCGATCAACGGGCAAGTCAGTCAAAGTCCATACTTTGTTTTCATACATGGATCCTATCTCGAATTTCATGGCTTCCAGCCATTTGTCGGAATCCGGGCCCGCCATCGCTTCTTCATAGTTCGAAGGTTCACCGTTGTCTAACAACATGATTTCCAAGATAGGGTTGCCGTACCACTCTGGTGCGGAACGTGTCCTTGTGGACCTACAAAGTTCAGTAGCAACTTGATCTGAAGTTTCATGATCATCATCATCAACTTCCTCTCTAGTCGGTGCAGGCACCTCAGGAACATTTTCTTGAGCTGCGCCACTTACCGGTTCAAGAGGTAATACTTCATCAAGTTCTACCTTCCTCCCACTTATTTATTTCGAGAGAAACTCTTTCTCTAGAAATGACCCATTCTTGGCAACAAAGATCTTGCCTTCGGATCTGAGGTAGAAGGTATACCCAACAGTTTCTTTAGGGTATCCTATGAAGACGCATTTTTCCGACTTGGGTTTGAGCTTTTCAGGTTGAAGTTTCTTGACATAAGCATCGCATCCCCAAACTTTTAGAAACGACAGCTTAGGTTTCTTCCCAAACCATAATTCATACGGTATCGTCTCAACGGATTTCGACGGAGCCCTATTTAAAGTGAATGCGGCAGTCTCTAAAGCATAGCCCCAAAATGATAGCGGTAAATCGGTAAGAGACATCATAGATCGCACCATATCTAATAGAGTGCGATTACGACGTTCGGACACACCATTACGCTGAGGTGTTCCAGGCGGCGTGAGTTGTGAAACTATTCCACATTTTCTTAAGTGTGTGCCAAATTCGTGACTCAAGTATTCTCCCCCACGATCTGATCGCAAGAACTTGATTTTCCTGTCACGTTGATTCTCAACCTCACTCTGAAATTCCTTGAACTTTTCAAAGGTCTCAGATTTGTGTTTCATTAAGTAGACATACCCATATCTACTCAAGTCATCAGTGAGGGTGAGAACATAACGATAGCCACCGCGAGCCTCAACACTCATTGGACCACACACATCAGTATGTATGATTTCCAATAAGTTGGTTGCTCGCTCCATTGTTCCTGAGAACAGAGTCTTGGTCATCTTACCCATGAGGCATGGTTCGCACGTGTCAAATGATTCGTAATCAAGAGACTCTAAAAGTCCATCTGCATGGAGCTTCTTCATGTGTTTGACACCTATGTGACCAAGGCGGCAGTGCCACAAGTATGTGGGACTATCATTATCAACCTTACATCTTTTGGTATTCACACTATGAATATGTGTAGCATTACGCTCGAGATTCATTAAGAATAAACCATTCACCATCGGAGCATGACCATAAAACATATCTCTCATATAAATAGAACAACCATTATTCTCGGATTTAAATGAGTAGCCATCTCGTATTAAATGAGATCCTGATACAATGTTCATGCTCAAAGCTGGCACTAAATAACAATTATTGAGGTTTAAAACTAATCCCGTAGGTAAATGTAGAGGTAGCGTGCCGACGGCGATCACATCGACCTTGGAAGCATTCCCGACGCGCATCATCACCTCGTCCTTCGCTAGTCTCCGTTTATTCTGCAGCTCCTGCTTTTAGTTACAAATGTGAGCAACCGCACCGGTATCAAATACCCAGTTGCTACTACGAGTACTGGTAAGGTACACATCAATTACATGTATATCACATATACCTTTCGTGATGCCGGCCTTCTTGTCCGCTAAGTATTTGGGGCAGTTCCGCTTCCAGTGACCACTTCCCTTGCAATAAAAACACTCAGTCTCAGGCTTGGGTCCATTCTTTGGCTTCTTCCCAGCAGCTTGCTTACCGGGCGCGGCAACTCCCTTGCCATCCTTCTTGAAGTTCTTATTACCCTTGCCTTTCTTGAACTTAGTGGTTTTATTCACCATCAACACTTGATGTTCCTTTTTGACTTCTACCTCTGCTGATTTCAGCATTGCAAATACTTCAGGAATGGTCTTTTCCATCCCCCGCATATTGAAGTTCATCACAAAACTCTTGTAGCTCGATGGAAGCGACTGAAGGATTCTGTCAATGACCGCATCATCCGGGAGATTAACTCCCAGCTGAGTCAAGCGGTTATGCAACCCAGACATTTTGAGTATGTGCTCACTGACAGAACTATTTTCCTCCATCTTACAGCTGAAGAACTTGTCAGAGACTTCATATCTCTCGACCCAGGCATGAGCTTGGAAAACCATTTTCAGCTCTTCGAACATCTCATATGCTCCGTGTCGCTCAAAACGCTTTTGGAGCCCCGGTTCTAAGATGTAAAGCATGCCGCACTGAACGAGGGAGTAATCATCAGCACGTGTCTACCAAGCGTTCATAACGTCTTGGTTCTGTGGGACGGGTGCGTCACCTAGCGGTGCTTCTAGGACATAATCTTTCTTGGCAGCTATGAGGATGATCCTCAGGTTCCGGACCCAGTCTGTATAGTTGCTGCCATCGTCTTTCAGCTTGGTTTTCTCTAGGAACGCGTTGAAGTTGAGGACAACGTTGGCCATTTGATCTATAAGACATATTGTAAAGATTTTAGACTAAGATCATGATAATTAAGTTCATCTAATCAAATTATTCAATGAACTCCCACTTAGATAGACATCCCTCCAGTCATCTAAGTATAACATGATCCGAGTTGACTAGGCCGTGTCCGATCATCACGTGAGACGGACTAGTCAACATCGGTGAACATCTTCATGTTGATCGTATCTTCTATACAACTCATGCTCGACCTTTCGGTCTTCTGTGTTCCGAGGCCATGTCTGTACATGCTAGGCTCGTCAAGTCAACCTAAGTGTATTGCGTGTGTAAATCTGTCTTACACCCGTTGTATGTGAACGTTGGAATCTATCACACCCGATCATCACGTGGTGCTTCGAAACAATGAACTGTCGCAACGGCGCACAGTTAGGGGGAACACTTTCTTGAAATTATTATGAGGGGTCATCTTATTTACTACCGTCGTTCTAAGTAAACAAGATGCAAAAACATGATAAACATCACATGTAATCAAATAATAGTGACATGATATGGCCAATATCATATAGCTCCTTTGATCTCCATCTTGGGGCTCCATGATCATCTTGTCACCGGCATGACACCATGATCTCCATCATCGTGTCTCCATGAAGTTGCTCGCCAGCTATTACTTCTACTACTATGGCTAACACGTTTAGCAATAAAGTAAAGTAATTTACATGGCGTTTCTCAATGACACGCAGGTCATAAAAAAAATAAAGACAACTCCTATGGCTCCTGCCGGTTGTCATACTCATCGACATGCAAGTCGTGATTCCTATTACAAGAACATGATCAATCTCATACATCACATATATCATTCATCATTCATCACAACCTTTGGCCATATCACATCACAAAACACTTGCTGCAAAAACAAGTTAGACGTCCTCTAATTGTTGTTGCAAGTTTTTACGTGGCTGCTATAGGTTTCTAGCAAGAACGTTTCTTACCTACGCCAAAACCACAACGTGAATTGCCAATTTCTATTTACCCTTCATAAGGACCCTGTTCATCGAATCTGATCCGACTAAAGTGGGAGAGACAGACAACCGCCAGCCACCTTATGCAACTAGTGCATGTCAGTCGGTGGAACCGGTCTCACGTAAGCGTACGTGTAAGGTTGGTCCGGGCCGCTTCATCCCACGATGCCGCCGAATCAAGATAAGACTAGTAACGGCAAGCAAATTGACAATATCGATGCCCACAACTACTTTGTGTTCTACTCGTGCATAGTAACTACGCATAGACCTAGCTCTGATGCCACTGTTGGGGAACGTTGCAGAAAACAAATTTTTTTCCTACGTTTCACCAAGATCAATCTATGGAGTCAACTAGCAACGAGAGGAGAGTGCATCTACATACCCTTGTAGATCACGAGCGGAAGCGTTCAAGAGAACGTGGATGATGGAGTCGTACTCGCCGTGATCCAAATCACCGATGACCAAATGCCGAGCGGACGACACCTCCACATTAAACACACGTACGGAGCGGATGACGTCTCCTCCTTCTTGATCCAGCAAGGGGGAAGGAGAGGTTGATGAAGATCCATCAGCATGATGGCATGGTGGTGGATGCAGCAGTGATCGCAGCAGGGCTTCGCCGAGCTTCTGCGAGAGGGAGAGGTGTAGCAGGGGAGAGGGAGGCGCCAAGACTTGAGTTCCGGCTGCCCTCCCTCCCCCCTTTATATAGGCCCCCTGGGGGGGGGGGCGCCGGCCCTGGAGATGGGATCTCCCAAGGGGGGCGGTGGCCAAGGGGGGTGGAGTGCCCCCCAAGGCAAGTGGAGGCGCCCCCACCCTAGGGTTTCCAACCCTAGGCACAAGAGGGCCCAAGGGGGGGGGGGGCGCACCAGCCCACTATGGGCTGGTTCCCCTCCCCACTTCAGCCCATGGGGCCCTCCGGGATGGGTGGCCCCACCAGGTGGACCCCAGGGACCCATCCGGTGGTCCCGGTACAATACCGGTGACCCCGAATCTTTCCTGATGGCCGAAACTACACTTCCTATATATAATTCTTCACCTCCGGACCATTCCGGAACTCCTCGTGACGTCCAGGATATCATCCGGGACTCCGAACAACTTTCGGATTACTGCATACTCATATCTCTACAACCCTAGCGTCACCGAACCTTAAGTGTGTAGACCCTACGGGTTCGGGAGGCACGTAGACATGACCGAGATGGCTCTCCGGCCAATAACCAACAGTGGGATCTGGATACCCATGTTGGCTCCCACATGCTCCTCGATGATCTCATCGGATGAACCACGATGTCGAGGACTTAATCAATCCCGTATTCAATTCCCTTTGTCAATCGGTACGTTACTTGCCCGAGACTCGATCGTCGGTATCCCAATACCTTGTTCAGTCTCGTTACCGGAAAGTCACTTTACTCGTACCGTAATGCATGATCCCGTGATCAACCACTTGATCACATTGAGCTCATTATGATGATGCGTTACTGAGTGGGCCCAGAGATACCTCTCCATCATACAGAGTGACAAATCCCAGTCTCGATTCGTGCCAACCCAACAGACACTTTCGGAGACACCTGTAATGTACCTTTATAGTCACCCAGTTACGTTGTGACGTTTGGCACACCCAAAGCACTCCTATGGTATCCGGGAGTTGCACAATCTCATGGTCTAAGGAAATGATACTTGACATTCAGAAAAGCTACAGCAAACGAACTACACGATCTTTGAGCTAAGCTTAGGATTGGGTCTTGTCCATCACATCATTCTCCTAATGATGTGATCCTGTTATCAATGACATCCCCATGTCCATAGCCAGGAAACCATGACTATCTGTTGATCAACGAGCTAGTCAACGAGAGGCTCACTAGGGACACATTGTGGTCTATGTATACACACATGTATTACGATTTCCGGATAATACAATTACAGCATGAATAATAGACAATTATCATGAACAAGGAAATATAATAATAATTTTATTATTGCCTCTAGGGCATATTTCCAACAGCTGGCGGGTGTCAGTTTCTCCAACTTTAGTTGAACTAAGTGTGGCTACGCCCGGTCCTTGAGAAGGTTAAAACATCACTAACTTGACAAACTATCGTTGTGGTTTTGATGCGTAGGTAAGAACGGTTCTTGCTCAGCCCGTAGCAGCCACGTAAAACTTGCAACAACAAAGTAGAGGACGTCTAACTTGTTTTTGCAGGGCATGTTGTGATGTGATATGGTCAAGACGTGATGAGATATAAGTTCTTGTATGAGATGATCATGTTTTGTTGAAATTAGCGGCAACTGGCAGAAGCCTTATGGTTGTCTCTTTATTGCATAAGATGCAAGTGCCAAACAATTGCTTTACTTTATCGCTATGCGATAGCAATAGTTGCAAGAGCAATAGTTGGCGAGACGACCATGTGATGACACGTTGATAAAAGATCAAGATGATGGAGATCATGGTGTCATGCCGGTAACAATGGAGATCATGACAATACTTTGGAGATGGAGATCAGAAGCACAAGATGATGATGGCCATATCATGTCACATATTTTGATTGCATGTGATGTTTATATTTTATTCATCTTATTTTTCTTAGTTCGACAGTAGCTTTATAAGATGATCTCTCACTAAATTTCAAGGTAAAAGTGTTCTCCCTCAGTATGCACCGTTGCCAAAGTTCGTCGTGCCGAGACACCACGTGATGATTGGGTGTGATAAGCTCAACGTTCATCTACAATGGGTGTAAGACAGTTTGGCACACACAGAATACTCGGGTTAAACTTGACGAGCCTAGCATATACAGATATGGCCTCGGAACACTGAGACCGAAAGGTCGAGCGTGAATCATATAGTAGATATGATCAACATAGTGATGTTCACCATTGAAAACTACTCCTTCTCACGTGATGATCGGACATGGTTTAGTTGATATGGATCACATGATCACTTAGATGATTAGAGGGATGTCTATCTAAGTGGGAGTTCTTAAGTAATATGATTAATTGAACTTTAATTTATCATGAACTTAGTCCTGATAGTATTTGCATATCTATGTTGTAGATCAATAACTCACACATAGCTTCCCCATTTATTTTTGATATGTTCCTAGAGAAAAATAAATTGACAGATGTTAGTAGCAATGATGCGGATTGGATCCGTGATCTGAGGATTATCCTTATTGCTGCACAGAAGAATTATGTCCTTGATGCACCGCTAGGTGACGGACCTATTGCAGGAGCATATGCAGATGTTATGAACGTTTGGCAAAGCTCGGTATGATGACTACTTGATAGTTTAGTGCACCATGCTTTACGGCTTAGAACCGGGACTCCAAAAATGTTTTGAACACCACGGAGCATATCAGATGTTCGAAGAGTTGAAATTAGTATTTCATACTCATGCCCGTGTCGAGAGGTAGGAGACCTCTAACAGTACTTTGGCTACAAAATGGAGGAGAATAGCTCAGCTAGTGAGCATGTGCTCAGAATGTCTGAGTACTACAATCACTTGAATCAAGTGGGAGTTAATATTCCAGATTAGATAGTGATTGACAGAATTCTCTAGTCACTATCACCAAGTTACTAGAACTTCGTGATGAACTATAATATGCAAGGGGTAACGGAAACGATTCCCAAGCTCTTCGTGATGCTGAAATCGACGAAGGTAGAAATCAAGAAAAGCATCAAGTGTTGATGGTTGACAAGACCACTAGTTTCAAGAAAAGGGCAAAGGGAAGAAGGGGAACTTCAAGAAGAACGACAAGCATGTTGCTGCTCAAGTGAAGAAGCCCAAGTCTAGACCTAAGCCTAAGACTAAGTGCTTCTACTACAAAGGGACTGGTCACTAGAAGCAGAACTGCCCCAAGTATTTGGCGGATAAGAAGGATGGCAAAGTGAACAAATGTATATTTGATATACATGTTATTGATGTGTACTTTACTAGTGTTTATAGCAACCCCTCAGTATTTGATACTAGTTCAGTTGCTAAGATTAGTAACTCGAAATGGGAGTTGCAGAATGAACATAGACTAGTTAAGGGTGAAGTGATGATGTGTGTTGGAAGTGGTTCCAAAATTGATATGATCATCATCGCACACCCCCTATACTTTTGGGATTAGTGTTGAACCTAAATAAATGTTATTTGGTGTTTGCGTTAAGCATGAATATGATTTGATCATGTTTATTGCAATACAGTTATTCATTTAAAGTCAGAGAATAATTGTTGTTCTGTCTGCATGAATACAACCTTCAATGGTCATACACCCAAGGTGAATGGTTTATTGAATCTCGATTGCAGTGATACACATATTCATAATATTGAAGCCAAAATATGCAAAGTTAATAATGATAGTGCAACTTATTTATGGCACTGTCGTTTAGGTCATACTGGTGTAAAGCACATGAAGAAAATCCATGCTGATGGGTTTTTGGAATCACTTGATTATGAATCAGTTGATGCTTGCAAACCATGCCTCATGGGCAAGATGACTAAGACTCCATTCTCCAGAACAATGGAGCGAGCAAATGACTTATTGGAAATAATACATACTGATGTATGCGGTCCAATGAGTGTTAAGGCTCGCGGTGAGTATCGTTATTTTCTGACCTTCACAGATGATTTGAGCAGATATGGGTATATCTACTTGATGAAACATAAGTCTAAAACATTTGAAAAGTTCAAAGAATTTCAGAGCGAAGTGGAAAATCATCGTAACAAGAAAATAAAGTTTCCGCGATCTGATCGTGGAGGAGAATATTTGAGTTATGAGTTTGGTCTTCATTTGAAACAGTGCGAAATAGTTTCGCAACTCACGCCACCTGGAACACCACAGCGTAATGGTGTGTCCGAACGTCATAACCGTACTATATTAGATATGGTGCAATCTATGATGTCTCTTACCGATTTACCACTATCGTTTTGGGGTTATGCATTAGAGACAGTGCATTCACGTTAAATAGGGCACCATCTAAATCCGTTGAGACGACGCCATATGAACTGTCGTTTGGCAAGAAACCAAAGTTGTCGTTTCTTAAAGTTTGGGGTTGCGATGCTTATGTGAAAAAGCTTCATCCTGAGCTCAAACCCAGATCGGAGAAAAGTGTCTTCATAGGATACCCAAAGGAGACAGTTGGGTACACCTTCTATCACATATCCGAAGGCAAGACATTTGTTGCTAAGAATGGATCCTTTCTAGAGAAGGAGTTTCTCTCGAAAGAAGTGAGTGGGAGGAAAGTAGAACTTGATGAGGTAACTGTACCTGCTCCCTTATTGGAAAGTAGTTCATCACAGAAATCTGTTCCTGTGACTCCTACACCAATTAGTGAGGAAGCTGATGATGATGATCATGTAACTTCAGATCAAGTTACTATCGAACCTCGTAGGTAAACCAGAGTGAGATCCGCACCAGAGTGGTACGGTAATCCTGTTCTGGATGACATGTTACTTGACCATGACGAACGTACGAACTATGAGGAAGCGATGATGAGCCCAGATTCCGCGAAATGGTTTGAGACCATGAAATCTGAGATGGGATCCATGTATAAGAACAAAGTATGGACTTTGATTGACTTGCCTGATGATCGGTGGGTCAGTAAGAATAAATGGATCTTCAAGAGGAAGACGGACGATGATAGTAGTGTTACTATCTACAAAGCTCGAATTGTCACAAAAATGTTTTCGACAAGTTCAAGGTGTTGACTACGATGAGATTTTCTCACTCGTGTCGATGCTTAAAAGTCTGCCCGAATCATGTTAGCAGTTGCCGCATTTTATGAAATCTGGCAAATGGATGTCAAAACTATATTCCTTCATGGATTTCTTAAAAGAAGACTTGTATATGATGCAACCAGAAGGTTTTGGCAATCCTAAAGGTGCCAACAAAGTATGCAAGCTCCAGCGATCCATCTATGGACTGGTGCAATTATCTCGGAGTTGGAGTATATAATTTGATAAAGTGATCAAATCATATGGTTTTATACAGACTTGCGGTGAAGCTTGTATTTACAAGAAAGTGAGTGGGAGCACTACAACATTTCTGATAAGTATATGTGAATGACATATTGTTGATCGAAAATAATGTAGAATTTTCTGAAAGCATAAAGGAGTGTTTGAAAAGAGTTTTTTTCAAAGAAAGACCTCGATGAAGCTGCTTATACATTGAGCATCAAGATCTATAGAGATAGATCAAGACGCTTGGTAAGTTTTTTCAGTGAGTACATACCTTGACAAGATTTTGAAGTAATTCAAAATGGAACAGTCAAATAAGTAGTTCTTTCCTGTGTTGCAAGGTGTGAAGTTGAGTAAAGACTCAAAAACCCAACACAACAGAAAATAGAAAGAGAATGAAAAGTCATTCCCTATGCCTCAGTCATAGGTTCTATAAAGTATGCTATGTTGTTTACTAGTCCTATTGTATACCTTAGCATGATTTTGGCAAGGGAGTACAATAGTGATCTAGGAGTAGATCACTGGACAACGGTCAAAATTATCCTTAGAGGACTAAGGAAATATTTCTCGGTTATGGAGGTTGTCGGTGTCAAAACCGGCGGATCTCGGGTAGGGGGTCCCGAACTGTGCGTCTAGGCCGGATGGTAACAGGAGGCAAGGGACATGAAGTTTTACCCAGGTTCAGGCCCTCTCGATGGAGGTAAAACCCTACGTCCTGCTTGATTAATATTGATGATATGGGTAGTACAAGAGTAGATGTACCACGAGATCAGAGAGGCTAAACCCTAGAAGCTAGCCTATGGTATGATTGTTGTTGAGTATGTTGTCCTACGGACTAAAACCCTCCGGTTTATATAGACACCGGAGAGGGTTAGGGTTACACAAAGTTGGTTACAATGGTAGGAGATCTACATATACGTATCGCCAAGCTTGCCTTCCACGCCAAGGAAAGTCCCTTCCGGACACGGGACGGAGTCTTCAATCTTGTATCTTCATAGTCCAGGAGTCCGGCTGAAGGTATAGTCGGGCCATCCGGACACCCCCTAATCCAGCACTCTCTCAGTAGCCCCCGAACCAGGCTTCAATGACGATGAGTCCGGCGCGCAGATTGTCTTCAGCATTGTAAGGCGGGTTCTCCTCCAAATTCCGTGTACCTGTTGAATAAAGTCCGGTTTCTTGTAGATGTTGCGCTCCTTGGCTTCTACGCCCAATAATGGCCGCTTCCCATGTGTCAAACGAATATGAAAAGTCTGAGTGTTTTTACATTCACACCCCTAGCCATGTAAATGATCTGACCTATTTAAGGGGACGAGGATTTAGATCCAAACCACATCTTCCCCCCTTCGCGAGTGTTCATCAGAGCGCATCCGACAAAGGTCCATTCCACCATGGCCAGCCGTCGCGACTCCTCCTCTCGCCCTTCCATCCCTCAGCCTGGATATTGGGAGAGATGCTCCATCCCGCATAGCGAGCTAGTGATGCTCCAGACCAAGGGATTTCTCCCCCCGGCCTATATGGTCCCGGTTCGAGCCGGCCTTGCCATCTATAATGGAGGAGAGCAAGTGGAGAGTGCCCCTAATCCCTCCAAAGGAGAGCGGGTGTGCCTCGTCCCTTATTTAATAAGGGGGCTCGGATTTCCAATCCATCCATTTCTCCGGGGGCTCCTGGAGTTCTATGGCCTCCAGCTACACAATCTCACGCCTGCCTCCGTATTGCATATCGCGGGCTTCGTAGCCCTCTGCGAGCAGTTTTTGGGTATCGAGGCTCATTTCGGGTATGGAAAAGGTTATTATGCCTTGTGCCCCGCTCTAAGGAGGGGTCAATGTATCAAGTGGGCGGAGCCAAAGTGTGGCGCATCGCCGGGACCGGATATCTGTCCGGAACCCCAAAGAAGGCGTCCGAAGACTGGCCCTCGGAATGGTTTTATATAGAAGACGTCCCGCTGCTGGATCCTATCCGGATCGGCCTCCCTGAATTCGACAGTGCTCCCTTAAAGAAGAGCCTAAGCTGGCGTCCATGGAGCCCTCAGAGGGAAAGTGACAGGGACATCATTTACCTGACGGGCCGAATAAGATTGTTAGCCCATTCCGGACTAACCATGATCGGGGTTATGGCCGAATGCATTATGCGGGGGGTGCAACCGCTTCAGTATAGAAGCCACCCCATGTGGGACTTCAACGGGGAGGACGACGCCACCCGCTACGGCCGTAAGGGGCCGGATTCAGCTGCCGCTCTACTAAAGATCTTGTCCACTTTGTATAAGGGAGAAGAGGAGGAATTTCTCCGCGTCAACCCACATGGTGGATTCTCTATGCACAATCCCCCAAGCTGGGTAAGTGATCGTATTCTTGCCCATCCGTTTTGTATTCCCATTGTTAAATATTCAGTCTGACAACTTCAACGCAGGAACTGCGCCGGGCTATTAAGGAAATAAGCAGCCCTCCTCCACAACCCGAGGACCCAGGACGGTCCCTCGACCCGGCCTCTCAAGAGGATCCGGACATATCTGTGGAGCTGATTGATGGAGTGTTCCATCAATTGAGCAAGGACAACGCCTTGGTGGCCATTACGGCCAATTACCCAGGGCTAATCCCACCTCCCAGGTAACTGAGATCGAAGTCCCAGTACCCTGAATAGGTGTCCGCCCTCTCGTGTTTTCAGTTTCCTGATTACAACCGAACTTTGCAGGGGAGGTTTTTAAGGCGGAAGGCCGAACATGCGGCAACAAGCCAAGGAGGGGCCGCAGGGCCCCGTGGGCAGAAAAGAAGTGCAATCCGGACCGAGGCGTCAGCGCAAAGGTATGGCGCGCCCCCTTATCCTAGGTGTTATACCTTCGAGGCACATTGACACTCGTGCTCTCTTCAGGACAAAGATACCTCGCCGGACTATATCCGGAGAGGCTGCCAATTGCGCCTCCACCAGCCAGGCTCCAAAGCCTGGTCCGGAGGCGGAGGCGAACGCAAGGCGCGCGCCAGACGCTCCTCCGATGGAGGATGTGGACGGGTTGTCTGCCACCAACTCTGAGGTGGAGAGTGCCATGAACCATAGGCGTCGCCGGACAATTCTTCGCGACGCTTGTTTCTCCCAAGGGGCGTTAGATGCCTTCAACTCGGGAGATGCGTACCTTCGTGCCGCTCAAAATGGTCTAGCCAGAGCCACGGAGCAATATGTAAAAGACATACGGGTAAGAAAATTTTGGTAATTATATATATATACCAGTAGCCCCCGAGACTTGAAACAGTTAGAATAACTGATTTAAGGAACATTTGTTATGCAGGTTCTTACAGAAAAGAATTCCATACTGTCCAAGGAGCTGGAAGAGTGCAAAGCCCAACTTGAGGCCGCACTAGCCGCGGCAGGGGAGCCCAAGGAGACCCCCTCTGGTAATATACACTTCGAAAGATAAGTATTTTGCGAAGCACGGCATGGGTGCGAATCTGACAAATGAAATTGCAGATGGCGCCAGATTGAATCTGGAAAGGCAACACCTCCTACGCCAGCTAAAGGCTGATGAGAAGGTGCTGACAAAGGTGAGGCGGGAGAAGAACGATCTCCAGGATGCCAACACCAAGCTAGGCGTCGAGATGAAAGATGTTCGTGCCCAGCTGTCAGACTCCGTGAAGGAGAATCAGCGGCTTCGGCGCGGCATATTTAGTAAGTGCTTGAATGAACCTTTGAAAGAAAGTTTGGTGGGGAAGTCGACTAACAGAGCAATGTCTGTAGGTGTGCTAACAGGTCGTCCTGCAGAGGAGATGCCCGGTTCTACGGGTGACCTTCTTCCCGAGCTCTCGCAATTGCTCGATCGAGTTCGGCAGGCGATGCAAGGCGTCGCCCAGGCCCTGTGGCCATCCATCTCCATGCCCGAAGGTCTTGGAGAGCTTGCGGAGAAGCTAAAGGGAGCACAGCGGCGCTTCCGATTGTGGAAGATATCGGCCTGCCGTCAAGGCGCTAGGGAGGCCTGGGCCATGGTGAAGACGCGGTACACAAAGGCTGACCCCAACCACATGGCCGAGGTCGGTCCTGTAGGGCCCGATGGGAAGGAGATCCCTGTAAGCTTAGTATACGACCAAGTAGAGTTGGCTGCAAAGTATTCCCAGCAGGACTGTAAATTAGACAGCCTGTTAGATGGTATTGAAGAGGAATACAATCAGTCAAAATGACTATGTAATTTAATTGACATTTATAATGCCTTCTAGCCAGATTGTAGATCATTTGT